>NC_138291.1:66965000-67382500 GCF_965601325.2 Salmo salar | reverse complement strand
CTTCAAGTTAGTGGATTCTGCTATTTCAGCCACATCCGTTGCTGACAGGTGTATAAAATCGAGCACACAGCTATGCAATCTCCATAGCCAAACCCTGGCAGTAGAAGATGTCAGTGACTTTCAACGTGGCACCGTCATAGGATGCCACCTTTCCAATAAGTCAGTTCGTCAAATTTCTGCCCTGCTAGAGCTGCTCTGGTCAACTGTAAGTGCTGTAATTGTGAAGTGGAAACGTCTAGGAGCAACAACGACTCAGCCGCGAAGTAGTAGGCCACACAAGCTCACAGAACTCACGTAGCACGTAAAAATCGTCTATCCTCGGTTGCAACACTCACTACCAAGTTCCAAACTGCCTCTGGAAGCAACGTCAGCACAAGAACTGTTCGTCGGGAGCTTCACGAAATGGGTTTCCATAGCCGATCATCGGACACTGGAGCAGTGGAAACGCATTCTGGAGTGATGAATCACGCTTCACCATCTGGCAGTCCGACGGATGAATCTGGGTTTAGCGGATGCCAGGATAACGTGTCCTGCCCGGGGCTGTTTTTCGTGGTTCGGGCTAAGCCCCTAAGATCCAGTGAACGGAAATCTTAACACTAATACAATGACATTCTGTGCTTCCAACTTTGTGGCAAAAGTTTGGGGAAGGGCCTTTCCTGTTTTATCATGACAACGCCTACAGAAATGGTTTGTCAAATTCGGTGTGGAAGAATTTGACTGGCCTGCACAGAGCCCTGACCTCAACCCCATCGAACAGCTTTGGGATGAATTGGAACGCCGACTGCGAGCCAGGCCTAATCGTCCAACATCAGTGCCCGATCTCACTAATGCTCGTGGCTGAATTGAAGCAAGTCCCTGCAGCAATGTTCCAACATCTAGTGGAAAGCTTCCCAGAAAAGTGAAGGCTGTTATAGTAGCAAAGGGGGGCCCAACTTATATTAATGCCCATGATTTTGTGATGAGATGTACTTTTGGCCATGTAATGTACTTCTTCCAGTGGAACAGATATGACTCAGGCTAAGAACATCTTTGTCTCATTACTGGGTGATTCAGTTTCAGCAGTATGACAGAGGAGGAAACGGGGAAAGTAGTTGGAAAAGAGATAGGAAATGAGTGTCTCTCTTACCTTCACAGATCCTGTCTAGTCGTTGGCGTTTCACTTTGTGTTTGTCAGGCAGAGCCATGCTGGCACTCCTCTCCTCTGTTCTCTTTTCCTGCTGTCAGCCAATCTTCAGGAAGCTAGCACTCTACCCAGAATTGCCCACGAGTCATGCCGCCACACCACACACACCTGTAAACACACAGAGGAAAAAGTGAGAAGGTTACACACACTAACCTAACGTAGAAGGCATAAGAGAAACGCCTGAGCAGAGTTTCCACATCCGGTTTTCAGCAGAAAGGGAAGCTAGGTTGAAAATAGCTATATCCCTAAAACCCAGAACATCCGGGTGTTGCCAACTCCGCAAAGGCTACAAACACACCAATCATCATCAGATTCATCCAAAATACATTCAAACATGTGAACACTAAATGTGGAACAAGAAATTAAAACACGGAAAGGTTGCTATTCATTTATTTGCATTTTCACCTTCAAAATTAAGGAACCACAGCCCATATTAATTAGTTTTGTGATAAATGGGAATGTTCTCTTTATTGTAAAAAGATTGGATTTTTTTCCAAAAGAAATATTCCAAATGATAGTACCCTGCAAGGACATATGGTAACCAGTAGAGGGAGTGCTATCTCGGAGAGCTGTGCAAAAATCTCACCGTCCCAGCCAGATACCAAAAGCAAACAGAAAAAACACATGCATACACACCAATTATCTCTCATTGGTCAGATATTTCCCAATTCAGAGATACTGCAGAATCCCCTTTAAACCCTAAGGCTGAACACAGGCACCCTACCGTACACACAAAGATACAGACAAGCTAAAATGTGCTCTCACCCTCTCACACACTACGAAGCACTTCCTGTAAGGGCATCCAGTCACACTGTGTGAAATGTGGGTCAGTTATAGTCAGCAGTCTTAGCGAAATATAGACAGGGGGAGGAAGAGATCGTGGCCAAGTGAGAAAGATGTGCTAAACCACACTTTGAAAAGCTAAATGAAACAAGGAAGAAGAAATGAGGAGTGAAGAGCAACTAACAGCATCAGTCAGCCAGGTATGTGACGTGTAAAGTTCATCCATCTCTCTACAGTGATTAGGTTTGACATTTAAACCCTGTGCGCACACACACTCTCCTCCACAATTTTCTCACTCCCACCGCTTCACGACCTTTCTCTTCCCTTTACCCTAATTACTGTCTCATTAAATCACTCCATATCGTCATCTCTAAATCACCCAGCTCATCTCCTTCACATCTAAAGTGTTGTCTAGGATAATAACCTTCAACCATGTGTCCTAACTGGCCAGTGGTTTGTGTTGAGGTATTGTGTGTGTTATATCTGGGGTCTCCCAGAGATGCCATAGTGAAAAATTGGCGTCTAGTGCTGACAGGTCAAGCTTTCCTGGCTTCCCTTACAAAAACAGTTTAGCTAAAAAGTTGACAATGGAACAAATTCTGCTCTGTTCTCCATCTCCCTGTCATCTAGTAAATCTTTCAGCAGTTGGTCAAAACATGAAAAGAGGGAAGGAGTGAGACAGAAACCAGAGAGAGAGAGAGAGAGAAAAACCAGAGAGAGAGAGAGAGAGAGAGAGAGAGAAACCAGAGAGAGGGAGAGAAACCAGAGAGAGGGAGAGAAACCAGAGAGAGAGAGAAAGAAACCAGAGAGAGAGAGAGAGAGAAACCAGAGAGAGGGAGAGAAACCAGAGAGAGAGAGAAACCAGAGAGAGAGAGAGAGAGAGAGAAACCAGAGAGAGGGAGAGAAACCAGAGAGAGAGAGAAAGAAACCAGAGAGAGAGAAAAAACAGAAAGAGAGAGAAACCAGAGAGAGAAAGAGAAGGAAGCCAAAAAGTGTAGTGCCATAGAGACTATAGTGTATCAGGTGGTGGTCATGAGCCTTCCCTGGGGTCACAGCAGTGCATAGGAGGTGATGCTATACACACACACTATATTATATGGCAAATGGATGAAAAATCACGACATATCCCTTTCACTGACATAATGTTACACCCAGCTGAAATGTCACTTCGTTGAGAAGGAGAAGAGTCAACATGAACAACATTTTAGTGGAGAACTAACAAGGCGAGTGCAAGAGGCAACCGTCAATCAAGAGGCCCTTACAGGATACACTGGTGAATTGTAACTAAGTGAACTTAGGTAATGTAACTAAACAATTACAGGGGCTTGTTCTGACAGAAATACACAAGCTGGTGCAAGCTGGGAAAATAGTGTGTTAACTCCCGAAACCGCTCCACAAATGTACAAGCAAGTACACAAAAACGCAGAGCTTCAGGAGTTGTCAGACTCCACAGCCAAGCGCTCAGCAACAATTTCCTGTGTGTGCTCACAGGAAGAGCTCCTTTAAAAAGACCTGAGAAAATGATTCAGGGACAACACTGGTTTCTGGCTCATAAAAACACAAACACTAGGGTTTTCGTTAGGAGAATGTGGCGCCGGACATTTAATAAATGTATTGGATTCATATTGCAACCCGATTTGGGTGTCCACCCACGGTGCTCAGAAATCACATTCATGGTAATTCACCTTAACAGAACATGCAACGGAGTGCGTCATTCTTACCGAATTCCGATGACCAATTTCAAGATAGAATATATAGGCGGCACATCCATAAGGTTAGGGTAAGTTACTTTCCCTAAAGCAAATTTAATTGCCAAAAGTATTGGGCATTATTAGCTTACTCATGTATATACAGAAATAAAATCATTCAAAATAGGCTCCTACACCAGAAAGCATGATTTGGCTAGAGTATCATCAGCTTCTTTAAAACATTTTTTTGATTGTTTTAAATCGCATTTAAATCACTCTGCCCACAATTTGGGCAGAGCGCGTAGCAAATACCAAATAGATAGTTGTTGATTTGAGACTGTCGGTGAAAAGCAGAGACCCAGCTAGGCATATAGCAATATAAAAAAAGACAAATCACGGAAAAACAGTTTGGAAAGTAAAATTACTATTGCTGTAAATAGAAGACAAAGACTCCAATCTGTTTTTAACAATCAAAATGCTCAACTTAATTGAGCAAAAGTATCTCAACGCACTGCATTGAACAGTGATTGAGTTAAATGATTAGCCTAAATGATGTAGTAAAACGTTCAGGTTTCAAACATTCAAGTATATGTTTTCAAAATGTCACGTGTGACGCGCTGAAGCCTGTCTCGTTGCCTATGCACTTAAATGGCGAATGGGAAACGCGCTTCAATGAACCATTTGTGAAAAAATATATGTTGTAGGCCAAGTGCTTTTTAATCATGGCGATGTTTGTTTTTTTTACACTAAAATTGTCTTTAGAATTGTTGTGCAATGACTTGGCTTATTAAAGCATTTTTCACTCCAGCAGCAACAAACAGCTGTTTGAGTGGTAGGAGCATCTCTCGCGCTACATCGACTGGTATTTCAAATCAATGAATAGGCTAAAATGCATTATTTCCCAATGGGATTTTTTTCTTCTCCCGGACAATTGACAGGCAGCAATTTGGTCCCACAGTCTCTCTCACACACACACTCACCACCTTGGTTGTTTCTGTTCTTTCAGCACTCCCTAGTCCCTTTTAACTAACATACCACTAACTACCTCTCACAGTACCTCCATTAGAGTGAGCCAAGAACAAAATGGCAGGAATAGAAAAACAACAAAGAACTGGGCAATAAGACAATACACACATATACCACATCATGTTGGAGTTGCTAGAGGTGCAGTCATTTGTTTTGGCAACTTCACCATTAAAACATTCGACCGTGTCAGATCGCACACGTTGTCCTGGTTTGGCACCGTGGCTCTGCCAGTGTTTCCACACTTATTAGGAAGGAATGTACGGTTTCTTTAACCAGGGAGGTACAGAGCAGGTGGATGTAAGGTCATGTAAAATCAACCACACAGTGCACACAAACATGTCTGTCATCATAGGGGGAGTTGACACAAGCATAAAATGGATGTAAGGATACAACATGGATGGGGAGGTCCTAAGCAGTGGTGCAATGTCTCACACACACACAGGTCCATACATTTTGGCACCCTTAATAAATATGAGCAAAAAATGTATAAAATATATAAATCATACAAATACTGAGCTATATTGTATGCTCCAAAAAATTTGAAAATTATATTATACTTACTAATACACTTGCTCAGAGAAAGAGAGAAAGAAATTTAAAAAATATCAAATTATTGGCACCCCTGTTGTCAATACTACCTTCCCCTTGTGAAGACAATGACACAGTCTTTTTATAGAATGTTCTATGAGATGGGAGAACACGTTCAGAGAAATCATTCCTTCATACAGAATCTTTCCAGATCCTTAATATCATTTGTCTGCTCTTATGGACTGCCCTCTCCAATTCAAGCCACAGGTTTTCAAACGGGGTTCAAGTCCAGAGACGGATGTTGATTTTTGTGGTCAATTAACCATTTCTTTATGGATTTTGATGTGTGCGTGGGGTTATTGTCTTGCTGGATGAGCCACTTGCAGCAAGCTTTTTTTGTGGGGCTAAAATGTCCTGGTACTTGGTAAAGTTCATGATGCCGTTGACCTTAACAAGGGCCCCAGGACCAGTGGAAGCAAAATAGCCCCTTAACATTAAAGATCCACCCCCATATTTTACCTTAGGTATGAGGTACTTTTCTGCAGATGCTTCTGTTTTTCAACGCCAAACCCACCACTGGTGTGCGTGGCCACAGAGCTCTATTTTCATGTCATCTAACCATAGCACCAATTCCAATCCAAGTGCCAATGCCATTTATCAAACTCCAGGCAGCGCTATGGTCAGACATGTTCTCCAATCTCATAAAACATTTTCCAAAAAGTCTGTGTCATTATCCTCACAAGGGGAGTGTGCCGGAATTTTGAAGGGGTGCCAATAATTCTGACACCTATTGTTATTGCTTGTTAAACAAAATCTCTTTCTCTGAGAAATTGTATTAATATAAAATAATAGAATGTCCCAATTATTTTAAACATGCAATATAGATCTGTATTTGTATTATTTATTCTATACATCATTTTCTGCTCCTCTATATCAAGGGTGCCAATAATTAAGGGCCTGGCTGTGCATACATGCAGCGTGTGCAGTATTGCAGATGCGGCATTGTGACCAATACAAACAGCTGTTAACTTTAAAAGATCCACTTGTGATTATCATAATTAGTAGGTAAGTCACCTCATCTAATAGAGCAACATTTATTCACTTTCCTTCTGATTTTGTTTCATTCTGATTTTGTTTTTACAGAGAATGTGTTTAACAGGGAGACACCAACTCTGGGAGAAACATTTCAACCTCTCATTTCATGTTGGTATCAAAAGGGTGATGTAAAGTTTTCCTCAAACTACTACACACTAAAACATAAAATGTTGCATGTCTGATCTCTGCCGCTCTTTCTTACACACACACACACAAACACACACACACACACGCACACACACGCACACACACGCACTCTCTTGCTTTCTCTTTCTTTTTATGAGAGACTTAAGATGAAAGCTATCTGCCCAATGTCAGGGGAGACAAGGCACAGATAGAAGTCTTTGTGAATATCAAAAAAAGAGGTTGAGAAGGAGAGAAAAAAAAATGTGAAAGCTAGGCTACCCAGGAGGCCTAGTCCGTGTGGGCGATATTACAGGCTCAACACAGCACCAGACTCAGAGAGAGAGAGAGAGAATGAGAGAACAGAACAAGCGAGCGAGAGTGCGCGCGAGGGAACGAGAGCGAGGGGGTAGATTGAGGGGAGTAGAATCTCGTGGGACTAGTTCTCCATAAGAAACGTCTAGAATGTCTGTGGGTTTTGACTAAGTCAGTGAACACATCAGGGGGGAGTTGAAGGATGAAATAAAACTACTACAACTAACTTTGTAGTGCAGCTCATGACCGAAAATACCCTTTTCTGCCTTGATATATCTGCCTAGTTAGTGGCGAGTATATTCCTGAAAGTGCAAGATGGCAGGAAAAGCAAAAATAGTAGCGAGAAAAGAAAAATGCAGTTAAGGTTTCTATCTGGTCTCATTAAATGGTGGCAGTTGAGGCTCTGAGGGCCACATAAAGCTGTCATTCAGACCAGTGATTTAAACCTCTCTCTCCTGCCTCCTATCCCAACCACTATAGCCTCCAATTACTGCTCTACACGGTTGCTCTCTTTATCACCCTCAATCTCCCTCCTCTCCTTGTCCTGTCAGCATCTGGCCACATCTCTCTTTCATTTCCTTTTTGTATTCCTCCCTTCTTTCATCCCCTTGTTCTTTTTATCTTTCTTTTTCTGTAATTCTCTCATTTCATTATTTCTCTTGGCTTAACAGAGTGCTTTCTCGCCATCTCTCGCTCTTATTCTCTCCCTCCCTGTCTGGCCAACCTCATGATTCTAATGTAATGGGACTGCAGCATACAAACTGCTGACTCGGGCTAATGCACAATTTTCTAATAATGCCTATTCGTTTAAGTCACACAGGAAATGCATAAAGGCGGCATTATTTTGCACAGCCTGTTAGGCCAACAAAAAAAATCACTTGAGGCATTAGATGCGCATGTTTTTCCTCAGTGCAATTGATAAACTAAAATAAAACACCCTCTTGAGAAAAATTACATTTCCACATGCCTTGACTTTTCAGCCAAAGCAAAGTGGGTATGTTATATGTTAACTAGGGGTATTCACAATTGGTTCTATTCAGAAACCTGACAGAGGGATGATGTATGGCTTTTACATCTTTAACAAATAACAAAAGACAAGCAGACAGCCTTCATGGAGCCCTCAACATGGATGGAGATGGAGCTGACTAAAGAATTACACACCTAATAAGAAAGTGTTGATCAGCATCATGAATTTGTGCTTGTAGGAAAGGCTGTGCTGACATGTAGGAGAGGCTGTGCTGACATGTAGGAAAGGCTGTGCTGACATGTAGGAAAGGCTGTGTGGTGCTGACATGTAGGAAAGGCTGTGCTGTGCTGACATGTAGGAAAGGCTGTGCTGTGCTGACATGTAGGAAAGGCTGTGCTGTGCTGACATGTAGGAGAGGCTGTGCTGACATGTAGGAGAGGCTGTGCTGACATGTAGGAGAGGCTGTGCTGACATGTAGGAGAGGCTGTGCTGACATGTAGGAGAGGCTGTGCTGACATGTAGGAAAAGCTGTGTGGTGCTGACATGTAGGAAAGGGTGTGTGGTGCTGACATGTAGGAAAGGCTGTGCTGACATGTAGGAAAGGCTGTGCTGACATGTAGGAGAGGCTGTGCTGACATGTAGGAGAGGCTGTGCTGACATGTAGGAGAGGCTGTGCTGACATGTAGGAGAGGCTGTGCTGACATGTAGGAAAGGCTGTGCTGTGCTGACATGTAGGAAAGGCTGTGCTGACATGTAGGAAAGGCTGTGCTGACATGTAGGAAAGGCTGTGCTGACATGTAGGAAAGGCTGTGCTGTGCTGACATGTAGGAAAGGCTGTGCTGTGATGTAGGAAAGGCTGTGCTGACATGTAGGAAAGGCTGTGCTGACATGTAGGAAAGCCTGTGCTGACATGTAGAAAAGGCTGTGCGGTGCTGACATGTAGAAAAGGCTGTGCTGTGATGTAGAAAAGGCTGTGCTGTGCTGACATGTAGAAAAGGCTGTGCTGTTGATGACTTTATTACAGTTAAACCTTTTTGGGCAATTTTCCTCTAGAATATTTTCCTCGCATAGAAAACCAAGTTCTCCTCCCTGCACAGTGCACATTGTGCTGCTCAAAATCAAATTGTATTAGTCGCATACACATATTTAGCAGATGTTATTGCGGGTGTAGTGAAATGCTTGTAGAGAGGAGCATCAGGGGGATAAGTCTACAGCCCAGCACATTAATGGAGGCTAACGGTGCCTGGTTAAAGCCTGGAGTAGAGGAGATATTCAAGCTCAAATCTCTTAAGTCACCAGGGGATAGGAGGAGAAGTGCAATTCTTAGAAGCCTTAGTAGAATCCTCAGTATAATGGCAGTCGACTTGACCCAAGGGGTCTGTTTACGCTAAATGGAAGGCCAGATGAGGAGTGAACTGTTCGCCACCGACCTAGATTATTACCAACCAACCAGACATTGCCATGACAACTCTCCACACTCTGATTTCCTGTTTTCAGGTTCAGGTTCAGCTGGGCTGTGAGAATGGCTGCTGGCACAGACACACACATGCAGATAGACAGACGTGTCAGCTGGGCCGGGTTCTGGGGATACGGTAGGTTTAGCTCCAGGGAGGAAGGGGAGAGTCTGAGGAAAAAAAGAAAGATGTTAAGGCTGGGGAGGGGAACTCTGCGAGGAGGGTGGTGCTGGTGCTGATGGAAGAAAATCAGTGTACCATGAGGCTGAATCAGCTGTATTCACTTACAGTATGACCAGCACTGTTTTGTTTCTCCCAAATCAAGCTCTCCTGAAAAGTGCTTGATTCAGAGTATTAAGGCTTTGTTTCAGCTACACCTGTAGGCGAGTGCTCATATTTTTCTTTTTTCCTGTGTGTGTGTGTGTGTGTGTGTGTGTGTGTGTGTGTGTGTGTGTGTGTGTGTGCATGCATGTGTCATTCTCCTGGCAAGTTGGCAGATTAGCAGAGCACAGTGACCTCTCTCCAATAGCGTGCATTTGCGCAACTCTGTGTATGTGTGAGGAGGTGTGTATTGTAGTGGAGTGTCAGGGCACAATGCCCTCTCAGTGTGAGCTGATTAATGAACCCTCGAGGATGGTGTATATTATGTAGCAGGCAGGTTAATTACACTGGAATGCTTCCCTGACCAGCAACAGAGGATGAATTCAACAGATACCACAGAGAATACCACATAGAGTGCCTGGGAAGGACAAGGTGAACTTGAAAAAAATATATAATAATTCTGTCGTTCTGCCCCTGAACTAGGCAGTTAACCCACTGTTCCTAGGCCGTCATTGAAAGTAAAAATGTGTTCTTAACTGACTTGCCTAGTTAAATAAAGGTAAAACAACCACCTGCAAACAAACAGTGATAAAGAGCAACAGAGAGAAAGTAGAAGTGAGACAGACAAAAGAGCAACCAAGAACACATCATTGGGAAAATCTTAAGTCAGGGGTTATTGAGGGGACAGATAAACAAAGAGAAAGAGAGAAGAACACCTTGCCTTAATTCCAAGAAAGAGTGAGAATTAGAAAGACTGACAAAGTTGAACAGGTAAGATATGGAGAGAGCAAAATAAAAATGCATGATCGATTCAAATAAGAGTAAGTGGTATTTCTTCGGTCTCCATTTCCAACAAGATCGGCTATGTTTCTCTTCCTTTGCCCCAGCAAAGTGGCACTGCTCCATACCTCATGATATTACTCTTGCACTAACAGCACTATAGAAATCCTTTCCCAATCAGAAAGAGTTTTTGACTATGATTTACAACCTAGCTAAAGATACTAAGAACCTTGTGCTTCTAAGCTAATGGCGGTAACAATGTAATTTACATTATAGGCCATGTTACAATGGCTGAGGCTACTGCCTTCAAGCAGGCGACAAACTCCGCTACCATACTTTGTAACTGTCAGTAGGGAAAGGGGTTAGTAATATTATGTACACTACCGTTCAAAAGTTTGGGGTCACTTAGAAATGTCCTTGTTTTTGAAAGAAAAGCAGACGCCTCACAAGTCCTCAACTGGCAGCTTCATTAAATAGTACCCGCAAAACACCAGTCTCAACGTCACAAGTGAAGAGGCAACTCCGGGATGCTGGCCTTCTAGGTAGAGTTCCTCTGTCCAGTGTCTGTGTTCTTTTTCCCATCTTAATCTTTTATTTTTATTGGCTAGTCTGAGATATGGCTTTTTCTTTGCAACGCTGCCTAGCAACCCATAGTCGTATCTTCACTGTTGACGTTGAGACTGGTGTTTTGCGGGTACTATTTAATGAAGCTACCAGTTGAGGACTGGTGAGGTGTCTGTTTCTCAAACTACACACTCTAATGTACTTGCCCTCTTGCTCAGTTGTGCATCGGGGCCTCCCACTCCTCTTTCTATTCTGGTTAGAGCCAGTTTGCGCTGTTCTGTGAAGGGAGTAGTACACAGCGTTGTATGAGATCTTCAGTTTCTTGGCAATTTCTCGCATGGAATAGCCTTCATTTCTCAGAACAAGAATAGACTGACGAGTTTCAGAAAAAATATATTTGTTTCTGGCCATTTTGAGCCTGTAATCGAGCGCACAAATGCTGATGCTCCAGATACTCAACTAGCCTAAAGAAGGCCATTTTTATTGCTTCTTTAATGAGAACAACAGTTTTCAGCTGTGCTAACATAATTGCAAAAGGGTTTTCTAATGATCACTTAGCTAATCCAAGTTGATAATTTTAAAAGGCTAACACAACGTGCCATTGGAACACAGGAGTGATGGTTGCTGATAATGGGCCTCTGTACGCCTATGAGATATTCCATTGAAAAACAGCCGTTTCCAGCTACAATAGTCATTTACAACATTAACAATGTGTACACTGTATTTCTGATCAAGTTGATGTTATTTTAATGGACAAAAAAAAAAAGCTTTTCTATCAAAAACAAGGACATTTCTAAGTGACCCCAAACAGTTTAACAGTAATACACACACACACACACACACACACACACACACACACACACACACACACATAAATAAAATACAGTTGAAGTTGGAAGTTTACATACACTTAGGTTGGATTCATTAAAACTGGTTCTTCAACCACGCCACACATTTCTTGTGAACAAACTATAGTTTTAGCAAGTCAGTTAGGACATCTACTTTGTGCATGACACAAGTAATTTTTCCAACAATTGTTTACAGACAGATTATTTCACTGTATCACAATTCCAGTGGGTCAGAAGTTTACATACACTAAGTTGACTGTGCCTTTAACCTGTTAGGGCTAGGGGGCAGTATTGACACGGCTGGATAAAAAACGTACCCGATTTAAGCTGGTTACTACTCCTGCCCAGTAACTAGAATATGCATATAATTATTGGCTTTGGATAGAAAACACCCTAAAGTTTCTAAAACTGTTTGAATGGTGTCTGTGAGTATAACAGAACTCATATGGCAGGCCAAAACCTGAGAAGATTCCATGCAGGAAGTGGCCTGTCTGACAATCTCTTTCCCTTCTTGATTATCTCTATCCATTACAGAGGATCTCTGCTGTTACGTGACACTTCCTACGGCTCCCATGGGCTCTCAGAAGGCGGCAAAAAGCTGAATCGTGGCTTTGCAGGCTCTGGTTGAAAAAAAGTAGCGCGTTTGGGTAGTGGCTGGTTACAGTACTGTGAGACTAAGGCGCGTGCCCGCGTCGACCGAATGCTTTGTTTTCTTTTGTCTGTTTACCTAAACGCAGATTCCCGGTCGGAATATTATCGCTTTTCTACGAGAAAAATGGCATAAAAATGGATTTTAAACAGCGGTTGACATGCTTCGAAGTACGGTAATGGAATATTTAGAATTTTTTTGTCACGAATTGCGCCATGCTCGTGACCCTTATTTACACTTCGGATAGTGTCTTGAACGCACAAACAAAACGCCGCTATATGGATATAACGATGGATTATTTTGGACCAAACCAACATTTGTTATTGAAGTAGCAGTCCTGGGAGTGCATTCTGACGAAGAACATCAAAGGTAATCAAACTTTTGTAATAGTAAATCTGACTTTGGTCAGGGATAAACTTGGTGGGTGTCTAAATAGCTAGCCGTGATGGCTGGGCTATGTACTCAGAATATTGCAAAATGTGCTTTCACCTCGATTGCACAAAGGAGTTCTGTATCTATAATTCTTAAAATAATTGTTATGTTTTTTTTTAACGTTTATCGTGAGTCATTTAGTAAATTCACCGGAGGTTTGCGGGGGGTATGCTAGTTCTGAACGTCACATGCTAATGTAAAAAGCTGGTTTTTGATATAAATATGAACTTGATTGAACAAAACATGCATGTATTGTATAACATAATGTCCTAGGTGTGTCATCTGATGAAGATCATCAAAGGTTAGTGCTGCATTTAGCTGTCTTCTGGGTTTTTGTGACATTATATGCTAGCTTGAAAAATGGGTGTCTGATTATTTCTGGCTGGGTACTCTGCTGACATAATCTAATGTTTTGCTTTCGTTGTAAAGCCTTTTTGAAATCGGACAGTGTGGTTAGATTAACGAGAGTCTTGTCTTTAAAATGGTGTAAAATAGTCATATGTTTGAGAAATTGAAGTAATAGCATTTCTAAGGTATTTGAAAATCGCGCCACGGGATTACACTGGCTGTTGCGTAGGTGGGACGATTTCGTCCCGCCTAGCCCAGAGAGGTTAAACAGCTTGGAAAGTTCCAGAAAATGATGTCATGGCTTTATAAGCTTGGAGGTGTACCTGTGAATGTATTTCAAGGCCTACCTTCAAACTCAGTGCCTCTTCGCTTGACATCATGGGAAAATCAAAAGAAATCAGCCAAGACCTCAGAAAACAAATTGTAGACCTCCACAAGTCTGGTTCATCCTTGGGAGCAATTTCCAAACGCCTGAAGGTACCACGTTCATCTGTACAAACAATAGTACGCAAGAATAAACACCATGGGACGACGCAGCTGTCATACCGCTCAGGAAGGAGACGCGTTCCGTCTCATAGAGATGAACGTACTTTGGTGCGAAAAGTGCAAATCAATCCCAGAACAACAGCAAAGGACCTTGTGAAGATGCTGAAGGAAACTGGTACAAAAGTATCCATATCCACAGTAAAACGAGTCCTATATCGACATAACCTGAAAGGCCGCTCAGCAAAGAAGAAGCCACTGCTCCAAAACTGCCATAAAAAGCTAGACTACCATTTGCAACTGCACATGGGGACAAAGATCGTACTTTTTGGAGAAATGTCCTCTGGTCTGATGAAACAACAACAGAACTGCTTGGCCATAATGACCATTGTTATGTTTGGCGGAAAAGGGGGGAGGCTTGCAAGCCGAAAAACACCATCCCAACCGTGAAGCACGGGGGTGGCAGCATCATGTTGTGGGGGTGCTTAGATGCAGGAGGGACTGTTGCACTTCACAAAATAGATGGCATCATGAGGAAGAAAAGTATGTGGATATATTGAAGCAACATCTCAAGACATCAGTCAGGAAGTTAATGCTTGGTCGCAAATGGGTCTTTCAAATGGACAATGACCCCAAGCATAATTCCAAAGTTGTGGCAAAATGGCTTAAGGACAACAAAGTCAAGGTATTGGAGTGGCCATCACAAAGCCCTGACCTCAATCCTATAGAACATTTGTGGGCAGAATTGAAAAAGCGTGTGCGGGCAAGGAGGCCTACAAACCTGACTCAGTTACACCAGCTCTGTCAGGAGGAATGGGCCAAAATTCACCCAACGTATTGTGGGAATGAACCATAAACAATTAATGAACATACACCTGTGGAACGGTCGTTTAGACACTAACAGCTTACAGATGGCAGGCAATTAAGGTCATAGTTATGAAAACTTAGGACACTAAAGAGGCCTTTTTACTGACTCTGAAAAACACCAAAAGAAAGATGCCCAGGGTCCCTGCTCATCTGCGTGAACGTGCCTTAGGCATGCTGCAAGGAGGCATGAGGACTGCAGATGTGGCCAGGGCAATAAATTGCAATGTCCGTACTGTGAGACGCTTAAGACAGCGCTACAAGGATACAGGACGGACCGCTGATCGTCCTCGCAGTGGCAGACCACATGTAACAACACCTGCACAGGATCGGTACATCCGAACATCACACCGCGGGACATGTACAGGATGGCAACAACAACTGCCCGAGTAACACCAGGAATGCACAATCCCTCCATCAGTGCTCAGACCGTCCGCAATAGGCTGAGAGAGGCTGGACTGAGGGCCTGTAGGCCTGTTGTAAGGCAGGTCCTCACCAGACATCACCGGCAACAACGTCGCCTATGGGCACAAACCCACCATCGCTGGACCAGACAGGACTGACAAAAAGTGCTCTTCACTGACGAGTCGTGGTTTTGTCTCACCAGGGGTGATGGTCGGATTTGCTTTTATCGCCAAAGGAATGAGCGTTACACCGAGGCCTGTACTCTGGAGCAGGATCGATTTGGAGGTGGAGGGTCCGTCATGGTCTGGGGCGGTGTGTCACAGCATCATCGTACTGAGCTTGTTGTCATTGCAGGCAATCTCAATGCTGTGCGTTACAGGGAAGACATCCTCCTCCCTCATGAGGTACCCTTCCTGCAGGCTCATCCTGACGTGACCCTCCAGCATGACAATGCCACCAGCCATACTGCTCGTTCTGTGAGTGATTTCCTGCAAGACAGGAATGTCAGTGTTCTGCCATAGCCAGCGAAGAGCCCGGATCTCAATCCCATTGAGCACGTCTGGGACCTGTTGGATCGGAGGGGGAGGGCTAGGGCCATTCCCCCCAGAAATGTCCGGGAACTTGCAGGTGCCTTGGTGGAAGAGCGGGGTAACATCTCACAGCAAGAACTGGCAAATCTGGTGCAATCCATGAGGAGGAGATGCACTGCAGTACTTAATGCAGCTGGTGGTCACACCAGATACTGACCGTTACCCCCCCCCCCCCCCCCCTTTGTTCAGGGACAAATTATAAAATTTCTGTTAGTCACACGTCTGTGGAACTTGTTCAGTTTATGTCTCAGTTGTTGAATCTTATGTTCATACAAATATTTACACATGTTAAGTTTGCTGAAAATAAATGCAGTTGACAGTGAGAGGACGTTTCTTTTTTTGCTGAATTTATATTATATGCTTCATCAGCAGATTCCTGCAAACACAGACCACATCCAGAGAGAGCATGGCTATCATGGATACTAATGGACTCTTCTGTCTCACATCATCCTATAGTTAAGGAAGCTCAAATAGCTCAATAAAAAAGTATTGAGCTACAGTACTGTAGGCCTATATTTAGTAATTTTGGAGACTGGAAAGTACAACCTATATTGTCAAAAATAGAAAGGATAGCTAAATCTGTTTACATAAAATGTGGACAATTCATCCCACTTCATAAAAAAAAGAGCAAGAAATGATGGTAGGAAATAAATTATACCATACCAGCAAGCATCTTATCTTAGATCTGGCACTGTTTAAAACAAACTCTTGAAATACATTTTGGTATGATCCCTAATATAAACTCTTAGATAAGCCAAGATGGCTGAGTAGGAGGTACTAGAGGAGGGTGAGTCTGTGGGGCCTTAGCTCCTTGCTACACTAGCTCAGAAACACATTCCCTACACTTTTGTTCCAGATTATAAATCAAACATTTCCATTTGAGGGAAATCAAACATTGCCAGATGGACAAGCAGACAAGTTAAAAGTCAACCATCCCACTGTGCTGTCCAAAGCTAAGTATGAAAGGATTACCCTGTAGGCATGCCAAATACTCCTCTCTATCAATATTCATGCAGGAAACGGGGCAATAACATCCATCCATTCTGTTACATCAACCAATCTGGCAGCACTTCTGTCACTTTGTTGACAAGGAGATATGCTATGCTTTCAGAGGGGAGATGAAACATTTTGCTAGTGGCAGTTTTCTAGTCTTTCATACTTCTCGGCAACAAGCAATACATAGATAACCAGTTCTCTGTAAAGGTGTTTGACAAACAGATATGCAGTGTGTACTGATGCTTGCTCTCTGTCAGCGATACACTGTTGTTCACATAGTAGGAAATAGAGTATTTCACACCACAGCGATTAGTTTCTGTTGCATCTTCTGTTGGTATTCTTCTGTGGTCGGTAAACAGTTCAAGTAATGGGGAGTTTCTCAAGAAAGTATTCCACCAACAGGTCAAAGTCCACAGATTCTGTGCTCTCATTTCCCTTGGTGTTATCCCGGGGTCGTTCCATGTCATTTCAGCAAGCCATGATACCCACCATCTCAAATTGTTCTGAAATAGTTTCTGTAACTAAAAACAGATAAGATAAGCATTCCTGGAAACATTATTTTGTTGAAATATAATTTGATCTGAGAAATTAAGCTTATTGCATCCAAATTGGCCATTTTAATGTATGCATCAAAATTGGCCATTTTAATTTATAGTACTCATATAATATTCAATAATTATAGTATCTAACAAACAAAAAAATTCTAACAATAAGTAAGACATGAGGAATCCAAAGAAGTGGTTAAAAGCTATCCACAAGGGCCTCCCGAGTGGTGCAGCTGTCTAAGGCTTCACTACATGTCCTGGTTCGATCCCAGGACCGGGAGACCCATGAGGTGGCACACAATGGGCCCAGCGTCGTCTGGGTTAGGGGAGGGTTTGGCTGGCCGGGTTGTCCTTGTACCATTGTGTCCTAGCAACTCCTGTGCCGGGGCCGGCGCAATGCACGCTGACACGGATGCCAAGTGCTACGGTGTTTCCTCCGACACGTTGGTGCGGCTGGCTTCCGGGTTAAGCGAGCGTTGTGTCAAGAAGCAGTGTGGCTTGGCAGGGTCGTGTTTTGGAGGACGCGCGGCTCTCAACCTTGGCCTCTCCCGAGTCCGTACGGGAGTTGCAGCGATGGGACAAAACTGTAACTACAAATTGGATATCACGAAATTAGGGAGATCAAGGGGTAAAAAAAGAAAAACACTATTAAAATATATATACACTACCGGTCAAAAAGTTTTAGAACACCTACTCATTCAAGGGTTTTTCTTTATTTTTAATATTTTCTACATTGCAGAGTAATTGTGAAGACAATAACACATATGGAATCATGTAGTTACCAAAGAAAAGTGTTAAACAAATCAAAATATATTTTATATTTGAGATTCTTCAAATAGCCACCCTTTGCCTTGATGACAGCTTTGCACACTCTTGGCATTCTCTCAACCAGCTTCATGAGGTAGTCACCTGGAATGCATCTCAGTTAACAGGTGCACTTTCTTAAAAGTGAATTTGTTGAATTTCTTTCCTTCTTAATGCGTTTGAGCCAATCAATTGTGTTGTGACAAGGTGGGGGGTATACAGAAGACCAAGTCCATATTATGGCTAGAATAGCTCAAATAAGCAGAGAAACGACAGTCCATCATTATTTTTAGACATGAAGGTCAGTCAATACGGAACATTTCAAGAACTTTGAAAGTTTCTTCAAGCGCAATCGCAAAAACTATCAAGCGCTATGAAACTGGCTCTCATGAGGACCGCCACAGGAATGAAAGACCCAGAGTTACCTCTGCTGCAGACGATAAGTTCATTAGAGTTACTAGCCTCAGAGATTGCAGCCCAAATAAATGCTTCTCAGAGTTCATGTAACAGACACATCAACATCAGCTGTTCAGAGGAGACTGTGTGAATCTGCAATGAAACCACTACTAAAAATACACCAATAAGTAGAAGAGACTTGCTTGGGCCAAGAAACACCAGCAATGGACATTAGACCGGTGGAAATATGTCCTTTGGTCTGATGAGTAGTCAAATTTGATATTTTTGGTTCCAACCGCCGTGTCTTTGTGAGAGTCCGTGTGGGTGAACGGATTATCTCCACATGTGTATTTCCCACCGTAAAGCATGGTGGAGGTGTTATGGTGTGGGGGTGCTTTGCTGGTGACACTGTGATTTATTTAGAATTCAAGGCACACTTAACCAGCATGGCTACCACAGCATACTGCGGCGATACGCCATCCCATCTGGTTTGGGTGTAGTGGGACTATCATTTGTTTTTCAAAAGGCTGTGTAAGGGCTATTTTACCAAGAAGGAGAGTGATGGAGTGCTGCATCAGATGACCTGGCCTCCAAAATAGACTTTTCCCGCTTCATATCCAAATCATCACGCCAGGGTTGTGGGTTCAATTCCCACGGGGGGCCAGTACAAAAAAAATATGCATGAAATGAAAAATGTATGAAATGTATGCATTCACTACTGTAAGTCGCTCTGGATAAGAGCGTCTGATAAATGACTAAAATGTAAATGTAAATGTAAAATCCCCCGACCTCAACCAAATTGAGATGGGTTGGGATGAGTTGGACTGCAGAGTGAAGGAAAAGCAGCCAACATGTGCTCAGCATATGTGGAAACTCCTTCAAGACTGCATTCCAGGTGAAGCCTAGTTCTGATGTCTTCACTATTATTCTACAACGTAGAAAATAGTAAAAATAAAGAAACCGTTGAATGAGTAGGTGTTCTTAAAACTTTTGACCGTTAGTGTATATATTTTTTTAAAGCCATCCACGGACCACCTACGACAATCCCACCCCAACAATGAGTATGTTTGTTCTGCATGTTTGACAAGTTGTATGGAACTGTGGCTCGGAGTATTGTTTCTTCATCTTCTATAATGTATTCTGAGTGAATATGGTGAAGTTTTTTTCCCCTGTTCAGAGAAATTAGTCATTGAAGTTGTTGGGTTTATGTCCCATCATACATCCTGATATTACCAGGTTCTTCTGACCACCAGATGGTGCTGTTCTTGCTATTAGGTGATTCTTTGTTAAAGGGATAGTTCAACCAAATTACAAAATTATCATTTTCGTTTGCTGTTTACAGTCTGTGGACCAGGTATGACAGCAACCCATGCTTTAGTTTTGTTTACATGGCCACTATTTCAAATGCAAACTTTTCTGAATTTGTGGCACAAATCCAATGCAAGTCAACGGTACCAATAATAGACTTTTCCTGCTTCATATCCAAATCATCTATAAGTAACATCATTCAGTTTTACACAATCAATTTGTAGATACTTTAAGATGATTTGGACATGAAGCGTGTGAATGATGCTGAATGGGCGGACAAAAAAAAAAGAGTTCTCGAGCAAGTGTGAAAAACTTCCCGGGGGATTTTCTGGTACTTGTCTACAAGGTGGAATAACAAGTTTATCACATTTCAAATATGTCTAACTTTCCCCATTGTCATGGAAATTCGTACACAGGGACACCCTGAAGAGAGCGCTGCCCCTGAATGAGGGACACCTAGTCTCTTGTCTATTTTACCATTACCTTACGAGATACAATTAAGTTAAGATGGAGGGAGGGAGGGAGGGAGGAATTACCAGTCCCCTGGGGCCCTGGCCCTTTAGTGGGACTGGTCCGTTGGTAAATATGCACATTTACTTTCTTCACTTCTGCCTATAAAATAGGAAATATATGTTGGTAATGGTTGACAATTACGCAAAATGTATTTAAGTTTTCCCCACCTCGAGTGATGTGTATTGCTGTTGTTTTCTTGCTTTGTTTTTGTCTTGCTTCAATAACAAATCTCACCAGATTGGGTCTGCTGGATGGTCGGGATTTCTCCCTAAGGATTAGCCCTCTAACTCCCTGACCCAAGTAACTCTGCGGTGAGATCGCCAAGTTGATAGGGGAGTATAAGCCAATTTGGGCAAAAAAGTGTTTAAACTGTGTGTTGTTATTCTCGTTGACATTTGTATTAAGAATATTGGTAGTAGTAATACTTTCTCATACAGTAAATAATTTGTTATACAGTGACTCATTTGTCTGGATTTCCACAATCAGAAATGCCCTAAACTAAACTGTTCTTCTGGTCTGTCCTTTCTCGAGGTTATGGTGAAGGTGACCACAGATGGTATCCAGATGCATGGAAGGGATATCCTGCCGACAAAGCCAAGTAATCCTAAAGTTAGTGATGCCAAATTGTTGTGGAAATTCTTACACAGGGACACCCGAAGTCAATCTTAAATTAATCATTCTTTATTGTCAGCGCGCTAGAGAGGTTACAATCAACTCAATGCACATGTCGATCAGGAGTTCTCCCGGGGCAGTCCCGTTAATTCCCTTATATAAAGGTTAAAGACACGTTACATAGGCATAGTTCATAGGGTTGGTTCCGGCATGTGTCTGGCACTGTCTCCAATCTTAACTTAAAGAATATATTCTGGGAGTTCTGCCAGATGGACCTAAGGAGGTCATGACAGCCCCCCCCCCCCTATCATATATTTACCAGGCACAGTCAAAGGCAAGATTAACATTTTCAAGACTGTTTCTTCATAAAATTACATTTCCTTTATGCCATGTTTCCCCCAACTGCAGTGTATGATATACCATTTTGAAATCTACAAAAAGCCAATCGTGTCTTGCCAAACATGTTTGATAGCTAATGTCAGTCAAAGCTAGAACTAACGTAAGCTAGCTAATGTTACTCTTATTTGGTAGCCATCTATTCCATCCTTGTCTGGAAAACACTGTTACTAAAAATAGAATTGTTCATATAGCTAACTCACTCTCGGTTTGTGTGTTGGTAGGAATGATGAATGTGTATAAATCGTCTATGGTTGGTTAGTTGGTTCTCAACCAGTCTCAGCTGGCTAACAATCTTGCTGCCAATTTAGGGATGCTAGTTAGCGAACAGCAAGCTGACAATGTTGAAATGTCCATGTTAGGTATGCTTAGCTAGCCAGTCTAGTAGAGATCAATACAATTAGTGGGGTGGTTAAATTGTGTATTGTTCTGTATTTTGTTGTAGGTAGTACAGAATCTGAATCTACCAACATGCGCTTCCAACCTCTAGCGCAGAACAAGGAGGAGGTAAGTTGGCAAAAACATTTACAAGCTGACGGCTAAGATAGCTTAATTTAGAGTAAGCATGGTATAAACATGAATTGGGTAGTGTTTGAATGGTTTGTGTTATGGGTTATAGGTGGTTAGATGTAGCCTGAGGACCAAAGAATACCTTCCAGACCATGTAATCAATATAGTCTACCCCTTTTCACCTTTTTCTTTTCCTGAGTCATTCCACAGTGCCCTGCTGAAAAATACCCCAAAGCAGGGGCATTATATGTACACAAGCATGAGGTAGCGGACACACCTTGCGGTTATGGTGCACAACAAGATTGTGGGACAGAAACCAGAAAGAGACACTAAAAAGGTATGAAATCAAGACTACAACAGTAATGACAACCACCTCATTCTTCTCTCTGCAGATTCTCAAAACACAATACAAAAACCTGTCTACAAAATGTGCCTGCATGTGTACAGTATGAGAGCGATTGAGGAGAAATGGCACGTCAATCTCCCATACAACAATTCATACTGTGTAAGAACTGCCTTCGAGACAGGATATTTCTGCAGCATTGAAGGTCCCCAAGAAAACAGTGGCCTCCATCATTCTTAAATTTAAGAAGTTTGGAACCACCAAGACTCTTCCTAGAGCTGTCCGCCCAGCCAATCTGAGAAATCGGGGGAGAAGGACCTTAGTCAGGGAGGTGACCAATAACCCGATGGTCTCTGACAGAGCTCCAGAGTTCCTCTGTGGAGATGGGGGAGAACCTTCCAGAAGGACAACCATCTCTGCAGCACTCCACAAATCAGGCCTTTACAGTAGAATGGCCAGACGGAAGCCACTCCTCAGTAAATGGCACATGACAGACCACTTGGAGTTTGCCAAAAGGAACCTAAAGGACTCTCAGACCATGAGAAACAAGATTCTCTGGTCTGATGAAACCAAGATTGAACTCTTTGGCCTAAGCGTCATGTCTGGAGGAAACCTGGCATCATACCTAAGGTGAAGCATGCTGGTGGCAGAATCATGCTGTGGGGATGTTTTTCAGCGGCAGGGACTGGGAGACTAGTCAGGATCGAGGCAAAGATGAACGGAGCAAAGTAGAGAGATCTTTGATGAAAACCTGCTCCAGTGCGCTCAGGACCTCAGACTGGGGTGAAGGTTCACCTTCCAACTGGGCAACTACCCTAAGCACACAGCCAAGACAACACAGGAGTTGCTTCGCGACAAGTCTCTGAATGTCCTTGAGTGGCCCAGCCAGAGCCCAGACTTGAACGCAATCGAACATCTCTGGAGAGACCTGAATATAGCTGTGCAGCGACGCTCCCCATCCAACCTGACAGAGCTTGAAAGGATCTGCGTAGAAGAAATGTGAGAAACTCCCCAAATACAATTGTGCCAAGCTTGTAGCGTCATACCCAAGAAGACTCGTGGCTGTAATCTCTGCCAAAGGTGCTTCAACAAAGTACTGAATAAAGGGTCTGAATACTTATGTAAATGTGATTTCTGTTTATTGTATTTTTTGGGCAAAAATGTAAAAAAAAAACGTTTTGTTTTGTCATTACGGGGTATTGTTCGTAGATTGTTGAGGATTATTTTTTTTTTTATCGAATCACATTTTATTAGTCACATGCGCCGAATACAACAGGTGTAGGTAAACCTTACAATGAAATGCTTAATTATGAGCCCTTAACCGACAGTGCAGTTTCAAAAAATACGGATAAGAATAAGAGATAAAAGTAACAAGTAATTCAAAAATACCAATATATACAGGGGGGTGCCGGTACAGAGTCAATGTGCGGGGGCACCGGTTAGTTGAGGTAGAATGTACATGTAGGTAGAGTTAATTAAAGTGACTATGCATAGATGACAACAGAGAGTGGCAGTGGTGTGGAGGGGGGGGGCAATGTGAATAGTCTGGGTAGCCATTTGACTAGATGTTCAGGAGTCTTATGGCTTGGGGGTAGAAGCTGTTTAGAAGCCATATACCGCTTGCCATATGGTAGCAGAGAGAAAGAACAGTCTATGACTAGGGTGGCTGAAGTCTGACAATTTTCAGGGCCTTCCTCTGACACCACCTGGTATAGAGGTCCTGGATGGCAGGAAGCTTGGCCCCAGTGTTGTACTGGGCTGTTCGCACTACCCTCTGTAGTGCCTTGCGGACGGAGGCCGAGCAGTTGCCACACCAGGAAGTGATGCAACCAGTCAGGATGCTATCGATGGTGCAGCTGTAGAACCTTTTGAGGATCTGAGGACCGATTACAAATCTTTTCCGTCTCCTGAGGGGGAATAGGTTTTGTCGTGCCCGCTTCACGACTGTCATGGTGTGCTTCGACCATGTTAGTTTGTTGGTGATGTGGACACCAAGGAACTTGAAGCTCTCAACCTGATCCACTGCAGCCCCGTCGATGAGAATGGGAGCGTGTTCTGTCCTCTTTTTCCTGTAGTACACAATCCTCTCCTTTGTCTTGATCATGTTGAGGGAGAGGTTGTTGTCCTGGCACCACACAGCCAGGTCTCTGACCTCCTCCCTATAGGCTGTCTCGTTGTTGTCGGTGATCAGGCCTACCACTGTTGCGTCATCTGCAAATGTAATAATGGTGTTGGAGTCGTGCCCGGCCGTGCAGTCATTAGTAAACAGGGAGTACAGGAGGGGGCTGAGCACGCAGCCGAGGGGCCCTGTGATGAGGATCAGCGTGGCGGATGTGTTGTTACCTACCCTTTATCCACTTTAAAACAAGGCTGTAATGTAACAAAATGTGGAAAAAGTCAAGAGGTCTGAATACTTTCCCAAAAGTATTATTTTGGTCATGTAGCATATCTTTAGTTTTATGACAATTTGGTACTTTTTCCACCACTGAAAACCATCACCAAATTCACTGAGAATACATTACATAGGATGAAAAAAAACGTACTCTGAGCCGCAGCTCCATACTTTTTTTTCAAACATAAAGAACTGATACTACATACTCGTTGTTGGGCTGGGATTGGCATGGGGTTCCATGAGTGGCTTTGATAATTTCTTTGGATTCCTCATGTCTAAGTCATTGTTAGAAAAAGGTTTGTCCAAATCGGATGTTAGGTACTATATTTATTGAAAATTATGTGAAAACTATCATTTAAAAAGGCCAATTTGGGTATTGATACCTTCATTTCTCAGAGGTCAAATTATAATTCAACAAAATATGTTTTGGAGAAATGTTAATCTTATCTGTTTCTAACAACAAACGATTTCAGAACAATCTGAGAAGGTGGGTGTTTAAATCCTCTTTCTTGTGCGTTGAGGTGGAACAACACAACCTTTTTCTAAAATGTTGTATGAGATTAGAGAACACATTGGGAGGGATTTTACACCATTCCTGAATACAAAATCTTTCCAAATCCTTGATATCCTTGGCCTTCGAAAGAAACATGCATATGCTGAAAATACATCATCCGTCCTGTAAAATATGGGGGTGGATCTTTGATGTTATGGGGCTATTTTGCTTCCACTGGTCCTGGGGCCCTTGTTAAGGTCAACGGCATCATGAACATAACCAAGTACCAGGACATTTTAGCCCAAAACTTTGTAACCCCAAGCACACATCAAAATCCACAAATAATTGGTTCATTGATTACAAAATCAACATCTTGCAATAGCCATCTGTCTCCAGACTTGAACCCCATTAAAAACCTGTGGTTTGAATTGCAGTCCATAAGCGCAGATGAAGGAGATGTATGGAGCAAAGGTCTAAGAACACTTCCCATGTGTTCTCTAATCTCATAAAACATTTTCGAAAAAGGCTCAGTGTCCTTATACTCGTAAGTGGAGGGTACTGGAGTATTGAAAACAGGGGGTCCAATCATTTTGACACTTATCTTTTTAAATGTATTTGTATTACTTCTCTTAGCAATTGTATTAGTATAAAATATAGCTCGGTATTTGTATTATTTATTTTATAGTCTTTTTTGCTCATATTTATCAAAGAATCCAATAATTCCGAACCCCACTGTAACTGTCAAGATAATATAGTACATGGGTGCCAGCAGACCTGATTTCCATGAGCACTCCAACACAGTATTTTTCCTTCACAATGAATCATTTTATTAGACTGCACATTCACAAAAACGAATTTGCATTTAAATATGCAGGAGCTGTTATCCTTTCATAATACAATTTATATCATGCTGCTAGAAGTTCTGGAGTTGTCATGAACAGCCTTTTATTCAAAGACCTTTTCAAATGTCAGGTCCCATCAAACACTGTGACAGGTCTTTCGGAAAACTACTCCAAGAAAGAAAATAAAAGAAGGCTTATCACATGCATATTCATGTGCCTTTCAGACAGCTACTTCAACCGCTCTGGTTTTACAATTGGCAGCACAGAAGAGTGAAGTGTAAGGTAAAAAATAATAGCTTTTACTTTTCTGCAAATAACTCAACAGGATATTTGCACTGGGTATTTTGCTTCTCTGCCAAGATGGACTGTTTGCTTGTTATTTATTTACAATCATTGCCATTTGGTCAAATCTGTATGATTAGCCAAGTTCATGCACTAAATTACACAATTGTATATAAAGCCTGTAATCACTTTGCACTAGCCTTGGCATGACCGATCAGCTATGTTGATACCATGATGTAACCACTGGCAGACAGCATTCCTTTCCCTGAAACAGTTGTCCAAAACGTCTTTCCAAACCATACTTTGTTGGAGAGAAATGCCAAACATTTGAATTCCCACAATGAATAGTGCTGTATCGAAGAATGACTAACAAACAATAAGAGTAAGTCCTTTCTTTTCTCATAGTCAGCACAATTCTCTTGAAGTGAAGTAGAAAATACAGCCATTGCCTTCGCCTCAGCCTCCCAGACACCTCAGCCTTTTATCTCATAGTTGACTCGTCCCTACATCAGCAGGAAACATCCTCCTGACACTACGCCATGTCAGCTGACCTGAATGAGGCCCAGCTATGGCACAAAAGAGCCCTTCCTCCTAGCTTCAACTCACCCCAGAGATGCTGAGACAGGAGGGAGGAGATAAAAGAGAAATAAATGGCAAAAATCCTGTTTTGCTTCTTGGTGAATTGACAGTGTTTCTTGTGTCATTGGCTGGGTTTTTCCCCCCACCAAAGTTGAAGGCTGTGTCAGCAAATCTCTCTCTCCCCTCCCTCGCTCTCTCCTCCAGGTAGCAGATAATGGACTTTATCAGAGATTTATGTAGTTATTGTTGAAGTCAGAAGTTTACATACACTTAGGATGGAGTCAATAAAACTTGTTTTTCAACCACTCCACAAATTGCTTGATAACAAACTATAGTGTTGGCAATTCAGTTAGGACATCTACTTTGTGCATGACAATTAATTTTTCCAACAATTGTTTACAGTCAGATTATTTCACTTATAATTCACTGTATCACAATTCCAGTGGGTCAGAGGTTTACATACACTAAGTTGACTGTGCCTTTAAACAGCTTGGAAAATTCCAGAAAATGATGTCATGGCTTTATAAGCTTCTGATAGGCTAATTGACATCATTTGAGTCAATTGGAGGTGTACCTGTGAATGTATTTCAAGGCCTACCTTCAAACTCAGTGCCTCTTTGCTTGACATCATGGGAAAATAAAATCAGCCAAGACCTCAGAAAGAAAATTGTAGGCCTCCACAAGTCTGGTTCATCCTTGGGAGCAATTTCCAAACGCCTGAAGGTACCACGTTCATCTGTACAAACAATAATACTCAAGAATAAACACCATGGGACCACGCAGCCGTCATATCGCTCAGGAAGGAGACGCGTTCTGTCTCCTAGAGATGAACGTACTTTGGTGCGAAAAGTGCAAATCAATCCCAGAACAACAGCAAGGACCTTGTGAAGATGGAGGAAAAAGGTACAAAAGTATCTATATCCACAGTAAAATGAGTCCAATATCGACATAACCTGAAAGGTCTCTCAGACTTTTCACCCACTGGGAATGTGATGAAAGAAATAAAAGCTGAAATAAATCATTCTCTCTACTATTATTCTGACAATTCACATTCTTAAAATAAAGTGGTGATCCTAACTGACCTAAGACAGGGAATTGTTATGAGGATTAGATGTCAGGAATTGTGATAAACTGTTTAAATGTATTTGGCTGTGTATGTAAACTTCCCACTTCAACTGTGACAGGGGTTTTAACTTGTAAACAAACCAATCATTTTTCAATTTGGCATTCCCACATATAAAAACCACGAAGACTGCCGGAAAACCCAGAACGAAAGATCCTAATTTCTATGACTCACAAGGTGGAGAAACATATTGCCTGTAGTCTACTGTACATGGTAAACTGGTGCGCACCAAGTGGCACTTCCATTTTAGTATAGAAAACATCAGTGAGGATTTTTCTACAATATTCACAACATACACAATTGAAAATCTTTATATAATAAAAATACAATTTCAATTATGACATGTGTAAAAATATAATTGAGTGAACAATTGCAAGCCAGCAGCAGATTAAACAGATAGTGAATTCTCTCCTCCCTCTCCCTGGTTTTAGCTTGTAGCTATCACTATCTAACTGGCTAGGTTTAGGATATTTACTAGCCAGTACCAGTAACAAACGTAGCTATGTTATAGACATACGGCACTATACAAACAAAATCTAGTTCACTTATTTTGCCAGCTGGAAAGAAAGTTTTTGAATGAATTTGTGTCTATTTTTAAATTATGTTCCAGCCCCTTGACTATCTGCTCAAGAAATAAAATTGGCCCGTGGCTGAATCTAGTTGATGATCCCTGCCCGAGCCCATAGCAGATGTCAGAATAAAATTCTGTTGGAGGTGTCGCATCAACCAGAGCGGATCCATCCAACAAACCATCCACACACAGACACACAGAGCCCGAGTGCAGACAGTCAGCAACTCCCAAAACACAACTCACGGCAAGCTTTCCCATTGACCAAACTCCACAATCCACCCCTCTGAAGAATGCCTGGCTCCAGGGCTTCCCTGATATGGCTCTTGGGCTTCTCTGATTGGATACATGGACGAAGCGTCACACTCGGCAGCCCGTATAGAAAACTCCCCCAGAGCCACAGAACGACTGAATTACCACAACACAGCCCCAACAAACACCTTGAAATCTACTCTTTCCCATAGTCTTGTACTATCTATGACAGCATCAGCAGTTAGCTAACAACAGCTGGCAGACATGTTTACATTTGGTTAGTTTTAGATGGAAGACGTGAGCTAAATGTCTGCCACTGAGCTCTTTCACTCACTCAGGGATGAAATGTGCCACGCCTCATTCTCACAAACGTATCCCACTTTTTAAGAAAGTTTTTCATTTGCCATGTGAAGCTGACCGCAGGGCGTTCTGGGATATTTCCTAAGTTAAAGCTGATTTGGTGAAAACCTCAAATTCAACTTTTAGAACAAGATTACAATATTATGACAATTAATTTAAGATTTTATAATTTGGGAATGTTTCTTTGGGTGCTATAAAAGTTACTATTATATGCGTTTTTGGCATTGAAAAATAGGTGCTACACTCCCGTTAACACAGCACAGAACAGAAAAGCTATACCAGACTGCCCAGTACAGCACAGCAAAATTCAGGAAAGAGCAGCATAGCCCTCTGCCATTGAGCAGACACCTCTTTCTTTGTGCTCTGGTCTTTTACATTCTATTTTACAGTCTGTGTAGCAGGCAGCAGTGTTTTCATAGCTAATTGTTAGCCTCTCCCTGCCCCCTGCATGCATATAGCAAGCCAGTCAGGAACCCCACTGGGTGCAGATGGCGCTTTGTCTGTGTGCTCCCAAAAGCACACATACTGTATACCCAAAAACTGTTTGATGTTGTTGGATGGCTGTGCTGCTACTGATTCATAATCCTCCATGGTATATGAAAGTTTATAAAAGGTCTTGAAATAACTAACTTTGCCAAGTGAGGGAAGGACAGAGAGAGAGCATGCAAGAAAAGAGAAGGAAAAGCTTGACACGCATCTGCTGGTAGGACATATGGTTGTGTGACTGAGTTTGTGTGTGCCTGACAATGAGACAGAGACAGACAGGCAGACAGACAAATTGATAGTGAGAGAGAGAGAAATTGATAGTGAGTGAGAGAGAGAAACAAATAGAGACAAATCAGTGAAAACAATGTACTGATCAAATGTCAAATTGGCTTTTTACCAAATTATCGTACGACAGACCACATATTCACCCTGCACACCCTAATTGACAAACAAACAAAACAAAGGAAAAGACTTCTCATGCTTTGTTGATTTCAAAAAAGCCTTCAACTAAATTTGGCATGAGGGTCTGCTATACATATTGATGGAAAGTGGTGTTGGGGGAAAAACATATGACATCCATGAACGCAAAGAACAAGTGTGAGGTTAAAATAGCCCAAAAAAACAAATTTCTTCCCACAGGGCCGTGGGGTGAGGCAGGGATGCAGCTTAAGTCCCACATTCTTCAACATATATATCAACGAATTGGCAAGGGCACAAGAAAAGTCAGCAGCACCCGGCCTCACCCTACTAGAATCTGAAGTCAAATGTCTACTGATGATCTGGTGCTTCGGTCACCAACCAAGAAGGACCTACAGCAGCACCTAGATCTTCTGCACAGATTCTGCCAGACTTGGGCCCTGACAGTAAATCTCAATAAGACCAAAAATAATGGTGTTCCAAAAAAGGTCCAGTCGCCAGGACCACAAATACAAATTCTGTCTAGACACCGTTGCCCTAGAGCACACAAAAATAGCCTCCAACACTCTACTCAACAAATTGGATGCAGTCTATCACAGTGCCATCCGTTTTGTCACCAAAGCCCCAAACACTACCCACCACTGTGACCTGTACGCTCTCGTTGGCTGGCCCTTGCTTCAAACTCATCGCCAAACCCACTGGCTCCAGGCCATCAACAAGTCTTTGCTAGGTAAAGCCCCGCCTTATCTCAGCTCACTGGTCACAATAGCAGCACGCGCTCCAGCAGGTATATCTCACTGGTCACCCCCAAAGCCAATTCCTCCTTTGGCCGCCTTTCCTTCCAGTTCTCTGCTGCCAATGACTGGAACGAACTGCAAAAAAAAATCACTGAAGCTGGAGACACATATCTCCCTCACTAGCTTTAAGCACCAGCTGTCAGAGCAGCTCACTGATCACTGCACCTGTACATAGCCCATCTGTAAATAGCCCATCCCCATACTGTATTTATTTATCTTGCTCCTTTGCACCCCAGTATCTCTACCATTCCAGTGTTAATTGCTATTTTGTAATTACTTTGCCACCATGGCCTATTTATTGCCTTACCTCCCCTATCTTACCTCATTTGCACACAATGTAGAGACTTTTTCTACTGTATTATTGACTGTATGTTTGTTTATTCCATGTGTAACTCTGTGTCGTTGTATGTGTCGAACTGCTTTGCTTTATCTTGGCCAGGTCGCAGTTGTAAATGAGAACTTGTTCTCAACTAGCCTACCTGGTTACATAAAAGGTGAAATAAATGTAAAACATTAATTTTTTTAAACTATACATACCTTGGCCTAAACATCAGCGCCACAGGTAACTTTCACAAAGCTGTGAACGATCTGAGAGACAAGGCAAGAAGGGCATTCTATGCCATCAAAAGCAACATAAAAGTCGACATACCAATTAGGATCTGGTAAAAAATACTTGAATCAGTTATAGAACCCATTGCCCTTTATAGTTGTGAGGTCTGCTCACCAACCAAGAATTCACAAAATGGGACAAACACCAAATTGAGACTCTGCATGCAGAATTCTGCAAAAATATCCTCAGTGTACAACGTAGAACACCAAATAATGCATGCAGAGCAGAATTAGGCCGTTACCCACTAATTATTAAAATCCAGAAAAGAGCCGTTAAATTCTACAACCACCTAGAATGAAGCGATTCCCAAACCGTCCCTAACAAAGCCATCACCTACAGAGAGATGAACCTGGAGAAGAGTCCCCTAAGCAAGCTGGTCCTGGGGCTCTGTTCACAAACACACCCCACAGAGCCCCAGGACAGCAACACAATTAGACCCAACCAAATCATGAGATAACAAAAAGATAATTACTTGACACATTTTAAATAACTAACAAAAAAACAGAGCAAACTAGAATGATATTTGGCCCTAAACAGAGAGTACACAGTGGCAGAATACCTGACCACTGTGACTGAACCAAACTTAAGGAAAGCTTTGACTATGTACAGACTCAGTGAGCATAGCCCTGCTATTGAGAAAGGCCGCCGTAGGCAGACCTGGCTATCAAGAGAAGACAGGCTATGTGCACACAAAATGAGGTGGAAACTGAGCTGCACTTCCTAACCTCCTGCCCAATGTATGACCATATTAGAGACACATATTTCCCTTAGATTACACAGATCCACAAAGAATTTGAAAACAATCCAGATTTTGATAAAGTCCCATCTACTGGATGAAATACTGAGGTGTGCCATCACAGCAGCAAGATTTGTGACTTGTTGCCACAAGAAAAGGTCAACCAGTGAAGAACAAAAACCATTGTAAATACAACCCATATTAATGTTTATTTATTTTCCCTTTTGTACATTGTTACAACACTGTATATATACACATAATATGACATTTGTAATGTCTTATTCTTTTGGAACTTCTGTTAGTGCAATGTTCATTCTATTGTTTATTTCACTTTTGTAAATTATCTACTTCACTTGCTTTGGCAATGTTAACATATGTTTCCCATGCCAATAAAGCCCCTTGAATTGAATTGAGACAGACAGACAATGAGAGAGAGCGAGACAGACAGACAATGAGAGAGAGCGAGACAGACAATGAGAGAGAGAGAGAGAGAGACAGACAGACAAAGAGAGAGAGAGAGAGAGAGAGAGAGAGAGAGAGAGAGAGAGAGAGACAGACAGACAATGAGAGAGAGAGAGACAGACAGACAATGAGAGAGAGAGAGACAGACAGACAGACAATGAGAGAGAGACAGACAGACAGACAATGAGAGAGAGACAGACAGACAATGAGAGAGAGAGAGAGAGACAGACAGACAATGAGAGAGAGAGAGAGAGAGAGAGACAGACAATGAGAGAGAGAGAGAGACAGACAGACAATGAGAGAGAGAGAGACAGACAGACAATGAGAGAGAGAGAGACAGACAGACAATGAGAGAGAGAGAGACAGACAGACAATGAGAGAGAGAGAGACAGACAGACAATGAGAGAGAGAGAGACAGACAGACAATGAGAGAGAGAGAGACAGACAGACAATGAGAGAGAGAGACAGACAGACAATGAGAGAGAGAGAGACAGACAGACAATGAGAGAGAGAGACAGACAGACAATGAGAGAGAGAGACAGACAGACAATGAGAGAGAGAGACAGACAGACAATGAGAGAGAGAGACAGACAGACAATGAGAGAGAGAGACAGACAGACAATGAGAGAGAGAGACAGACAGACAATGAGAGAGAGACAGACAGACAATGAGAGAGCGAGAGACAATGAGAGAGACAGACAATGAGAGATAGAGACAGCCAATGACAGACAGCCAATGACAGACAGCAAATGACAGACAGCCAGACAATGACAGACAGTGAGACATACAGAGAGAGTTGTGGAGCAAAAATAAGAGCTTGCTTTATGACCTGAGATTATATTTAATAGAATAACAATGTCCCCCTCACTCCTCCTCTTTGTGCATAATCAATCAACACACAACTCCTCTCACCTCCATCTCCTCCTACAATAACACTTCCCTTAGCAAACCCACTCACCCAGCCTTGGCAAAGCCTCCATGATGATGAAAGCAATTGAGTGCTCGTTTAGATTAAAATCACCTGTCATTAAGGAGAGGAGTGGAAATCTACAGAGCAGCATTTTTCACAAGGTAGGAGGCCATTACCAGGCCCAGTGGCATGGCATGCTGATCCTCCTACTGTAATACACTGAGAAGGCTGTAAAAGCCTCCCACTGCTGTCTGAGTTCTCCATCTCACAGTGAAGTTGAATCTCAAAAGTATTTTCCTTGATCCTTGAATCAGTTCTCCTCCATGCTGGAAACAAGACCACCTCCAACCCCCACACTCCCAAACACAGCACCAGGTCCACTTACCTTGGCAAATAAGTTAACAGGCATACAGAATCAGCAATCTGCAGGGAAGTCTATTCCAGGGTTCCCCAATTAGGTGGCCCAAGGGCTAAATTAGTCCCCACCAAGTTTTATTTGTCCCCCCCTAAGTTTTCTGAACAAAATAAATAAAGTGAGTACACCAAACATTAGGAACACCCCCCTCTGAACAGCCTCAGTTCGTATGGGCTCTACAGGGTGTCGAAGGTGTTGCACAGTGATGCTGGTCCATGTTGACTCCAATTTCTTCTTCTTATTATTATTTTAAAAAATGCACCTCTATTTAACCAGGTAGGCTAGTTGAGAACAAGTTCTCATTTACAACTGCGACCTGGCCAAGATAAAGCAAAGCAGTTCGACACAAACAACACAGAGTTACACATGGAATAAACAAGCGTACAATCAATAACACAATAGAAAAAAAAGAAAGTCTATATACAGTGTGTGCAAATGGCGTGTGGAGGGAAGGCAATAAATAGGCCATAGTAGCGGAGTAATTACAATTTAGCAAATTAACACTGGAGTGATTGATGAGCAGATGATGATGTGTAAGTAGAAATACTGGTGTGCAAAAGAGCAAAAAAGTAAATAAAAACAATATGGGGATGAGGTAGGTAGATTGGGTGGGCTATTTACAGATCGGCTATGTACAGTCGTAGCCAAAAGTTGAGAATGACACAAATATTAATTTTCACAAAGTCTGCTGCCTCAGTTCGTATGATGGCAATTTGCATATACTCCAGAATGTTATGAAGTGTGATCAGATGAATTGCAATTAATGGCAAAGTCCCTCTTTGCCATGCAAATGAACTGAATCCCCCAAAAAACATTTCCACTATATTTCACAAAAGGACCAGCTGACATCATGTCAGTGATTCTCTCGTTAACCTGTTATGGCTAGGGGGCAGTATTTTCACGGCCGGATAAAAAATCGTACCCGATTTAATCTGATTATTACTCCTGCCCAGAAACTAGAATATGCATATAATTATTAGCTTTGGATAGAAAACACTCCAAAGTTTCTAAAACTGTTTGAATGGTGTCTGTGAGTATAACAGAACTCATTTGGCAGGCCAAAACCTGAGAAGATTCCATGCAGGAAGTGCCCTGTCTGACAATTTCTTGCCCTTCTTGATTATCTCTATCCATTACAGAGGATCTCTGCTGTTACGTGACACTTCCTACGGCTCCCATGGGCTCTCAGAAGGCGGCAAAAAGCTGAATCGTGGCTTTGCAGGCTCTGGCTGAAAAAAAGTAGCGCGTTTGGATAGTGGCTAGTCACAGTACTGTGAGACTCAGGCTCGTGCCCGAGTCGACCCCATGCTTTATTTTCTTTCGTCTGTTTACCTAAACGCAGATTCCCGGTCGGAATATTATCGCTTTTTTACGAGAAAAATGGCATAAAAATTTATTTTAAACAGCGGTTGACATGCTTCGAAGTACGGTAATGGAATATTTAGAAATCTTTTGTCACGAATTGCGCCATGCTCGTGACCCTTATTTACACTTCGGATAGTGTCTTGAACGCACGAACAAAACGCCACTATTTGGATATAACAATGGATTATTTTGAACCAAACCAACATTTGTTATTGAAGTAGCAGTCCTGGGAGTGCATTCTGACGAAGAACACCAAATGTAATCAAACTTTTGTAATAGTAAATCGGAGTTTGGTCAGGGGTAAACTTGGTGGGTGTCTAAATTGCTAGCCGTGATGGCTGGGCTATCTACTCAGAATATTGCATAATGTGCTTTCACCGAAAAGCTATTTTAAAATCGGACACCTCGATTGCACAAAGGAGTTCTGTATCTATAATTCTTAAAATAATTGTTATGTTTTTTGTGAACGTTTATCGTGAGTAATTTAGTAAATTCACCGGAGGTTTGCGGGGGGTATGCTAGTTCTGAACGTCACATGCTAATGTGAAAAGCTGGTTTTTGATATAAATATGAACTTGATTGTTATACAATACATGCATGTTTTGTTCAATGTCCTAGGTGTGTCATCTGATGAAGATCATCAAAGGTTAGTGCTGCATTTAGCTGTGGTTTTGTTTTTTGTGACATTATATGATAGCTTGAAAAATGGGTGTCTGATTATTTCTGGCTAGGTACTCTGCTGACATAATCTAATGTTTTGCTTTCGCTGTAAAGCCTTTTTGAAATCGGACAGTGTGGTTAGATAAAGGAGAGTCTTGTCTTTAAAATGCTGTTAAATAGTCATGTTTGAAAAATGGAAGTTTTTGTATTTTTGAGGAATTTGTAATTCGCGCCACGCCTATCATTGGAATATTGGAGCAGGTATTCCGCTAGCGGAACGTCTAGATGTAAGAGGTTAACCTCTCTAGGCTAGGCGGGACGAATTCGTCCCACCTACGTAACAGCCACTGCTATCCTGTGGCGCGATTTTCAAAACCTTAAAAATCCTATTACTTCAATTTCTCAAACATATGACTATTTTACAGCCATTTAAAGACAAGACTCTCGTTAATCTAACCACACTGTCCGATTTCAAGAAGGCTTTACAACGAAAGCAAAACATTAGATTATGTCAGCAGAGTACCAAGCCAGAAATAATCAGACACCCATTTTTCAAGCCAGCATATAATGTCACCAAAACCCAGAAGACAGCTAAATGCAGCACTCACCTTTGATGATCTTCATCAGATGACAACCCTAGGACATTATGTTATACAATACATGCATGTTTTGTTCAATCAAGTTCATATTTATATCAAAAACCAGCTTTTTACATTAGCATGTGACGTTCAGAACTAGCATACCCCCCGCAAACTTCCGGGGAATTCGCTAACATTTTACTAAATTACTCACGATAAACGTTCACAAAAAGCATAACAATTATTTTAAGAATTATAGATAGAGACCTCCTCTATGCACTCGATATGTCCGATTTTAAAATAGCTATTTGGTGAAAGCACATTTTGCAATATTCTAAGTACATAGCCCAGGCATCACGGGCTCGCTATTTAGACACCCGGCAAGTTTAGCACTCACCATAATCATATTTACTATTATAAAACTTTCATTACCTTTTGTTGTCTTCGTCAGAATACACACCCAGGACTGCTACTTCAATAACAAATGTTGGTTTGGTCCAAAATAATCCATCGTTATATCCGAATAGCGGTGTTTTGTTCGTGCGTTCCAGACACTATCTGAAATAGTAAAGAAGTGTCACGCGCATGGCGCAATTCGTGACAATAAAATTCTAAGTATTCCATTACCGTACTTCGAAGCATGTCAACCGCTGTTTAAAATCAATTTTTACGACATTTTTCTCGTAGAAAAGCGATAATATTCCGACAGGGAATCTCCTTTTCGGCAAACAGAGGAAAAAATCCCAAAGGCGGGGGCGGTCAGGGTCACGCGCATAAGCTAGTGTCTCTTGATCGGCCACTTGAGAAAGGCGATAATGTGTTTCAGCCTGGGGCTGGAATGACGACATTCTGTTTTTTCCCGGGCTCTGAGCGCCTATGGACGACGTGGGAAGTGTCACGTTAGAGCAGAGATCCTTAGTAAATGATAGAGATGGAAAAGAAGTTCAACAAATGGTCAGACAGGCCACTTCCTGTAAAGGAATCTCTCAGGTTTTGACCTGCCATTTGAGTTCTGTTATACTCACAGACACCATTCAAACAGTTTTAGAAAATTTAGGGTGTTTTCTATCCATATGTAATAAGTATATGCATATTCTAGTTACTGGGTAGGAGTGGTAACCAGATTAAATCGGGTATGTTTTTTATCCAGCCGTGTCAATGCTGCCCCCTAGCCCTAACAGGTTAACACAGGTGTGAGTGTTGACGAGGACAAAGCTGGAGATCCCTCTGTCATGCTGATTGAGTTTGAATAACAGACTGGAAGCTTCAAAAGGAGGGTGGTGCTTGGAATCATTGTTCTTCCTCTGTCAACCATGGTTACCTGCAAGGAAACATGTGCCGTCATGATTGCTTTGCACAAAAAGGGCTTCACAGGCAAGGATATTGCTGCCAGTAAGATTGCACCTAAATCAACCATTTATCGGATCATCAAGAACTTCAAGGAGAGCGGTTCAATTGTTGTGAAGAAGGCTTCAGAGCGCCCAAGAAAGTCCAGCAAGCACCAGGACCGTCTCCTAAAGTTGATTCAGCTGCGGGATCAGGGCACCACCAGTACAGAGCTTGCTCATGAATAGCAGCAGGCAGGTGTGAGTGCATCTGCACGCACAGTGAGGTGAAGACTTTGAGGATGGCCTGGTGTCAAGAAGGGCAGCAAAGAAGCCACTTCTCTCCAGGAAAAACATCAGGGACAGACTGATATTCTGCAAAGGACTGCAAAGGGATTGGACTGCTGAGGACTGGGATAAAGTCATTTTCTCTGATGAATCCCCTTTCCGATTGTTTGGGGCATCCGGAAAAAAAGCTTGTCTAAAGAAGACAAGGTGAGCGCTACCATCAGTCATGTGTCATGCCAACAGTAAAGCATCCTGAGACCCTTCGTGTGGGGTTGCTTCTCAGCCAAAGAAGTGGGCTCACTCACAATTTTGCCTAAGAACACAGCCATGAATAAAGAATGGTACGAACACATCCTCCGAGAGCAACTTCTCCAAACCATCCAGGAATAGTTTGGTGACGAACAATGCCTTTTCCAGCATGATGGAGCACCTTGCCATAAGGCAAATTGATAACTAAGTGGCTCGGGGAACAAAACATCGATATTTTGGGTCCATGGCCAGGAAACTCCCCAGACCTTAATCCCATTGAGAACTTGTGGTCAATTCTCAAGAGGCGGGTGGACAAACAAAAACCCACAAATTCTGACAAACTCCAAGCATTGATTATGCAAGAATGGGCTGCCATCAGTCAGGATGTGGTCCAGAAGTTAATTGACAGCATGCCAGTGCGGATTGCAGAGGTCTTGAAAAGAACGGTCAACACTGCAAATATTGACTCTTTGCATCAACTTCAAGTAATTGTCAATAAAAGCCTTTTGACACTTATGAAATGCTTGTAATTATACTTCAGTATTCCATAGTAACATCTGGCAAAACTATCTGAAGACACTGAAGCAGCAAACTTTGTGGAAATTAATATTTGTGTCATTCTCAAAGCTTTTGGCCACGACTGTACAGTTGCAGCGATTGGTTAGCTGCTCAGATAGCTGATGTTTAAAGTTAGTGAGGGAAACATAAGTCTCCAGCTTCCGCGATTTTTGCAAATCGTTCCAGTCATTTGCAGCAGAGAACTGGAAGGAAAGGCGGCCAAAGGAGGTGTTGGCTTTAGGGATAACCAGTGAGATATACCTGCTGGAGCGCGTGTTATGGGTGGGTGTTGCTGTCGTGACCAGTGAGCTGAGATAAGGCGGAGCTTTACCTAGCATAGACTTATAGATGACCTGGAGCCAGAGGGTCTGGCGATGAATATGTAGCGATGCTTCCCACAGTTGTGTCAAGTTGGCTGGATATCCTTTGGGTTGTGGGCCATTATTGATACACAAAGGAAAATGTTGAGCATGAAAATCCCAGCAGTGTTACAGTTCTTGACACAAACCGGTATGCCTGGCATCTACTACCATACCCTGTTCAAAAGGCACTTACAGTGTTTGTCTTGCACATTCACCCTCTAAATGGCACACATACACTAGCCATGTCTCAAGGCTTAAAAATCCTTCTTTAACCTGTCTCTTCCCCTTCATCTACACTGATTGAAGTGGATTTTACAAGTCACATCAATAAGGGATCAAAACTTTCACCTGGTCAGTCTGTCATGGAAAGAGCAGTTGTTCCTAATGTTTTGTACACTCAGTGTATAACCATTGTATGAGCATGGTCTCCATGACAACACCCAGTCATTCCATTATCGCTCCAAAAATAACCTGTTATACTTTTCATCATATAATCCCTATATTAGATCAGGGTTTCCCAAACTCCGTCCTGCTTCCACTATCCCTAGCACAGCTGATTCAAATAATCAAACCTTGATGATGAGTTGGTTATTTGAATCAGCTGAGTTTGGGAAACCCTGTCTTAGACCACATTATTGCATACCACGGTCACATCTCCTGAACAATAAGTGTAGATGTTTTTATATCTAACCATAAATCAAACGTTATTTAAGGGATACAGCTCCTGGAACAGTAATTTTGAAAAGCTGTGAGTGACATCAGGCTATAAATGTCCTCCCTAAGCAGAAGGGGTATATTGTAATTTCACACCAATTAACTCCTCCCCATAATGCATTGCACAATCGCAGGGTAGTCAAACGGTCTCAGAAGACTTCCTACGGTAACTTACTGAAGAGGTTTGTGCTTTTGCCTTTGAGAAATATTTGGTGGATTCAGCTAGAGCTAAATTATATGTTAAAAAAAAGAGTATTAGGATGCAAGGATATTATTAATATTAGGGATGCACGATATATCGGTGAACATATCGGAATAGGCCGATTTTAGATAAAAATGCCAACATCGGCCCAATGTCTAGTTTAACGCTGATGTTATAAACCGATGTCAAAGCTACCTTGCATACCTATATAACGTAGGTACATAACGCAACTATGCCACATCATATTTTGCGCTACACATGCAACACAGCATTCCTAATCTAGCCCACAATGTCTGCTGTGTGGATCGAGCCGTCAATAAGTCGAGTAGTCATTTGAAAAAAAAAGAAAATTTCAGCGAAAGTGAAACTGGTCGAGCACGGGTACACACTACCAAGTGCACACTTTTTCAGATGTTGCCCTACCGGAGTTTCACAGTAATAGCGTCACTGCTATTAGCTTCACGATATGCATACTATGGAACGCCATTTGGGTCTTTGCGTGTCAAAAAAGATACAGTAGCTCTGTCAAAGCTGTACAAAAAAAGTCTGCAAACAAGCAAATACCGGCCACGAATGATGTGTTTTCAATACCGCTTGGTAATAAAGCATTATTTGTTTGACCGCAACTTCTGGGAAAACTAGCTTTAGCTTGCTACAATGACCAGTAGAAACTGCAGTCATTTTTATTATTCTTTGCAATGATTTAGGAATCCTTGTGAGTAAGTATTAGCTAGGTTGTGTCACGCCCTGACCTGAGAGAGACGGTTTGTTTCTCTATGTGGTTAGGTCAGGGTGTGGGGTGGGCATTCTATGGTGTCTATTTCTTTGTGTTGAGTCGAGTATGGTTCCTAATCAGAGGCAGCTGTCTATCGTTGTCTCTGATTAGGAATCATAGTTAGGCAGCCTTTCCCCACCTGTAGTTGTGGGATCTTATTTTTGTACTGCTTGTTTAAGCCTGCAAGACGTGACGGTCGTTATCATTGTTTCTTATTTTGTGTTTAGTTTTCTGATTTAAAATAAATACAAGGATGAACACTTACCACGCTGCACCTTGGTCTACTCCTTTTGACGATCGTGACACGTTGCCACTTGTTCGCATACTGAAATTGTAGCCTGTGCAGAGAATGGAAAGAGTATGGCAGTAGTGGTGGCGGTGACGGGGGGTATGTGGTGGTAGTGGTAGAGTGGTTGGGGCATGCAGGCTGGTGGCAATGAGCATGACTTTTATTTTGAAGGCTAACTGCAAAGTCCACTATTGTGGCTAATCCTTATTGTGGCTAGCTTCACATAGCTGGGTCCGACCACCATTAATCAAATAAGAACTGTCTTATAAATTAGGGTTATTTTAGATGATGACACCTAGCTATATAGTTAGCTCGCTAACTATATAGCTACTGAAACAGATGTCGTTTTGCTATGTTTTTGGGGAAGAACATTGTTTGTATCCATGAGCTAGCTAGCTTTTTTATGACCAGCACTGTAGGTGCGGGAGACAACTTTACCAGCATCATAGCATACGTATTGATGAATCATTGTGACTTATGAAATACGAGTGACAGCGTAATCAATGTGTAATAACTACGTCAAAAATTTATGAACGCGTTAAATTATTATGTGACGTGCAGTCACATTCAGGTTCTGATTGGTCAAATCGTGTTATTTGACACGTCAAATCGTGTTATTTGACATGCATCTTTTTTGACATGCAAAGACCCAAACGGAGCTCCATAGAAATCCTGGTTGAGAATGAAACGACTGAACAACGAAACAGCACAGCAAGTAAGTGAAAGAAATAGGTTTTGATTATGTTTTACTGGTAATGGAGACATAGGTAAATGCCAACAAAATAACTTTCTGGTCAGTGTGGTGTGTGTGTGTAAACTTCATTTAACTAGGCAAGTCAGTTAAGAACAAATTAATATTTACAGTGACGGCCCGGACGATTGCCAATTGTCAAATCAATTTTATTAGTCACAATAAATCAAATCAAATTTATTTATAAAGCCCTTCTTACATCAGCTGATATCTCAAAGTGCTGTACAAAAACCCAGCCTAAAACCCCAAACAGCAAGCAATGCAGGTGTAGAAGCACGGATACAACCGGTGTAGACCTTACAGTGAAATTCTGACTTACGAGCCCCTAACCAACAATGCAGTTTAAAAATATATAGATAAGAATGAAATAAAAGTAACAAGCAATTAAAGAGCAGCAGTTAAATAACAATAGCGAGACTACAGTTGAAGTCGGAAGTTTACATACACTTAGGTTGGAGTCATTAAAACTTGTTTTTCAACCCCTCCACAAATTTCTTGTTAAAGGAACAAAAGGATTCTGTCAGTCCGTGGTGAGTTATTTTCGGTCATAAGAGACGGTAGTGGCAACATTATTTACAAAATAAGTAAGAAAATAAGTTACAAACAACGCAAATAAACAAACAACCCAACAAACAAAAAAAATGGTTGGGGACATGTAAAACGTCTGCCTTCTTCTCCGGGGCCATTTTTCCTTCAATTGTGTGTCGCCCTATGGGACTCCCAATCACAGCCGGATGTGATACAGCCTGGATTCGAACCAGGGACTGTAGTGATGCCTCTTGCACTGAGATGCAGTGCCTTAGACCGCTGCGTTCATGTGTGTGTGTGTGTTAACTATTTAACTGTACTTGAACGCTTAAAATGCCGCTAAAATGTTAAATATCGGTATTGTTGTTTTGGGCAAGGAAAATATTGGATATCGGTACCGGCCAAAAATGTCATATCTGTGCATCACTAATTAATACTTGTAATTCTTTTGCCAGTCAATTATGTGACTTCAAATGCCTGTCTGCATAGCATCCTATTCAAACATGGATTGACGTTACATGTGTATAATAGACATCAACCTGACAACACGTTCAATCATTTGAAGAAAAAAAGTAGTGTTTCATGCATTAAGCCTTCATAACAATGACAAAATATGTCAAATGATCAGTTTATAACAGATTGTTCACAGCATATGTGGCAATCACCCTCTTTTCAGACACCAGCTGTTCATTTAAGTAGATCCTTACATTCACAACCACCATGTCCAGACATGTTTAGTGTGTTACATGCCTCTTAGGTGTGTTGGAAACATCTGCATCTAAATGCAACTACAAATCACCAGTGCCTGAAATGCACCCAACTACACAAATTCCCAAGTAGAAAATCTGGTGAACAAAGTTTTATTTTAGAGCTGTGCATTACAACAATCCCCCTTCAGTGGATCCAAATTAGTCAAAATACAGTGATCTTAATTTTACGTGAAATAGTGGCACACTGGCACACACGCATCATGTTCACTCTTGACTGTGTCTTCACATTAGAGGTCGACCGATTAATCGGAATGGCCAATTTCAAGTTTTCATAACAACCGGTATTTATTTATTTTTTACACCTTTATTTAACTAGGCAAGTCAATTAAGAACACATTCTTATTTTCAATGACAGCCTAGGAACGGTGGGTTAACTGCCTTGTTCAGGGGCAGAACGACAGATTTTTACCTTGTCAGCTCGGGGATTCAATCTTGCAACCTTACGGTTAACGAGTCCAACGCTCTAACCACCTGCTTTACATTGCACTCCACGAGGAGCCTGCCTGTTACGCAAATGCAGTAAGAAGCCAAGGTAAGTTGCTAGCAAGCATTAAACTTACCTTATAAAAAACAATCAATCAATCATAATCACTAGTTAACTACACATGGTTGATGATATTACTAGTTTATCTAGCCTGTCCTGCGTTGCATATAATCGATGCGGTGCGCATTCGCGAAAAAGGACTGTCGTTGCTCCAACGTGTACCTAACCATAAACATCAATGTCTTTCTTAAAATCAATACACAAGTATATATTTTTAAACCTGCATATTTAGTTAATATTACCTGCTAACATGAATTTATTTTAACTAGGGAAAATGTGTCACCTCTTGCAACAGAGTCAGGGTATATGCAGCAGTTTGGGCCGCCTGGCTCGTTGCGAACTGTGTGAAGACTATTTCTTCCTAACAAAGACAGCCAACTTTGCCAAATGGGGGATGATTTAACAAAAGCGCATTTGCGAAAAAAAGCACAATCGTTGCACGACTGTACCTAACCATAAACATCAATGCCTTTCTTAAAATCAATACACAGAAGTATATATTTTTAAACCTGCATATTTAGCTAAAAGAAATCCAGGTTAGCAGGCAATATTAACCAGGTAAAATTGTGTCACTTCTCTTGCAATCATTGCACGCAGAGTCAGGGTATATGCAACAGTTTGGGCCGCCTAGCTCGTTGCAAACTAATTTGACAGAATTTTACGTAATTATGACATAACATTGAAGGTTGTGCAATGTAACAGGAATATTTAGATTTAGGGATGCCACCCGTTAGATAAAATACGGAACGGTTCTGTATTTCACTGAAAGAATAAACGTTTTGTTTTAGAGATGATAGTTTCCGGATTCGACCATATTAATGACCTAAGGCTCGTATTTCTGTGTGTTTATTATATTATAATTAAGTCTATGATTTGATATTTGATAGAGCAGTCTGACTGAGCGGTGGTAGGCATCAGCATGCTCGTAAGCATTCATTCAAACAGCACTTTCGTGCGTTTTGCCAGCAGCTCTTCGCAATGCTTCAAGCATTGCGCTGTTTATGACTTCAAGCCTATCAACTCCCGAGATTAGGCTGGTGTAACCGATGTGTGCGCTAACAGCGTTTCAAACGTCACTCGCTCTGAGACTTCGAGTAGTTGTTCCCCTTGCTCTGCATGGGTAACGCTGCTTCGAGGGTGGCTGTTGTCGATGTGTTCCTGGTTCGAGCCCAGGTAGGAGCGAGGAGAGGGAGGGAAGCTATACTGCTACACTCGCAATCATAAATAGCCTGTGAGAACATCCAATAGTCAAAGGTATATGAAATACAAATCGTATAGAGACAAATAGTCCTATAATTCCTATAATAACTACAACCTAAAACTTCTTACCTGGGAATATTGAAGACTCATGTTAAAAGTAAGCTTTCATATGTTCTCATGTTCTGAGCAAGGAACTTAAACGTTAGCTTTCTTACATGGCACATATTGCACTTTTACTTTCTTCTCCAACACTTTGTTTTTGCATTATTTAAACCAAATTGAACATGTTTCATTATTTATTTGAGGCCAAATTGATTTTATTGATGTATTATATTAAGGTAAAATAAGTGTTCATTCAGTATTGTTGTAATTGTCATTCTTAAAAATAAGTAAAACATGTATTATATATATATATATTTTTTTTTAAATCTCTTTATCTTTTTTTATTATTCTTTTTTATTTATTTGTTTTCAAATCGGCCGATTAATCGGTATCGGCTTTTTTTGGTCCTCCAATAATCGGTATCGGTGTTGAGAAATCATAATCGGTCGACCTCTACTTCACATCCACCTGAGATCAGTTCCAACACAGCGACTCCATGGCTCCCCTTCACGCATAACTCTTCATCTCCACCAATAGGCACACATGCCGCAATGGGATGTCATAAATACAAAATCGCTAGTTTGCATTTTTCTGGCATCAGTGATAAATCAAACACCCTGATATTAGCTGCCATGTGCATTGTGATTCTGCATGTGATGCGTCTGCCGGGAGGGGCAAAACACTCCTTTTGTATCCGAATACATAAATGCCAGGGATACATGAGCAGAAGCTCAATCCCCAACAGGGAGGATGGATAGAGGTAGGGAGGGGTGAAAGAGAGAATATGGGAGAAGGAGAGACTGTACACTCTGTTTAGCACACATTTGCTAAGAATAACAGTAGGAATATGTAGGTTAAAGAAAGGCAGACACTTCAATGAAAAGTAAAATTTAGCAACTTTGAAATCAACACATTCTAATACCACGGGTCCCCAATTACATTCGCCGTGGGCCGATACGTTTGGGGGGCCAGAACTTAGTTATTAATAATTTGTACACTGAAAATTGAACGCTAGAATTTCAAACAGATATAGCATTTGACAAAAACAGAATAATTTCAAACCTTGATTAAATTGGGATACATTCACATATGCCTCTCTATTTATGAGAGCAAATACTTGGGAACAGATTTCCTAAATTAAAATAACTTGGAGATGATTTCGTGGTGATTTTAAAGTCTTATGTCCAACAACAAAAACTATATACAGTATACTGTATATACAATGGCTTCAGAAAGTTTTCACAGCCCTTGACTTGAATTTAAAATGGATACAATGTTGATTTGTCGTCACTGGCCTACACACAATACTCCATGTCAAATTGGAATGATGTGTTTCGGAAATTGTACAAATTAATTACAAATGGAAAACTCAAATGTCTTGAGTCAATAAGTATTCAACCCCTTTGTTAGACAAGCCTAAATAACTGCAGGAGTAAACATTTGCTTAACAAGTCACATAATAAGTTGCAGGGAGTCTGTGTGCAATAATAGTGTTTAACATGATTTTTTAATGACTACCTCATCTCTGTACCCCACACATACAATTATATTTAAGGTCCCGCAGTTGAGCAGTGAATTTCAAACACAGATTCAACCACAAAGATCAGGGAGGTTTTCCAATGCTCGCAATGAAGGGCCCCTATTAGTAAATGGGTCAAAATAAAAAAAAGCAGACATTGAATAAAATATCCCTTTGAGCAAGTTACGAATTACTAGGGTTGGGCGGTATCCAGATGTTCATATTGTCACATCATCCTTCTCTCATACTGGGATTTACGGTATTACCGGTTTAGTACACAAGTGGGCGCCAAAATGTAAAAAGCCCATTGGGAATCCATTACCAGAATGCTAACAAAATTTGCACAAGTAATATCAAATTTGCATGGAGGCTGCTAGCTAAATATGCAAACGAGGTGCAAACAAAAATAAACAAATTGCAAAGACAGACAATCCAGCTCATTAAGTTACACATATATAGGTAGGTGCTACCGAATGTCATTTTTGTTGAGTTTGGACATTTACAAGCGAATGTGAACAATGTGTGCAAATGAACAAAGTTTTGACGCATGCAGTACTGGCTCTCCAGGAGCGCACCGTGTCTGTGTGGAGTCTGGAGCCGCTAGGGCAACAGGCCTGCCTGACCTGATTGGAGAAGAGGGGGGAGGAGCAGACGGGTGAGAACGGAGAGGAGAAAAAAACACAAGGAAATCAAGATAACAGTGGCAGCTGTACAAATAACTAATCCAAAAGGGCTTTGCCTTCTCAAGCACAGCAGAAAGCTACACAATATGATGCCCGTCACCTTATTACAATGAAAAAAAAAAAAAAACGCAACATGCTAAAATTTCAAAGATCACAGTTCATATAATGAAATCATTCAATCGAAATAAATGCATTAGGCTCTAATCTATGGATTTTACATGACTGGGAATAAAGATTGGTCACAGATTTGACTTTGTCTCGGGTCTAACAACACCTGTGACAATATATCCTCCAAACACTGGCTTCGAGGGCATTATTACTTAAACAAGTGACTGGCTCAACTGTGTTGGGGAATTAAGTAAGCTTCAAACTGTAAAATAATGTGACAGGTGAAATAAGAACACGATCTGCTTTATTGCCCAATGCATTGCACATGTTGACTGTGGGTATTTACTTAAATTGCTACAAATAAGAACATGTATTTTAAAAACTTTTTAAACTTTTTTTTATATTAAATAGTTTCAACGGTATTGACGGTACTAAAAAGCCATCCCATGGCTATTTCCAAATACCCCGGTATACGGTATACGGCCAAAGCCTACTGATTACACTTTGGATGTTGTCCAAAGATATCGCTTGTAAACCAAAAAGTTATTTTGTTGGCATTTACGTATGTCCCCATTACCAGTAAAACATAATCAAAACCTATTTCTTTCACATACTTGCTGTGCTGTTTCGTTGTTCATTTGTTCAGTCATTTCATTCTCAACCAGGATGTCTGTGGAATGCTGTTTGGGTCTTTGCACGTGAAAAAAGATACACGTCAAATAACACGATTTGACGTGTCAAATAAGCTTGTTGACCAATCAGGACCTGAATATGACTGCACGTCACATAATAATTTAACGCGTTCATAAAAATGTTTACTTAGTTATTACACATTGATTACACTTTCACTCGTATTTCATAAGTCACAGCAATTCATCGATACATATGCCATGATGCTGGTAAAGTTGTCTCGTGCACCTACAGTGCTGGTCATAAGAAAAGCTAGCTAGCTCAAGGATGCAAACAATGTTCTTCCCAAAAACATAGCAAAATGACAATCTGTTTCAGTAGCTATAGTTAGCTAGCTAACTATATATAGCTTGGTGTCATCATCTAAAATAACCCTAATTTATAAGACAGTTCTTATTTGATTAATGGCGGTCTATGTCTATGTGAAGCTAGCCACAATAAGGATTAGAAATTAGCCACAATAGTGGACTTCGCCGTTAGTCTTCACAATAAAAGTAAGTCATTGACAGGAGATGCAAATGCATAGAAATAGTCAAATTATGCCATAATTGAATAGATCATGCTAAACGGGGTTGGAATGTTATATAAAAAAATCAACAAAAGACAATGTTAATTTCACAAAAATCTGTTTTAATCCCACTGTATGTACTATACTTTAGAATTGCATTGGAGCATACTTAGTAGGACGTTGGAAAAAAAATAGCTTGGATATTGAGTAGACTGATACCCCATTTCATTGATCCCCTATCCTCAGGTAAAGCCGTACAGTGCAACACGAATGTCAATACACACAATTGGCTGACTCGGGAGGTTATTTCATACAGTCACAGTCCTAAACTCTTCACAGTTGTGTTCTGTGGGTGTCACCAAGTTGACTGATACCCCCCCATTTCATTGCTTCACATTCCAACCTTGTTTAACATTATCTAGTCTAAATATGACATGATTCCACCAATTGTAACCTTCTGCATCATTTTCAAATAGGTACTTTTATTTTGAAGGCACCCCCACAAATTCCACTATTGTGCCTAATCCTAGCTTCACAACACATAACCCGGTCAGGTCAAGCCTCACTAGCCAGATGAAGCTAACTGACTGCTTATAACGTTACCTTTGGGCAACAGGATTAAGTAGCTGGCCCACTATTTATTTTCATGAACTGAAGTTCAATTTCAACAGGCGAACAACAAGTGGCTACCTAGCTAATACTTACTCACAAGGATTCCTAAATCATTGCTAAGAATAGTGAAAATGACTGCAGTTTCTACTGGTTGTATTGGTGCAAGCTAGGTACCAAGCTAGAGCAAGCTAGCTACCCCAGAAGTTGCGGTCGAACAAATAATGCTTTATTACCAACACGGTATTGTAAATACGTTGTTCATGGCCAGTGTTTGCAGACTTTTTTGTACAGCTTTGACAGTGCAACTGATTGTAGTGGTGGTGCTTGTCTTGCACGTGCAAATTCAGAACACACAACATTCTATAATAGAACTGTGTTATTTGACGTGTCAAATTAAAAGCTTATTTAACACGTCAAAGTGTTATTTGACGTGCATCTTTTTTGACACGCAAAGATCCAAACGGCGTTCCATAGTATGTCATGAAGCAAATTGCAGTGAAGCAATTACTGTGTAACTCAGGTAGGGTAACATCTGGTAAGATGGCGCCGGAGAAGAAGGCAGACGTTTTACGTGCCCCCAGCCGATTGTGTTTTTTTGTAACTTTTTTAAAAACGTATTTTGTAAATAAATGTTGTCGCTACTGTCTCTATGACCGAAAATAATCTCTAGACATCAGGAGTGCGATTACTCACCACGGACTAGCAGAATCCTTTTTTTTTCCCTTTCATGACTGACAAGCCCAACGCGAAGGATATACTGCTTCCTCGGGAACAGGCCCCGATCCCCATGATCTGCGTGAAGAGGAGGCAGAGAAAGAGGGGCCGAAGGTCAGGCTGCCTTCTGAGAATTCGTAGGCGATCGAATAAACCCCCACTTCCCTCCATTCAGAAAGTAAATGTTTAATCTTTGGAGAATAAAATTGCCAAGTTATTGGGAAGATTAAACTACCAACGGGACATTAAAAACTGTAACATCTTATGATTCACGGAGTTGTGGCTGAATGACGACAATATCAACATAGAGCTGGCTGGTTATATAATGTACCGGCAGGATGGAACAGAGGCGTCTGGTAAGACAAGGGGCGACGGTCTATGTATTTTTGTAAACAACAGCTGGTGCACGATATCTCAGGAAGTCTCGAGCTATTGCTTGTCTGAGGTAGAGTATCTCATGATAAGCTATAGACCACACTACCTACTGAGAGAGTTCTCAACTGTATTCTTTGTAGCTGTTTACATACCACCACAGTCAGAAGCTGGCACTAAAACAGCATTGAATGAGCTGTATTCCACAAAAAGCAAACAAGAAAACGCTCACCCAGAGGCGGCTCTCCCAGTAGCCAGGGACTTTAATGTAGGTAAACTTAAATCTGTTTGACCAAATTTCTATCAGCATGTTAAATATGCAACCAGAGGGGAAAAAAAACTCTGGACCACCTTTACTCCACACACAGAGACTCATACAAAGCTCTCCCTCGCCCTCCATTTGGCAAAATCTGACAATTTTATCCTCCTGATTCCTGTTTACAAGCGAAAATTAAAGCAGGAAGCACCAGTGACTAGGTCAATAAAAAAGTGGTCAGAGGAAGCAGATACTAAGCTACAGGACTGTTTTGCTAGCACAGACTGGAATATGTTCCGGGATACACCACATCAGTCATTGGCTTCATCAATAAGTGCATCAATGATGTCATCCCCACAGTGACCATACTTACATACCCCAACCAGAAGCCATGGATTACAGGCAGGACCCGCACTGAGCTAAAGGCTAGGGCTGACACTTTCAAGGAGTGGGACCCTAACCCGGAAGCTTATAAGAAATTCTGCTATGCCCTCCAATGAACCATCAAACAGGCAAAGCATCAATACAGGACTAAGATCGAATCGTACTACACCGGCTCTGATGCTCGCCGGATGGGGCAGGGCTTGCAAACCATTACAGAGTACAAAGGGAAGCACAGCCAAGAGCTGCCCAGTGACATGAGCCTACCATACGAGCTAAACTACTTCTATACTCGCTTCGAGGCAAATAACACTGAAACATGCATGGGAGCACCATCCCGCTCTCCGCAGCCAATGTGAGTAAGAGCTTTTAACAGGTCAACATTCACAAGGCCGCAGGGCCAGACGGATTACCAGGACGTGTACGGCGAGCATGCGCTGACTAACTGGCAAGTGTCTTCACTGACATTTTCAACCTCTCCCTGTCCGAGTCTGTAACACCAACATGTTTTAAGCAGACCACCATAGTGCCTGTGCCCAAGAACACTAAGGTAACCTGCCTAAATGACTACCGACCCATAGCACTCACATCTGTAACCATGAAATGCTTTGAAAGGCTGGTCATGGCTCACATCAACACCATCATCCCAGAAACCCACTACAATTTGCATACCGCCCCAACAGATCCACAGATGATAAAATCTCTATTGCACTCCACGCTGCCCTTCCCCACCTGGACAAAATGAACACCTATGTGAGAATGCCATTCATTGACTACAGCTCAGCGTTCAACAATTTGTAAGTCGCTCTGGATAAGAGCGTCTGCTAAATGACTTAAATGTAAATGTAAACGTAATAGTGCCCTCAAAGCTCATCAATAAGCTAAGGACGCTGGGACTAAACACCTCCCTCTGCAACAGGACCCTGGACTTCCTGAAGGGCCGCCCCCAGGTTATAAGGGTAGGTAACACATCCGCCACACTGATCCTCAACACAGGGGCCCCTCAGGGGTGCGTGCTCAGTCCCCTCCTGTACTCCCTGTTCACGCATGACTGCACAGCCAGGCACGACTCCAACACCATCATTACATTTGCCGATGACATAACAGTGGTAAGACTGATCACCAACAACGATGAGACAGCCTATAGGGAGGAGGTCAGAGACCTGGCTGTGTGGTGCCAGGACAACAACCTCTCCCTCAACATGATCAAGACAAAGGAGATGATTGTGGACTACAGGAAAAAGAGGACAGAGCACACCCCCATTCTCATCGACGGGGCTGCAGTTGAGCAGGTTGAGAGCTTCAAGTTCCTTGGTGTCCACATCACCAACAAACTAACATGGTCCAAGCACACCAAGACAGTCATGAAGAGGGCACGACAAAACCTATTCACCCTCAGGAGACTGAAAAGTTTTGGCATGGGTCCTGAGATCCTCAAAAGGTTATACAGCTGCACCGTTGAGAGAGGTTCTCACTCTCTGTAGTTATCTATGCATATTCACTTGAATAACTCTACCTACATGTACATTCTACCCCAACTAACCGGTTCCCCCACATATTGACTCTGTATCGGTACCCCCCTGTATATAGTCTCGCTATTATTATTTTACTGCTGCTCTTTAGTTACTTTTATCTCTTATTCTTATCCGTAGTTTTTTGCAACTGCATTGTTGGTTAGGAGCTCGTAAGTAAGCATTTCACTGTAAGGTGAAAGCACCGGTACACACTAACGTTACCAAGTGCGCTATTGTTCAGATCAAATTTTATTGTATGTTGTATTCGGCGCATGTGACTAATAACATATGATTTGAACAATAGCACACTTGGTAACGTTAGTGTGTACCGGTGCTCGACCAGTCGCGAAAGCCAACATCACCCTCGACAGAGAACGGTTGATTGTCAAGGAAAATGAATTCCATTATCTTGGCATTAATGGATTTCGCCTGAGTTGTCTCCCTGAAATGTTCTCTTTCAAATGACTGCTCGATTTGTTGACTGCTCGATCCACACAGCAGACATTTTGGGCTAGGTTAGGAATGCTGTTGCAGGTGTAGCGACAAATTTTACATGGAGTCATTATGTCACGTACCTACGTTATATACAGTTGAAGTCGGAAGTTAACCTCTTTGCTATAGGGGGCAGTATTTTCACGGCCAGATGAAAAACGCACCCAAATTAAACAGCCTACTACTCAGGCCCAGGCCCAGAGTCAAATATTTGCATATTATTAGTAGATTTGGATAAAACACTCTGAAGTTTCTAAAACTGTTTGAATGATGTCTGTGAGTATAACAGAACTCATATGGCAGGCAAAAACCTGAGAAAAATCCAACCAGGAAGTGGGAAGTTTGAGAATTGTAGTCTTTCAGACCATTTTCTGTTGAAACTACAGTGTCTGTGGGGTCAACTTGCACTTCCTAAGGCTTCCACTAGATGGCAACAGTCTTTACAAAGTTGTTTGAGTCTTCTATGGTGAATTTTGACCGAATAACAGCCGGTTCAAGCAGTGAACTGTCTGAGGTCATGTAGTTACTTCATGAGCATTCACGCATGGATAGCATTTTTTATTTTTCTTCTGTAATGAATACGCTATTGTCCGGTTGGAATATTATCAATTGTTTATGTTAAAAACACCATAAGGTTTGATTGGAAACAGCGTTTGACATGTTTCTACAAACGGTAATGGAACTTTTGAGCTTTTCATCTATTGATTTGCGCCCCCGTCTCGTGCCTTTTGGAATAGTGTTCTGGACGCGCCAACAAAACGTACGTATTTGGACAAAAATTATGGACTTTATCAAACAAATGAACATTTCTTGTGGAAGTGGGAGTCCTTCCGAGTGCATTCCGCCGATAATCAGCAAAGGTAAGAAAATATTTATAACAGTATTTTAGAGTTTTGACGACGCCGTAGATTGACGGCTGACTGTATAGCGTGCATTGATGGTTGAGCTATGTACTCAGAATATTGAACAATGTGCTTTCTCCGTAAAGTTATTTTGAAATCTGACACAGCGGTTGCATTAAGAGGTAGTAAATCTATAATTCTTTAAATAATTGTTATATATTTTGTCAACGTTTATGATGAGTATTTCTGTAAATGAATGTGCATATTGTGGTCTTTCACCGGAAGTTTTGGATGCTAATCATTTTCTGAACATCACGCGCCAATGTAAAATGCTGTTTTTGGATATAAATATGAACTTGATCGAACAAAACATACATGTATTGTGTAACATGATGTCCTAGGAGTGTCATCTGATGAAGATCGTCAAAGGTTAGTGCTTCATTTTAGCTGGATTTTGGGTTTTTATGACACATCTCCTTGCTAGGAAAATGGCTGTGTGGCTTTTCTTGTTTAGGTGGTGTCCTAACACAATCTAATGTTTTGCTTTCGCTGTAAAGCCTTTTTGAAATCGGACAACGTGGTTGGATTCAGGAGAAGGGTATCTTTAAAATGGTGTAAAAGTCATATGTTTCAGAAATTGAAATTATTAGATTTTTGATGTTTTGAATGTCGCGCCCTGCTGTTCAATTGGCTGTTGGCTAGGCGTTCCACTGGCGGAACGGGGTTCCGCTAGCGGAACGTCTAGATGCAAGAACTTAACATACACCTTAGCCAAATACATTTAAACTCAGTTTTTCACAATTCCTGGCATTTAATCCTCGTAAACATTCCCTGTCTTAGGTCATTTAGGATCACCACTTTATTTTAAGAATGTGAAATGTCAGAATAATGGAAGAGAGAATTATTTATTTCAGCTTTTATTTATTTCATCACATTCCCAGTGGGTCAGAAGTTTACATATACTCAATTAGTATTTGGTAGAATTGCCTTTAAATTGTTTACCTTGGGTCAAACGTTTCCGGTAGCCTTTCACAAGCTTCCCACAATAAGTTAGGTGAATTCTGGCCCATTCCTCCTGACAGAGCTGGTGTAACTGAGCCAGGTTTGTAGGCCTCCTTGCTCGCACACGCTTTTTCAGTTCTGCCCACACATTTTCTATGGGATTGAGGTCAGGGCTTTGTGATAGCCACTCCAATACCTTGACTTTGTTGTTCTTAAGCCATTTTGCCACATCTTTGGAAGTATGCTTGGGGTCATTGTCCATTTGGAAGACCCATTTGCAACCAAGCTTTAACTTCTTGACTGATGTCTTGAGATGTTGCTTCAATATACCTACGTCATTTTTTCTTCCTAATGTTGCCATCTATTTTGTGAAGTTCACCAGTCCCTCCTGCAGCAAAGCACCCCCACAACATGCTACTGCCACCCCCGTGCTTCACGATTGGGATGGTGTCTTCAGCTTGCAAGCCTCCCTCTTTTAACTCCAAACATAACGATGGTCATTATGGCCAAACAGTTCTATTTTTGTTTCATCAGACCAGGGGACATTTCTCCAAAAAGTACCATCTTTGTCCACATGTCCTGTTGCAAACCGTAGTCTGGCTTTTTTATTGCGGTTTTGGAGTAGTGGCTTCTTCCTTGCTGAGCGGCCTTTCAGGTTATGTTGATATAGGAGTCGTTTTACTGTGGATATAGATACTTTTGTACCCGTTTCCTCCAGCATCTTCACAAGGTATTTTGCTGTCGTTCTGGGATCGATTAGCACTTTTCACACCAGAGTACGTTCATCTCTAGGAGACAGAACGCGTCTCCTTCCTGAGCGAGTATGACGGCTGCGTGGTCCCATTGTGTTTATACTTGCATACTATTGTTTGTACAGATGAACGTGGTACCTTCAGCCATTTGGAAATTGCTCACAAGGATCAACCAGACTTGATGATGTCTACAATTTTCTTTCTGAGGTCTTAGCTGCTTACTTTTGATTTTCCCATGATGTCAAGCAAAGAGGCACTGACTTTCAAGGTAGGCCTTTAAATACATCCCCAGGTACACCTCCAATTGACTCAAATTATGTCAATTAGCCTATCAGAAGCTTCTAAAGCCATGACATCATTTTCTGGCATTTTCCAAACTGTTTAAAGGCACAGTCAACTTAGTGTATGTAAACTTCTGACCCACTGGAATTCTGATACAGTGTAATAATCTGTCTGCAAACAATTATTGGAAAGATTACTTGTGTCATGCACAAAGTAGATGTCCTAACCGACTTGCAAAAACTATAGTTTGTTTAACAAGAAATTTGTGGAGTGGTTGAAAAACTGTGTATGTAAACTTCTGAATTCAACTGTATGTATATATATATATATATATATATATCCATCCTACCCAACCGCTCGGAGGTGTCCACATGGTCCTAAAGTACACCATTGCTTCGTTTGGTATCCCATTCCAATGATAAAACTGGGGCTGGGACAAAAATGCAATTTCAGAATGTGGAGGCACCCAAACACACCCCCATCAGACTATTCTTGATTTAATCTTGTGTTTACATATACTAAATAATATATGTGTGAAATGTCTTTTGATTTAGAATAGATCATTATCATGCACCTGTCTCGAAACAGGGGCAGGGGGAAAAATTAATGTCATCTATGCACTTAAATAGCAAATGGAGGATGCTTTTCCCGTGGTTTATTTTCATGCCAGCCAGGTAGGCTATACTCCTGTTGTAAATATAAGCAATGTGCTTAATATTAGGAAATAAATATAGTAGGCCTAGCCTATAGAAAGCTGATAGGATCCCCCTCTTTTTAATAGAGACCATCACTCTGTTTTCTCACACAATTGCATAGCCTATAGAATTGTTGTGCAACATGAGCTCATGGGCTCTTATGAAGTGTGTGATTAGATTTTCAATTTGCATTGATGTCAGAGTAATTAGAGGGATAATAGAGTGCTAAGTACCAGGCAGTTAGCAAGTTTGGTAGGCTTCTAATGACCATCAGCAGCATCAGAGCTTGGAGAAGCCGTGACTAAACGGTCACATGGAATTTGACTGCCTTCATGACTCGTGACCGCCAGTGTGGCGGTAATACGGTCACCGCAACAGCCCTAGCCGAGTTACAGTTGATTAAATCTGCTTGAACATCTATGGCAAGACCTGAAAATGGTTCTCTAGCAATGATGAACAACCAATTTGACAGAGCTTGAAAAATTCTGAAAAGAATAATGGGCAAATGTTGCACAACCCAGGTGTGGAAAGCTCTTGGAGACTTCCCCAGAAAGGCTCAAAACTGTAATCGTTTCCAAAGGTGCTTCTACAAAGTATTGACTCAGGGGTTAGCATACTTATGTAAATGAGATATTTATATTTAATTTAATACATTTGCAAAAATGTCTAATAATACATTTCACTTTATCATTATGGGGTATTGTGTGTAGATGGGTGGAACAAAAATATATTGAATACTGTAACATCAAAATGTGGAATAAGTCAAGGGGTATGAATACTTTGTGAAGGTACTTTATATAAAAATAAAAACTTGCTCAGAAAACTTGGGGGGCCAAATAAAATCACAGGCCCGCGGGCTGCATATTGCGGAAATCTGCTCTTGACCCACCCTAAAAGACTTAAATAGGGCAAGGTAACAGAGGTCTCAAGTTCATTCCAAAGTGTTTCCCCTAGAGAGGAGAGGGCAGCAGGGTCATTAGGGCCTTACTGACAGGGCCTTTTCACCACAGGCTGGCGCCATGACAATGCCCACAGGGAGAGCAGATGTTAGTTACCAGCAGCACATCTGCATACAGCCACAGTCCCCACTCCTTCCACGCCAAAACAAAAGAACCCTCTCCCAAGGACCTTCCTTCCACTTAAGCCTCCAAATTGAAAAAAAGGTTATCTTTTCATACCAATCCCCACCAGGCCCTTTATCACGATAATGACAAATTGTGAAGTAGGGGGAATGGAGAGAGACTAGAGCTCCTGTTGCTTTGCACCTATAACAGTAATCATTGTATGAAGAGTCTGAATTCCTTACATGATTAGTTTTCAGTGATTATGTGGGATACTTTTGTAATATCAATGACAAAAGCTGAATCCAGGGGCCTTGGAAGAAGAGATGTGGCCCTCTAAAATCAAACCACCTGCTTTCATCTGTGAAGTATGCAGTAGATGCATGCTATAAAACTGAGAGACAGAGTGGGAGAGAGAGAGAGATCTAACTTGTAAACCTCAAGTTAAAGGGCCAATCAGCAGCTGAAACAATAAACTGGGCTTCCCACCATGGTTCCTGTAAAAAGCTGAGGGATGGGGCTGGAGAAATGTAACCACTCTAAAATTCATAGACAGAGCTATAGATGCAAGGATTCATGATATAAAAAGTATAGTTTTAACTATGTTGAGGCTATACAGTGTTTGTTTATATTAGCTTTTTTTTTTTTTTTTTTTTTTACAAATGGAGTAAACCAAGGTTATATTTTGGTTTCTGATGGGGAACGACAGTTGAACTAAGCTCATGAGGCATGTATAAGTTATATTCTTCAAGAATCAATGGGTGCATATTCATTTATAATCCAAAAATGTATGTAGCAACTTCTGATTGCCCCTTTAAAGTAAAGCTCAACCACTGCAATGGTGACACATCTGTTTTCATGCACTACTGAAATGATTTGATATATTTAACTTTGTATCTAAATAACTTTTTTCTATCCAATTTTTTCTATCCAATCCATTAAAATTGGCAGTGCCAATCATAATGTGAAACGTCTAAAACAGACTTCCTCAACGTGTTGAAATTGGCACTGCCAATTAAAATGGAATCCTTCTTCTGTTCTCTCTTATTCACCTATTCTTCTATTAAATCTGTTGGACTTCCAAAGTTGGTTGTTGTGTTGGTATGACTGAGGGTCATAGTTGATTACTTTATTGACAGGACGTAGCCACAATAGCATTATGCCTTTACTAATGTAATTTTTTTCCCTTTCACTAAAGATGTCCTCGGAATAGCCCACCCCACAATTCCCTCCCTAGTCACTCCACTTCTTGATGGCGCAGACACACATGGGCACCAACAAGCGACAAAGATGGCTTTCAAAACTACACCGGTTGAACAACTGAGGTTTTCGAAGTCATTAGAAAATTAGTTCGTCCTACCTCGATTAGATGTTTATTGAGAAGTTCAAACGGTGGCTTTATGCGTCCGAAAATAGCATCATACGCTTTACAAGACCGCTTCCTGTTCGATATTAATGGATCCACCTTTAGATGCCACAAAAACTTAAATCCTAGAGCAACGGGACCGATCTCCGTCGCAGAAATAATTGATTCCTAATGTCGCTTTTTCCTCTAAACTATCCTATGCTTGATTGCGGCACCGTTTGTAAGCTTACACACTCCTTCCTATTACGTCCCTCCTGCAAGAATTGAGAGAGGGGTGTGTATCAGTTTCTTTTCCTTTTTTCTCTCGCTTTTTTAATGAGGCGGGGCTTTGGCCCATACAAACCAATGGCGCTTACGCGCGCGCCTCGCCTCCCTTAACACACTCACACAGGTCAATGGATCACCTATATATCAGATACGGACAGATACATTTCTAACCAATGTGAACATAAAGACAATGCTCCAAATCTGTTTGATGACATCATCCTTATTGGCTCTCAATCTCAGTGTCATGTGAGGGGCGAGTATGGACATGTCTGCATCCAAGCAGATTAATCAGTGTTAGTATTAATGAATTAGATTAGCGGACATTTATTTCCCAGTCCTGTTGGACTGATCAGATGAATACAAAAGTAGAAGTAGAAGGAGGGTGAACATATCACATAGGCTTAATGTTTTACCAATAACCCAGCTATTGTTATTATCTATGCATAGCCATAATAATTCTACCTACATGTACATATTACCTCAATTACCTCAACACCGGTGCCCCTGCACATTGACACATTGACTCTGTACCGGTACCCTCTGTATATAGCCCACTATTGTTATTTACTGCTGCTCTTTAATGATTTGTTATTCATATCTCTTACTTTTTTAGGTATTTTCTTGAAACTGCATTGTTGGTTAAGGGCTTGTAAGTAAGCATTTCACTGTAAGGTCTACACCTGTTGTATTCGGCGCATGTGACAAATACCATTTGATTTGATTTTGATTTGATTTATTGCCAGAGATTTTGCGCAGAAGTGTTTGTTTTACACTGGAGCCCATGGAAGACTGACTGCTCTCTCCTTTCTCTCTCTCTTATCTGAGTCTAACCTTACCCCAACCCCATACTCACCCAGCAATGGTGTGTTTTCTCTCTACTGTGGTGTGTGTGTGTGTGTGTGTGTGTGTGTGTGTGTGTGTGTGTGTGTGTGTGTGTGTGTGTGTGTGTGTGTGTGTGTGTGTGTGTGTGTGTGTGTGTGTGTGTGTGTGAGAGAGAGAGAGAGATTGAGAGAGAGCAAGTGTATGCTCAGCATCTCTCTGCTCCACTCATTGCCTGCAACTTGTATGGCATCCACTGCAGCTGCAGTCATGTCTATGTCATGTTTTAAACATGCAATCTGTACAGTTTCCTGTTCATTTCCTGTAGGCAGACACTTTCTGCATTGAAATAGAATTCTAGAACATTTGCATTGAAAACAATGTTACATGGTACGGATGGATGGTAGAGGGAATGAACAGTGAGGGCAATTAGTCCGCTTGTGAAATACAGTGAGCTCAAATTAATTTCCCAATTTGACAGCAGCACCAAGACATACCCGATCCACCCCAGAGGCAGCGAGGAATCAGCCCTGCTAATAATGTTGGTTATTTAAGGGTCTAATGATATGCTCTCTGAGCTGGAATATTATGTTCAGAAATAAGTTTTTACAATCAAAAAGGGAATAAGAGCAGATCAAGGCCCGTGAACCTTTTAACCACTGTGCATTTCATTAATGTCATCATTTCATGACAGAGAGCTGGTGTAGGCCCATTGGTTAAACCACATTTTAGTGTTCTAATACTATATTAGCGTAACATTTTCCTTTAACATTTAAGATATTTAAAAAGGAAAGGTAAAACGGATACAAATGAAAACAATCTATCCTTGAACAGTATTTGTCCCAGATGTCATAAAATACTTGACACGTGACTCAGCTAAAATGTTTCAGAGGATAAAGAAAAATACAGAGAGAGAGTGAGAGTGAGAGAGAGAGGAGAGAGAGAGAGTATCAAAGAGGGAAATAATGACAATAAATATTCAATGAAAGCACATTTTGAAAACGGGAACAACCCCCCCACTCCCTTACCCTCCTTCCTGCCTGAACAGCTGCAGCCTGTCCTGTCTAATTAGCCGTGGAGTGTGGTGATGCAGCTAATTGTGTATTTACCCTTTAGGTGTGTAGGCCCTGCCCCTGAGTCTGTCTGTCTGTACCTCTGTACTTCACACTACTGCTGTGCACCGCTGTCTGTCTGTCTGGCTGGCTGGCTGGCTGGCTGGCTGACTATCTGCTCTGGGAAACAGCCCAAACATTTAGGCTGACAAAACCAACAGAAGAGCAGTCTCAAGGGGAGACTAAGCATATGTTTGTATTGAAAGGAGAGAGAGGGGGAGATGGAGGAGAAGAGGGGAAGAAGGCATAGGTATGATAAAGAGGTGAGGGGAGATGTTTGGTGCTTTAGCCTCAAGCAAGTTGAGGTATATAGACCGTTAGGTCGATAATTGAGCCCATAATTGAGCCTAAGTCTATAGGGCTCAATTACTGTTCCAATGCCACACCTACAGTTGATGTCAGAAGTTTCCATACACTTAGGTTGGAGTCATTAAAACTCATTTTTCAACCACTCCACAAATTTCTTGTTAACGAACTATAGTTTTTGCAAGTCGGTTAGGACATCTACTTTGTGCATGACACAAGTAATCTTTCCAATAATTGTTTGCAGACAGATTATTTCACTGTATCAGAATTCCAGTGGGTCAGAAGTTTACATACACTAAGTTGACTGTGCCTTTAAACAGTTTGGAAAATGCCAGAAAATTATGTCATGGCTTTAGAAGCTTCTGATAGGCTAATTGACATAATTTGAGTCAATTGGAGGTGTACCTGGGGATGTATTTAAAGGCCTACCTTGAAAGTCAGTGCCTCTTTGCTTGACATCATGGGAAAATCTAAAGTAATCAGCTAAGACCTCAGAAAGAAAATTGTAGACCTCATCAAGTCTGGTTGATCCTTGGGAGCAATTTCCAAATGGCTGAAGGTACCACGTTCATCTGTACAAACAATAGTATGCAAGTATAAACACTATGGGACCACGCAGCCGTCATATCGCTCAGGAAGGAGACGCGTTCTGTCTCCTAGAGATGAACGTACTTTGGTGTGAAAAGTGCAAATCAATCCCAGAACCACAGCAAATGACCTTGTGAAGATGCTGGAGGAAACAGGTACAAAAGTATCTATATCCACAGTAAAACGAGTCCTATATCAACATAACCTGAAAGGCCACTCAGCAAGGAAAAAGCCACTGCTCCAAAACCGCCATAAAAAAGCCAGACTACGGTTTGCAACTGCACATGGGGACAAAGATCGTACTTTTTGGAGAAATGTCGTCTGGTCTGATGAAACAAAAATAGAACTGTTGGCCATAATGACCATCGTATATTTGGAGGAAAAAGGGGGAGGCTTGCAAGCTGAAAAACACCATCCCCACCGTGAAGCACGAGGGTGGCAGCATCATGTTGTGGGGGGTGCTTTGCTGCAGGAGGGACTGGTGAACTTCACAAAATAGATGACATCATGAGGAAGGAAAATTATGTGGATATATTGAAGCTACATCTCAAGACATCAGTCAGGAAGTTAAAGCTTGGTCGCAAATGGGTCTTCCAAATGAACAATGACCCCAAGCATACTTCCAAAGATGTGGCAAAATGGCTTAAGGACAACAAAGTCAAGGTATTGGAGTGGCTATCACAAAGCCCTGACCTCAATCCTATAGAACATTTGTGGGCAGAACTTAAAAAGCATGTGTGAGCAAGGATGCCTACAAACCTGACTCAGTTACACCAGCTCTGTCAGGAGGGATGGGCCAGAATTCACCCAACTTATTGTGGGAAGCTTGTGGAAGGCTACAACAAGCGTTTGACCCAAGTTAAACAATTTAAAGGCAATGCTACCAAATACTAATTGAGTGTATGTAAACTTCTGACCCACTGGGAATGTGATGAAATAAATAAAAGCTGAAATAAATTATTATTATTATTTTGACATTTCACCTTCTTAAAATAAAGTGGTGATCCTAACTGACCTAAGACAGGGAATTTTTACGAGGATTAAATGTCCGGAATTGTGAAAAACTGTCTTTAAATGTATTTGGCTAAGGTGTATGTAAACTTCCGAGTTCAACTGTAAATGCTAAAAATGTATGATGAATGTGCAATAATGTAGCACTTTATAAAAGGATGGTATGTGACAGACTTGATTTAATATATAAGAAATGTGCGCCTAAGTTTATTTTCAATGCATGTCACAATGACTCATGACCATCTACTTTTAATGAAAGGAGTTATTAAATAGGGGTGTTTAATTTCAATTTGAGGAATAGAAGCATTTTAGCAGTTTAATTATTTACATTTGGTGTGGTTAGAATGTTCTAGCATTCCATAGACACATACCATGATTTTGCACAATTGTCATACAGTATCTACTCCCGCTCCCCCTCTCCGGCGTTTGATGTCGCCGGTCTACCAACCATCGGTCCTGGCAACCCATCTTTACGTACACCTGCGTCTCATCAATCACACCTGAACTTCGTTACTCCCTGATTACTTACCCTTTATATAGCACTCTTTTGTTATCAGTTATCAGGCAGTATTTGTTATGTTTCCTTGTCAGATGTTTCTCTTGTTTTGTATTGGTCTATGTTTGTTCATATTAAACACAATAACTGTACCTGCTTCCTGACTCCCTGCGTCGATGTTACGAAATTGAGAACAGGCCACCCAGGTCAGCAATGCCGGTTTGTCCCTCCCGGACTAAAATGATGCGTCTCCCTCCAAATGCTGTAGCTTCCTACTCCAGTGATCCCTCTATTTCACTCATCAGATGGGAGCCCCTACCACAGAGGTCCAAGGTTGCCACAATTATTTCCCTGCTGACCGGACCGGCGTTGGAGTGGGCTACGGCTGTCTGGGAGAGGAGAAGCTGGGTTCCTATGAAGGATTCATGGCTCTGTTCAGGGGGGTCTTCTACCATCCGCCGGAGGGCAGAGAGGGCGGTGAGCGCCTACTCCAACTACGGCAGGATGGCCAGACCAGGGCAGAGTATGTGCTCACCTTTCGGACAGGGGCAGCATCCAGCGGATGGTATGAGCGCTCTGCACCCTATTCAGAAGAGGATTGCATGAAGAGGTCCAGATGGAGTTGGCGTGCCGAGACGTCAATCTAACCTTGGACACTCTCATCGCGATGGCCATCCGTCTGGATAACCTTCTTCGGGAGCATCTGCACCCCCATTGCCTCTCTCCCTCCTTCGTTGACCGTTCTGAGTCAGACCCTGAACACATGGAAATAGGGGCCACACCCCACTGGCTTCAACGGTGTCTGGTACGTCCCAACCCGGAATCCACGAGAGCAGAGGGATGGCCCCGTGACCATCCGTCTTCCGGGTTAGGCGTGAGTACTCCATCATCATCACTTTCCACCAAACCTTTTTTACAATTAATTTCACTAGCTGGCTGTCCCTCATCTATTGTTTTTACAGTTCTAGTGGATTCTGGTGCGGAGGAGAATTTTATTGACAAGGCCCTTGCATCCTCCCTGCACTATGACGTTTTAGGAGAAGACCCAGATGCAGACAGTGTCGAAGCAACAAAAGTTTATTACTAGAACAGGGGCAGGCAAAATGACAGGTCAAGGGCAGGCAGAGGTCAGTAATCCAGATCAGAGTCCAAAAGGTACAGAACGGCAGGCAGTCTCGGGGTCAAGCAGACAGAGGTCAATAATCCAGGGTGGTGTGACAAGGTTCAGAATGGCAGGCAGGTTCAGAGTCAGAGCAGGCAGAAATGGTCAAAACCAGGAAAACTAGAAAAAGACAGGAGCAAGGGGAAAAATGCTGGTAAGCTTGACGAACAAAACAAACTGGCAACAGACAAACAGAGAACATGAGTATAAATACCCTGGGGTTAATGGGGAAGATAGACGACACCTGGAGGGGGGTGAAGACAAGCACAAAGACAGGTGAAACAGATCAAGGTGTGACATGCACGTCACCTCATACCCTCTCTCCTCTCCATTTCCGGTCCAAGTGTTGGATATGCGACCATTGGGATCTGGCACTATTACCACGTCACATCTCTACTCATCCTCACCGTGGAACCCAAGCACCAGGAAAGGCCGTTCCTTCCTCATCACCTCCGCACCCGTGCACAAAGTCATTCTTGGCCTCCCGTGGCTCCAACTCCATAATCCCACTATCTCCTGGTCAGAGAGGAGGATTACCGCCTGGGGACCAGGATGTCGGAGGACATGCTTTCCCGCACCCTTTGGTTTCACGTCAGTGGAGGGCCGTGTAAGTGTCCGCCAGCCTCTCAATCGGTCCTCCCGTATCGTTGGCCCCGTGTTTTAGGATGTAGATGTGGACATCCGCCAGGCTCTGGAGAGGAAACCCGCTCCTGCCACCTGCCATCCGGAGCGCATCTACGTCCTCAAGGGGATCAGAGATCATTGGCTGACCTGGGTACACTCATCCCTCGCCGCTGAACATCCAGGTATCACCCGCACCACTCAATCCCATTCTGAGAAATACTGGTGGCCCACTTTGGCGCAGCATGTTGCAAACTATGTCAACTTATGTTCAGTATGTACTCAATCTAAATCTCCTCTGCACGCTCCAGCAAGAAAACACCTTCCCCTTCCCGTGCCTCAGCGTCCCTGGTCTCATCTGTCCATTGGTTTCGTCACTGATCTGATGGTTTCACCAACATTTCGGTGGTTGTGGACAGATTCTCAAAATCATGTTGTTTCATCCCTCTCTCTGGTCTCCCTACCGCTCTCCAGGTCGCTGAGGCACTCTTCCAGCAGGTCTTCCAGCACTATGGCCTTCTGGAGGATATCATATCCGATCGCAGGCCCCAATTTACAACTCGTGTATAAAAGGCTTTAATGTAGAAAATGGGGGTCACAGTCAGCCTCACTTTTGGGTATCGGCCTTAATCTAATAGGCAGGTGAAGTGGATGAACCAGGAGCTGGGGAGGTTCCTGAAGGGTCACTGCCAGAACCAACAGGGAAGTGGGCCCGATTCCTTTCCTGGGTAGAGTACACTAAGAATTCATTGCATCACTCCTCCACTGCCTGACTCCCTTATCAGTGTGTTCTGGGTTATCAGCTGGCCCTGGCTCTGTGGACTCTAAGCCAGACCGAAGCTCCTGCAGTGGATGAGTGGTTCAGGCACGCAGAAGAGGTATGGAACGATGCCAACGTGTAGACTCCAGCGCGCCATCCGCCGTCAGAAAGAGCAGGCCGGATCGCCACCGCAGTGAGGCTCCCAGGTTCCATCCTGGTGATCGTGTCTGGCTCTCCACCAGGAACCTCCCGCTTCGCCTGTCCTGTAAGAAGCTCAGTCCCCGGTTTGTGGGGCCGTTCAAGGTCCCCCGGAGGGTCAATGAGGTAATTTACAGATTACAACTCCTTGTTAACTACCAGATCTCACAGTCTTTTCATGTTTCCCTCCTCAGGCCGGTGGTTCCTGGTCCTCTGGCTGATGCTGCCGTTGGGGGTGGGGGGGTGGGGGTACTGTCACGTCTACTCCCGCTCCTCCTCCGGCACTCGACGCTGCCGGTCTACTAACCACAGGTCCTGGCAACCCATCTTTACATACACCTGCGTCTCATCAGTCACACCTGGACTTTGTTACTCCTTGATTACTTACCCATTATATAGCACTCTTTAGTTATCAGTTATCAGGCAGTATTGCGTATGTTCCTTGTCAGACATTTCTCCTGTTTTTTATTGTTCTATGTTCGTTCATATTAAACTCACTAACTGCACCTGCTTCCTGACTCTGCGTCGACGTTACAACAATAATGCATGATGAGAAAAAACACCAGCAAAACGAAAGCTAGGATAAATATTCAAGTACATATTGTTTCACACACCATAAACAATTATATGTGGAATATGAGGCTGGTTATCATGTCTCATAACAAGTATGTGCTGTGTTATTTAAAATAGGGCCTAGGTAATACAGTATCTTTAGCCCATACAAACCAATAGCACCGTTCGTGCGTGCCTTGCCTCCCTTAACACACACACGCACACAAACACACACATTCACACACAGGTCAATGGACGTATATATCAGATAGAAAAAAAGTATTATTGTTGACAAAGATTTACACCAACGTACTGTCTGTCATCTTGTCTTCATTTGACAGAGCAAGGTACTGTAAACATGCCATTCAACACAACACTAAGCCCTACCCTTAGGATCTGTAATATGCAACTCCACATTTTTACGGATGACATGAATTTCTCCATTTTTCTTTCCTCCTGGCAGAGATCTGAGTGTTTCACCTTTTCAAAATGCAAAGCAAGTCTCTAACTCGGAGAGCGAATGGGTGGCTTGTGATTGTGGTAGTAAATTGAGGGACTATTGCAGTAACTCATAGAGAGGGATAATGGTTTTATGTCTGCCCAAGTCCTGACTTGGTTATGGGGATACAATAACACCTTCAAGGGTTATGTTAATCTTTAAAAACAGGCTTTTCTTATGCCGCTCCACACTTTACCTAATTTGAATGAATATTTTACCTCAATCTAAGTCTCCCTCTGCAGCTTATATTGTGTTATCCTCTCCTTTTTCTTTTATTTGCACACAAAAAGGGAAGCCTGCAGTCTATTTACTCTCTCCCATATAGAGCACTCATTTTAGAAGAACATTAAAGTCCATAAAACAACCACTTTCTCAACCTCATTCCCAGTCTTCGTTTTTTAATAAGCATTGTAGCTACATCAACATCAATCATTTCTGAGGGCAGTCAAACACTGTACATGACCTGGCTGGTATCCATTTTCCCATGTTGGCTTGTATCTCTCCCCACATCTCTTCATGAGAACGATTAGGGAGTTATCTTGAAGTTTTACTTTGAAATCCCTCATTATGAGATTGGGTAGAACTCTGCCTTAACCCCACTGCACTTCAGTAACACATTAAAGTCCCCACACACAAAAACACCCACACATGCATAGAAAATAACAAGGATTAACTCAGGGGAGAATAATTTAGATTCAATAGTTTAGCAGTAGTTTAACAGAATATAAACAATAAAAGTACCACCTTCACAAATGCATGTGAATGTGCTTGCATGGGTGCATGCGTGCATGTATGTGTGTGTGTACCTTATTTATCTTTTGCTTTGCAGGTGCTCATTAGAGTCTAAATCCAACAATATTATTATTCGGTCCACATCTCTCAACATTCATATTTAGACTGCACTATCTGGTGAAAAATGCAGGCTTACCACACTCCATGTTTTCACGATTGGTTTCATGTCATGGAGTCCAATGCATGATAACTACAGATGTAGGATCTTCATTTGGTAACTATTTTGTTGATGAGAATGCAAACATGTAGTGTATTTGAGTTTTAAAAAGGCTTCCAAAGTTTGTCAATTCCACTTTGAACGAAAAATGTATTAACCCCTACAAAAATGTCTATTAATTATAATCAACATAATAATTCACATTTACTGTTGCTGCAGGATTATTTTCCTGCTGTAGCAAACTGGCTCAAATTAAGATCCTACATCTAACTCTGACACTTTAAAAGAGCCTTGTAAGAGAATACAGACACATCCTCCTTCCCCCATGTTTCTCTCTTTTGTTTTCTTGCCAAATGTGTTGTGCTCCATAGCCCCTCTCCCAAAACAGCAACATGATCATGCTCCATCCATCCTCCTTAAGATGAAACAGTGACTGGGTTTCAATATTGACGTTTTTGGCAGGTGTGAGAGAGAGTTCAGTTCACACGTTAATGAGAGATAGATACGTTCCAAATCCAGTCTCATTACGACTGTTAGATTCATATGTTTTGGAAACAGGATAAGTGCTGTTTAGAGTGAGGGTATCCTGTTCCTTTACTAGGATTTCCATAATCCTGACTTTTAAAGAATAGAGGTTCTGTAGGAATGGAGAACCCGATGAGAGAGGATATAATAAAGATGTGGAATATGTCCTTTCTTACCCAGACAAAATTGCACTTACATTGTTTTGAAAGGAAAGTCACATTTTGTTTGTTTCCATTTTGAGAAAGATAATTCATATGTTCTCCGTGAGTGTTATTTCAAAGGAAGCCAACCAGCTTTACAGCTTGATTTAACAAATAACGTATTTGTTCAGGTTAATTGAACTATCAGGGGTGTTTGCTCAAATGAGGTAAACAACTCAAAATGAGTCTAAAATCATTTCTGAACAAAAGGATTAAGACAACCTCCATTTGTCACGTACATCACAGGCAATATCTAGTAGGCCACAAGAACATTTGAAAAGGCTAAATGAAGATTTGTTCCTCTGCCCAGTTGTTACTGACACATGCCTGCGGAATTTTAAGTTTCAGCTAACCACATCATATGTTATAGCAATCTGTCATTCGATGACACAGTCAATGGCGTGTCACGCAACCATTGGTTGATGCACGCAATGTCTGAGCAGGGGAACGCGACCGCCTACATCTGAGTTTGTGGGACATTTCGATCTGACTGTTTGAGACACTTCAAACGATGGTGGATAATGAAGATAGTTCACCCCATGCCTTTATCATTGAAAAAAAAATGGTCAGTTCCAGTCTACTTAACTGGGTGTGTCTCCCATAGACACCCATGCAATAGCATCAGAATAGGGAGCAGAGTTGTGTTGCATTCCTAATCTGTAAAATTGGATAGGTTTAACAGTCTTGGGTAATGGGATTAAATTGTTGTGAGGCAGCGGTTTACTTAGGAGGGAGAGAGGTTCAAGGGAAGTAGAAATATGGAAGTCTTCAGGGGTGCTCCATAAAATGAACACACGGAAATGGCCAGAAGCCATTGGCTAAAATGATAAAAGCAAAGCAGAGGGAACAGGTATCTGTACAATGCTGCCAGGTCAGTATGTTTTACAGTGTGTGGGGGGATATTTTGTCTTGTCAAGGATTGTTTTGGAAATATGTTTTTGGATGAACATCTTGATACGTTTTTATATATATATTTTAAATGGGATTTAAAAAAATGATTATTTCAATATTTAGAAATGTATAATATACAGGAGGGACAACTAATGCATAGTTAATATTAATGTAATTACATGCAATGTAATTTAGACATTCTCTATAACAAAGCCTCACACTCTTTGTCTAGCTGGACTGAGAATGTTATGAGAATTAGAGAGATTTCCCCGATGTTATGTATAAAATCTCCCTATTAGTGCATTATCTTAATTATTGTGGCATGAGAAAAGATTACAGGCTGATTAAAGGCATATGCTGAGCACTCAACATGATGTACACACTGAAATGAACCATCTCCATTCACCTGAATAAAATGGATCCTGTTACTTGATTACAGCGAATTTGTCACGTCATGACCACAGAAAGCTTTTATTTTCTATGGTTGAGTAGTTCAGGGCGTGACAGGGTTTTGTCTAGTTTATTTATGTCTATGTTGGTTCTAGTTTCTTTTTTCTATGTTGGGGGTTTTGTCTAGTTTATGTATTTCTATGTGGGGTTCTAGTTTCTGTATTTCTATGTTTTTTGGGGGGGATGATCTCCAATTAGAGGCAGCTGGTCATCGTTGTCTCTAATTGGGGATCATATTTAGGTTGTTGTTTTTCCCACTAGGTTTTGTGGGAGATTGTTTTGAGTTAGTGTATGTTGCACCTCTTCGTCACGGTTTGTTGTTTTGTTTATTAGTTCATTTGTATGTCTTGCATAGTTTCACAGTTAAAATAAAATGTGGAACGATACACACGCTGCGCCTTGGTCTCCTTCGTACGACAAACGTGACAGAATCTCCCACCACCAAAGGACCAAGCAGCGTGGTAAACAGGAATGGACAGGGGAGGAAATATTGGACGGGAAAGGGGAGTATCGCCGTCCAAAGGAGGAGATTGAAGCAGCGAGAGCAGAACGGCGATATTACAAGGCGTTATACCATCAAGGCAAGCACGAGAGGCTGCCCCATAACATTTTTTGGGGGGGCACACGGGGAGTTTTGTGGAGTCAGGTTTGGGACCTGAGCCAACTCCTCGTGCTTACCGTGGAGAGCCGAGGGGTGAACCAGAGCCAGTCAGGGAGACGAGTGAGGAACTCGACGCAAGATTCCGGAGAGAGGTGTTGGCATTGAGAGCGCTGCACAGCGGGCGTGCTGAGGAGCGTGACACCAGTCTGGTGTCATATGCACCAGTTTCACGCATCTGGCCTTCAGTGTGCCTCCCGAGTCTGGTACGTCCTGTGTCTCCTCCATGCACTTGCTTTAGGGAGCGTGTGACCTGTCAGGCACCATGTTTTGCGGTGATACGCACAGTGTCTCCAGTGCGCATTCACAGCCCAGTGCATCCTGTGCCAGCGCCCTGCACTTGCCGGGCTAAAGTGAGCATCCAGCCAGGACGGATTGTGCCAGCCCTACGCTCCAGACCTCCAGTGCGCCTCCACAGCCCAGTACGCCCTGTGCCTGCTCCTCGCACTCGCCCTGAAGTGCGTGTCACCAGTCTGACGCCAGCTGTGCCAGCCCCATGCATCAGGCCTCCAGTGCGCATTCCCAGTCCGGAGCTTCCGGCGACAGTTCCTAGTCCGGAGCTTCCGGCGACAGTTTCCAGTCCGGAGCTTCCGGCGACAGTTCCCAGTCCGGAGCTTCCGGCGACAGTTCCCAGTCCGGAACCTCCTGAGACAGCCCGCAGTCCGGAACCTCCTGAGGCGGCCCGCAGTCCGGAACCTCCTGAAACGGCGGCCTGCAGTCCTGCACCTCCTGAGACGGCAGCCCGCAGTCCGGAACCTCCTGAGACGGCGGCCCGCAGTCCGGAACCTCCTGAGACGGCGGCCCGCAGTCCGGAACCTCCTGACACGGCGGCCCGCAGTCCGGAACCTCCTGAGATGGCGGCCCGCAGTCCGGAACCTCCTGATACGGCGGTCCGCAGTCCGGAGCCTCCGGCGATGATCCGCGGTCCGGTGACATGAAAGCGAAGGGATCAGCTGGCAGAGCGGGGGCTACGCCCTGAACCGGAGCCGCCTCCTATGCTGGCGGATAAGCAGGATGTGAGGGTTCTTCATCCCACACCAGAACCGCCTCCGATGCAGGAGGATCCGTGGGAAGTGAAGGTTCTTCGTCCTGCCCCAGAGCCGCCACCGACATTAGACACCCACCCTAACCCTCCCTGTTTTTTGTTTTTTTTTGTTTAAGGTTGTGCGTTTGGAGTCCGCACCTTTGGGGGGGGTTACTGTAACGTCCTGACCAGAGAAAGCTGTTTTGTCTGGGATGATCTCCAATTAGAGGCAGCTGGTCATCGTTGTCTCTAATTGGGGATCATATTTAAGTTGTTGTTTTTCCCACTAGGTTTTGTGGGAGATTGTTTTGAGTTAGTGTATGTTGCACCTCTTCGTCACGGTTTGTTGTTTTGTTTATTAGTTAATTTGTATGTCTTGCATAGTTTCACAGTTAAAATAAAATGTGGAACGATACACACGCTGAGCCTTGGTCTCCTTCATACGACAAACGTGACAGAATTGCATTCTCCGTTAACTAACAGGCTGCACACCTTTTGACATGTTTTTCCAAATGCTGTGTGTTTGTGATGGAATAATCCATCCTTGAAATAGGTAGGTAATGTTTTTCTTTCTATTTTCCTCCTCAGGTTGAATTATCCATGGTAAATGTATCAAGCTATTACAGTAAACATAAGGCCATATTAGCCTACACACCACACACAAGTGATTTTGCATGCACAGCTGCTTCTTAATTACCTTAGTAAGAAGGAGATGGAGAGGAGTTATGAAAAACAAGTGGGTGTGTGATGTGCAGTAGGAGCCAGTGTTTTATCCCGCCTGGAGCAAACACGCCAGACCAATCGGCCCTCCAACTGCGACATGAGGCACCAGCTCGGACAAGACCACAGCTAACAAGCCACACACATGCACACACGGATGGTTACACCCACTCACGTGTGCATGCATACACAAACTTGCACACACACACACACACACACACACACACACACACACACACACACACACACACACACACACACACACACACACACACACACACACACACACACACACGCACACACACACGCACACACGCACACACACCTTCCGTGGGAGGCTAGCAATGTTACTGCCAGATAGAGGCTAGCTAGGGAGTTCTTAACTCGACTGGGCAAACTTCCTCCATGATGGGAACAGTTGCATGATTTATCTTGTCCTCTGGTCATCTGTAGGAATGAGATAGCTGGTGATTTTATCCCCACAGCCTCTGGTGAGCTTAGCCACATGGTAACAAGGACTTTTTGGTTGGCAGGGGACGCAGACTGACTGCCATGTCCTACAGATAGAATAGGGATGGACAGAGTAATGGGACCACATAGCACTGCTGTTAAATTACAGCTCTCTGAGTAGAGTGGGCTCTTTCTCATTTCAGCCTAAAATGAGCACTGTTTTTGTCTGGAGGATGAGACCGTAATGAACCAGTCTGAGCAGAAATAAACACACGTCCTAATGTGAGCTCATTGCATCAGTTCAAATTTGTTTCATGAGAGGGAGTGGGGGGGGGGTTATAAGAATGGTAGGGAGGGACACAAAAAGAGGGTGAGGGTGCGGAAGAGCTGCATGGGAGAGGGGAGGAGGGTGTAGTCTTGGCACCAGAGTAAACAGAAAACATTCATATAGGATGTTATGTGAATTTGCCTAGCCATCTCCATGGCAACTCTATTTTCTGGTCGCAGCTTTAATGAATAGGTAATGAAAGAAATGCAAAGCGCAAAACTTCATTACTGCTTCGAACATCTGCAATGAAAAGGAATTACAGAGGCTGTCGTTTGCCGAAACTGGCTTTCTGTTTTTGTCCGGCACAACATCAGGGTAAACTTGTGTCTAGCGGGGCTGGGCGAGGGGCAGTAGCTCTTTGTTAATAATGTTAGAGGGTACGTACCTTCAAGGTAGCAGGTCAAGGTGGTGGTGGAGATAGCAGTATGAGGAAACAATATAGTTTTTTTCCCAGACAATATATCCTGTATCCCAGCATGCATGAAGGCCTAAAGCTAAAGTAAAGGAAGGTGTCCTTCACTAAGACCACGCCAATTGAATCCTCGACGAAACAGACTCCAGATAATAACAGCTGTTATTGAAATGTTTGACCAAGAATATACGTATTTGATGCAACATGTCTCTCTTTTCTCTATCCATATATAGTAGACCTATTTGTTTTTAAAGTAAAGACTTGACAATGTCATGCTTTGTGTTCCAAGGACATTATCACATCATCTTACACTAAAATGACCTCTGAGTCTACAGGTCAGCATCACCTGCCACCTTGCACTTTGCCTACTCAAGGCTGACCTACATTATCATCCTGATGTAGTTCGAGGTTATCACAAAAATGCATTTCTAAAAATCTGAGGGAGATAAAGGATGAGAGAATGTGCCTTGCAGTAACATGAAGGCAGGGGCGAAAATCTGATATCAACTTTGGAGGGGACAATTACATGAAATTTTCTCAAGAGCAATTCCTGAGGGGGACACCAAAAGTAGTGCTGTAACACATAGCCTACATTGTAATATGGTAAATGTATATTGAGGAACCAAAGAAATAAGGTGTTTGCCGTACTCCTAACTACCGGTACCCAAAACTACACAACTAATCACAACAGCAATACCATTGCCTTTAACAAATCTTAGTTCAGTCACCAGTTTAAGTTGAGAGTGGGGGTATCCATGGCATTTTCCAATTATGTTCCTATTTTACAAGTCAAAAAAATTGAGAACCTTTCATAATGTTGCCAAACAAAGACTCAACAAACTTACCTGAGACTCCCTGTCTCTGCCAGTCTGTCCCTGCATATCTGTCCCCAACTCTGCTGTCTGTGTGCCATCTGTTGCCTGCTCTGCCTAATGACATCATTGTGACACATTTCCATTAGAATTTCATTTCTTTCTTCTGAACATTTTATCAACTAGTCTTTGAGATATTAGGCTACTAGGGTTCTTACTATGCATTTTGGTGTATTGAAAAATACTCTGATGTCCGTCTTTTATTTTTCTGCCATTTTTCTACCTGGCTGGCTGGCTGGCTACACACACAGTGTGTAGGTTATTTACAGTAGGAGATGGGCTTCTATCATCTTCAATCATTCTATTTGGGCTTCGATCTAAAAGGTTGCTAGCAAATGTGAAACGGATTAAAATGACAAGAGTTGACAGCTGTATGAGTTCACCATTTAAACAACATATGCTGCAACCTTTTGTAATTTTAATAGTTTGTTTCATATTGGCTGGCTTCCAACAATAGCTGAATTTGTTTGAATTTGTTTGCTATAATCTTTGCTACCTGGGTTAAATAAAGGTGAAATAAAATAAATAAATAAAAGTTCCCTTGCGACAATTTAGCTTTTGCAACGAGACCATTAAATATATTTAAGACAATGGTAGAAGAGAGTGTAGTTCTGTTCAGTTTGGATTTCAATTTATCGCTAAACTTATCACAGGGACTTTGAAGCACTAACTTACATCATCTGCATGCTGATTCCGTCTTTGACGACGCCACATAAATGGAATAGGTACTAGCTAGCTTAATAGTTAATATTTGCGCGCTAGCTCTGCATATTCAGCTAGTGTGTGTGCGCGATTGACTGGATTAACCTCACGTCAGTTACGTGCATTGAGTGCCTTTCAGACAGTAGATACGACCTCTATGTTACCTAGCAAACTAAGGAACTGGCAGTGGATCAAACCATTGTGAGGCAAAGGGTGGGGGGGTTGCAATCTTTTGAAACTTAAAAACGCGCTATTAAGTGTCTATAATCAGCACAATTGCTTTCATTGCGTATTATTAATATTTTTTAACCTCTATGGGACCGGCGGGACGAATTCGTCCCACCTACGTAACAGCCAGTTGAATCCCGTGGCGCGATTTCAAAACCTTTGAAATGCTATTACTTCAATTTCTCAAACATATGACTATTTTACAGCTATTTAAAGACAAGACTCTCGTTAATCTAACCACACTGTCCGATTTCAAAAAGGCTTTACAACGAAAGCAAAACATTAGATTATGTCAGCAGAGTACCAAGCCAGAAATAATCAGACACCCATTTTTCAAGCTAGCATATAATGTCACAAAAACCCAGAAGACAGCTAAATGCAGCACTAACCTTTGATGATCTTCATCAGATGACAACCCTAGGACATTATGTTATACAATACATGCATGTTTTGTTCAATCAAGTTCATATTTATATCAAAAACCAGCTTTTTACATTAGCATGTGACGTTCAGAACTAGCAAATTCCCCGCAATCTTCCGGGGAATTCGCTAACAATTTACTAAATTACTCACGATAAACGTTCACAAAAAGCATAACAATTATTTTAAGAATTATAGATACAGAACTCCTCTATGCACTCGATATGTCCGATTTTAAAATAGCTTTTTGGTGAAAGCACATTTTGCAATATTCTAAGTACATAGCCCAGGCATCCCGGGCTAGCTATTTAGACACCCGGCAAGTTTAGCACTCACCAATATCAGATTTACTATTATAAAAGTTTGATTACCTTTTGTTGTCTTCGTCAGAATGCACTCCCAGGACTGCTACTTCAATAACAAATGTTGGTTTGGTCCAAAATAATCCATCGTTATATCCGAATAGCGGTGTTTTGTTCGTGCGTCCCAGACACTATCTGAAATGGTAAATCAGGGTCGTGCGCATGGCGCAATTCGTGACAAAAAAAATCAAAATATTCCATTACCGTACTTCGAAGCATGTCAACCGCTGTTTAAAATCCATTTTTATGCCATTTTTCTCGTAAAAAAGCGATAATATTCCGACCGGGAATGTCCATTTAGCTAAACAGAGGAAAGTAAACAAAGCTTTCGGTCGACGCGGGCACGAGCCTGAGTCTCACAGTACTGTAACCAGCCACTACCCAAACACGCTACTTTTTTTCAGCCAGAGCCTGCAAAGCCACGATTCAGCTTTTTACCGCCTTCTGAGACCCTATGGCAGCCGTAGGAAGTGTCACGGGACAGCTAAGATCCTCACTCTTCAATAAACAGAGACAAGAAGAACGACACCTTGTCAGACAGGCCACTTCCTGCATGAAACCTTCTCAGTTTTTTGCCTGCCAAATGAGTTCTGTTATACTCACAGACACCATTCAAACAGTTTTAGAAACTTTAGGGTGTTTTCTATCCATATGTAATAAGTATATGCATATTCTAGTTACTGGGTAGGAGTGGTAACCAGATTAAATCGGGTACGTTTTTTTATCCGGCCGTGTAAATTCTGCCCCCTAGCCCTAACAGGTTAAATTACATAGTTATGTTTCAGTGATATATTGGGGGGGGGACAAATCATATTTTTCCCAGGATGGGGGGTCGTGTCCCCCCCGTCCCCCCCGGGATTTCCGCCCCTGCATGAAGGACACCATCCTTTACTTTAGCTTTAGGCCTTCATGCATGCTGGGATACAGGGGTCATTCCATGTAATTTCCAATTTCCATTCCATGTAAAAGCCATGACACCCACTATCTCAGATTGTTCTGAAATCGTTTCCGTAGTTAGAAACATATAAGATTAGCATTCCTGAAACATTATTTTGTTGAAATATAATTTGATCTCTGAGAAATTAAGCTAATTGATTGCACCCAAATTGTCCATTTTTAAAATGATCAAAAGCCATCCACAGACTCCCCACACTCCTTGCCAATGTCGCCCCAACAACCAGTATACAATATCAGTTCTCTACGTCTAATGAGATCCTGAGTGGCGCAGCGGTCTAAGGCACTGCATCGTAGTGCTAGAGGCGTCACTACAGACCGGGGTTTGATCACAGGCTGTATCACAACCGGCCGTGATCGGGAGTCCCATAGGGCGGTGCAAATTGGCCCAGCGTAGTCCGGGTTAGGGGAGGGTTTGGCCGGGGTAGGACGTCATTGTAAATAAGAATTTGTTCTTAACTGACTTGCCTAGTTAAATATAAAATAAATAAAAATATGACAAGTAGTATGGAGCTGCTGCTTGGAGTATTGCTTCTTCAACCTTTGTAATGTACTCCCTGTGAATCGGGTGATCCCCCCCCCGTTCAGAGAAATGATCAATTGAAGTAACTTGCGTTCTATCCCATACCTTTAGTGTGAAAGTACCTGTTCCTGCTACTGCCACCACACCCTTTAATTCATTTTGCTGGTCTCTTTTGTATATTAAATGGATCACAGCATGTTCTTTGTAACTTTTGGTTGAAAACCAATAGCTTTCTCTCATGATGAAAATAAATTGTGTGGTCATCCTCACAATTCAAGCCAGTCCTCCATGAAAGCAGGAAACGGCCCCTCTGTGTGTGGTTTATTCCCACACACAGAGGGTCTGGATTAGTTAGACCATTCCTGGCAACTGGCGAACGAGCAAACCATTAGGCTACAGCAGTCTTAATGGTTTCAATGGTAAAATGCCCAAACACACACTATATAGTGTATTGCAATGGTAATGTTATTGGGTTGGGTTTAATGGTAAATGTTACTAATCACACTACATATTGAGGTGTTTTCTAAGAACTTTATTGAAAAACATACGAATGCCAAACAATGGTTTATAATTGTATAAGATTATATGAATTCTATAAATTAAAATGTCCAATTTGGGTGCAATCAATAAATGTAATTTCTCAGAGATCAAACTTTATTTCAACAAAATAATGTTTCAGGAATGCTAATCTTATCTATTTCTAACTACAAAAACGATTTCAGAACAATCTGAGATGGTGGGTGTTGAAATCCTCTTTCTTGTGCTTTTTGAGGTGGAATGACTCACACATGACTTTGGTTGTCTGGCAATCTTCATCACCTTATCAAAGCCTTTTCTCTATAGCAGGTGCAGAACCTCTCAACTCGTCACATCAAAGAGACACACCTGCAAATAAATCACAGCAAACAGACACAGTGGATCCAGACTAGGGCCTCCACTACCAAAGAGGTACGATTCATTTCAGAGTCTAATTTAATATTCATGAAGGTACGCTTGGTTGAAAGGTTGTTTACTGAAATCTGTCTTTTGTCTATAAGAGACAAGAAGTGTGATGCGCCAGCTGGCATCTATGTTTGTACTTGTTGGTCCATATTTACACATCACACTGTGCACACAAACATGCGCAAACACACAAAAACGCACACACACAAACACAAGCGCATACACACGTGCACAAATACACACACGCATACAAACATAGTATGGGTTCTTCCGCTTATCATCGTTACGACGGTGGGAATGGATTTTGCTGAGTGTTTGTAGAGTTAGGGTGGGGTGGGGTGTTGTTTTGACCTTTCAGTGAACTGAATAAATTAGGATGCTGTGCCACAGAGATTTAAAATATGTCACTACGTCAGAACAGAGGGTGTGTGGAGTGGGCAGAGCAAACAACAACAAAGCTACCTACAAATAAATAGGAAGAGGAAGGAAAGGAAGGAGAGGGGTCAAGTCCTCTGTAATTAAGTTCATACAGTAGCCCCCCTGTGAGTTCTTCCTCTTCTATGAAGAGTGTGTGTGTATGTATGTGTGTGTGTGTGTGTGTGCGTGCTTGTGTGTATGAGTGTGTGTTTATGCTGAGCTCCTTGAGGCTGGGGTGTGGTGTATAGTCAATGCATCGTACAGGCATGTTGTGGCAAGTCCAAGACGAGCACTACAGTCTCACTATCCAGCATTTGCAGACATAAAATACATTCTAAACAGTAACACACAGACAGATGGACAGACGGACTGCTTGACAGCGAGGCGCAGGTGTTACTTTGTAAGCAGCACCTGCTTCTAAATACGCTTGAGGCTCCTCTTCATGGCTACTGTATCGACAATTCTCTCCCCAAGCATTAATACGGTCCACAGGAGGTTGGTGGCACCTCAATTGGAGAGGACGGGCTCGTGGTAATGGCTGTTCCGCCATTAGTGGAATGGTATCAAATACGTGAAACACAAGGTTTCCATGTGTTTGATGCCATTCCATTTACTCCGTTCCAGCCATTATTATGAGCCGTCCTGCCCTCAGCAGCCTCCACTGATACAGTCTCACAATCTACCTTTTTATAACTTTCATCATTCCAAAGGCCACAGAAACACTTATACCGCCTCCATTCCTCTTACTTTATCCTTTTTGTTCAAGGCAAAGAGGAGAAAGGCCCCCCAAAAAATACAAAAGACTCCAGTCAGCCTATCCATAGACTGTTCACCTTGCTACTGTCTGGCAAACGATACCGAATAATCATCTTTCGGACCAACAGGCTCAGAGACAGCTTCTACCCCCAAGCCATTAGACTGCTAAATAGTTAATTAAATGGTTACCCGGACTATCTGCACTGACCCTATCTTGCACTGACTCTATGCACACTCACAAGACTACATATACACACTATATACGCACACTCACACACACACTACACTGCACTGACATTCTCACATAAAACCCACACACATAACACACACACGCATACTGACATATCACAAATACACATACACAAATGCTGCAGCTACTCTGTTCTTCATTTTACTGTTATGATCATCTATCCTGATGCCTAGTCACTTTAGCCTGCATTCATGAACATATCTACCTGAAATACCTGGTACCTCGGCATATTGACCTGGTACTCCCTGTATATAGCTCCATTCTTGTATATTTTATTCCTCTAGTGCTACTATTTTTCATTTTATTATTATTCTTTAGCTCTTTATCGTTGAAAGGTGCTCATAAGCAAGCATTTCACGGTAAAGTCTACACCCATTTTATTCGGAGCATGTGACAAATAAAATTTGATTTCATTCATGATGTGCAACTGCCTCTGTAGATAAGATATTTGACGGTGCCATATGAATCGCGTATCCAGGTGGATCCATCTTTGCCTTTCTTTACCTCACTGTAAAGTTTGGTTATTTTTAACAAGTCTTCCATAGGGTGGAAGATAAAAAAAGAGGACGATCTTGGAAGATAAATTACTATCTTCCTCTTTCTCTGTTCCTGTGGTTATTGAACACATGTTCTGTCAATCCACTGTCTCCAGCAGCAAACCTACTAACTGTGAGAGAACAGATGGTTCAAAAGGTCAGTTCATTGTCTAATTCATCTCTTCTTAATACAGTATGATCTAACGGTGAAGTAAAGGTCAGGCAAGATAGAAAGACCCTGGAGAGAAAGAAATTGTGAAAAACAATCTCCCTGGAGAGTGCTCAATGAAGGAGAGCAGCTGCTCCACAGCCCGCTCCTCTCTCTTTCTCTCTCTCCCTCTATCTCTCTCTCTCTTTTGCCCGTATAGAGAATATACAGACATCCCAAGCAGGTGTTCTCATTGCCTTACACCCGATCCTCCCTCCCTCTTCTCAGTGCTCCAGTACAGTCGACCATGTCCTCTTTAAGTGATTACAGTGAAACAGATTGTTTCCGAAGGGAATCTGCCAGACTTTGGAACATGTTGTAGCATGTTTAATAGACATCATCAAGCTCCCTTCCATGCAGATGCTCTAATTTGCCTGTCTCTGACATAAAGTTCCCCGCCCCCCGCCTGGGCCCCGAGGGCGTCTTTCTTGATGAGGTCATGTATAACATAACAGATAAGTAAAAGAACCGTTACTCACATAGCTGCCATCTGCTGGAGCTATGTGTATTTAGCCTTAAAACATTCTGTAGGTGCACTGCAGTGCTGAAGACAGAGCAGACCACATGCAGGCACGCACTCACACTTTCCATCTCAATCATGTTTGCCATTGAGCTGGTGTAAGTGCCTGAGATTGTCTGGATTGTAGCAGTATCAATTCGACCAAGTTCGAAATAACAAGCTTGCATTTTCATGGTGAATCTTAATCAGTAGAGGAACATAATACCATAATGTCCAACCTGGTCACAGAGCATTTCGTATTATTTATTCAGTATGATACACTACATGACCAAAAGTATGTGGACACCAGCTCATCAAACATCTCATTTCAAAGGGGGGACCAAAATGGAGTTGGTCCCCCCTTTGCTGTTATAACAGCCTCTACTCTTCTGGGAAGGCTTTCCACTAGATGTTGGAAAATTGCTGCGGGAACTTGCTTCCATTCAGCCACAAGAGCATTTGTGAAGTTGGCCACTGATGTTGGGCAATTAGGCCTGGCTCGCAATCCGCGTTCCAATTCATCTCAAAGGTCTTTGATGGGGTTGAGGCCAGGGCTCTGTGCAGGCCAGTCAAGTTCTTCTACACTGATCTCGACAAACCATTTCTGTATAGACCTCGCTTTGTGCACGGGGGCATTGTCATGCTGAAAGAGGAATGGGCCTTCCCCAAACTGTTACCACAAAGTTGGAAGCACAGAATTGTGTAGAATGTAATTGTACAGTATGCTGTAGCGTGAATATTTCCCTTCACTGGAACTAAGGGACCTAGACCGATCCATGAAAAATAGCCCCAGACCAATATTCCTCCTCCACCAAACTTTACAGTTTTCATTCGGGCAGGTAGCGTTCTCCTGGCATCCGACAAATCCAGATTGGTACGTCGGACTGCCAGATGGTGAAGCGTGATTCATCACTCCAGAGAATGTGTTTCCACTGCTCCAGTGTCCAATGTCAGCGAGCTTTATACCACTCCAGCCGACACTTGGCATTGCGCATTGGTGATCTTAGGCTTGTGTGCGGCTGCTCGGCTATGAAAACCCATTTTATGAAGCTCCCGACGAACAGTTCTTGTGCTGACTTTGCTTCCAGAGGCAGTTTGGAATTCGGTAGTGAGTGTTGCAACTGAGGACAGACGGTTCCACCCTGAAAGTCACAGAGCCCTTCAGTAAGGCCATTCTACTGCCAATGTTTGTCTAGGGAGATTGCATGGCTGTGTGCTCGATTTTATACACTTGTCAACGGGTGTGCCTGAAATAGCCAAATCCACTAATTTGAAGGGGTGTCCACATACTTTTCTATATATAGTGTATGTTATGTTTCATATGCTATGCATTAATTTGTGGATGTCCATCACTCATTTCTTATGATATGTTACGAATTACGATTCCTCTCATGTGTTATGACTTTGCAAAATGTATAATATGTTACAACTTCTAGCTAGGTCCCTAGGTTGCTAAAGTTTGCTATCTGACTAACATTAGCTAGGCTAGGGGTGAGTTAGATTAAAAGGTTAAGGTTAAGGGAAGTCTCAGCTAAAAGGGTTGAGGTTAGGGTTAGTGGAAGGGTTATGTAGCATGCTAGATAGTTGCAACGTTTCAAAAAAGTAGTAAGTAGTTGAAAAGTTGCTAATTAGTTAAAATGCTATAGTTGTCCATGATGAGATTTGAACTCTCAACCTTTGGGTTGAAATACCTTTGTGTTATACCCTGCTTTCGTTTTTGCCTTAAGTAACCATCTGTCTTATGTAACCAAACATAACATATCATACTAATTTGAGTGTCCCGGATTTACCTTTACTATGTTACATCTAGTCTATGAGACTAGGCTGCAATGTCTCCTCAGTTTATTCTTTTGTCTTTTGTACATCACATCTAATAATCTTTCTCATTTATGATGTGATTTACAAGGTTTTTCTATCTAAATCTTGTGACAAATGGTGTACTTGAAAATAGATGGCCCTTCATTGCGTAATTAATCTGGATGTGATTAATTAATGAGGAACAAAGGGGATGGTTGTCTGATCTGTCTTTCCTTAAGAACCCAGTTTTACTGTAAAAGGAGAAATGTATAAATAATACAATTTAACATCTCCGTATCTCAATGTTTCATATTTTTTATTTGCACTTGGAAAACTATCAAGATGTGTTGCTTTGTGATTTCCTAAGGAAGAGTATTTGGATAATATAGTGTATTCATCTAATGCCTGATATGGTAGGAGTGTCTGGACGGCTTGGATGAGGAGGAGCAGTTAGTAGCTGCTAGCACTTCAAGGGGCACAGGACGGTCCTCATCATGTCTCCCGAACCACATAAAGTGCTCTCCTGCCTGGGCAGCAGCTGCCACAGTGGACCTATCAAGATGGTTACTGGGAAAACGCCTGCTGGTGGAGGAGCCCTCTGTGTCCTGGCGGTCCTGGTAGTCTGTCTGATAGGCTGAGAAATCTCCCCTCGTCTCCCCCACGCCACTCACACTTCCATGGTGGCACAGGCAGAAGTGGGAGTTATGTTGTCTACGCTCGTCCAGGCACTTCTTGCGGCCTAATCCCTATGAAAAACATAATAAGAAAAATGGTATTGTTTCCAATTTTATTTTGTTGTATTATCTTACTAAAAACCTTAGTGTTGATTTGACAACATCCTTGATGATGTCTTTGTTTTCTTTGTAGTGGGCATATTGCTTACATCATCAAATACATTGATGGTATCTTGCAGTGCAGCTTGGTTATCATGGGCTGAGAATGGATAGACTCTTCCCATGGTTTTCTGTAAAAAGAATAGTTAATTGATATATCACATTTTCTCCTAGGTTTTGGCATAGTTATGCCAACAATTATTAGTAGATTGTATAAAGGATAAATGTAATCATCTTCATGGAAATGAAGGTGATTGCACACATAACAACAACCCAAGACCATGTAGACACTTTTGAGTAAGATGTTTCACTCTCTGCATGAATGTATTGCACTCTGCCAACCTGTTCTGTGTTGATGAAGATCTTGGGATACTTCTCTGTGCTAGATGCTGGAGGTAGTGGTTCACTCTGAGACATCATATACCCTGTGCTGGTGCACGTCTCCCGTTTACTGGTGTCATTTGCTGGTAAACCTGCATGAGCCAACTGCACATTTTGAAAGGCATGAAGTTGTTAGGAAAGGTACAGGGGTGTCTTTATAATAACTTTATTTGTCAGTATCTGCAAAGTTGAGTGCAATTATAATGGGCTCATCATAAGCTAATAGTGAAAGATTTAAAGTAATCAGAATCTTACCCATTTGCCATCCTTTTCCATTGATGAGTATTTCTTACCACCTTTTGTCATTTTAACAAGGTTGAAACTTTGTAACGACAGTACAAAATATGACCAACTCGACAGGGTTTATAATACTTTTGCTTCTCACATTCTTCTCGCAAAGAATGCAAACAACAGTAACTATAATAACATACTAATCACAAATAATTTGTATTCCATTTGAAAAAAATAAGTGTCTTTATTTCTGTTTGTTACATCACAATTCAGCCCGCCTTATTCCCCGTTTTCTAGTTCATTTGAAGGCAGTTTTATTTAACCTTCCAATTATAAAACGGAAGGAAAGGGAACTGGGGGAAAATAAAGAAATAATACATTTAGCTAAAGATAAGGAATTAGGGTAAAGAGTAGAAAAATAAAGAATCAGAACATAAGAGAATTAATAAAAATTATCCAGAAAATGTCATTTATTGTATCCTTTTCTGTAAACTCACTGGAAGTTAACTTCTAGAAGGAATTGCCATATCCAGAGCATAATTGAACATGTGAAGTTAGCAGCAACTAAAAAGGCTCACTGTACATCACAACCGACTGCTTATATCAAACTAAAAGTCCAACCCTAACCTCTCTTCTTTTAAATGTTTTTGTCGCCTTTGTCCAAATCCAATTATATCAGTTATGTAACAGATAGCTACCACATCCTGTTGTATTATATTAAAAGCCACTTACCCTTCATTTTTTTTATTTTTTTAATTTCACCTTTATTTAACCAGGTAGGCAAGTTGAGAACAAGTTCTCATTTACAATTGCGACCTGGCAAATAGTTTTGGAGTTTGGTTCAATTCATAATCCTGAAAATGCGGTCTTTTATTTAGCTTTTTTTTTTACCCGGAAGTTGTGAGCTCTCTCGCTTTACAATAACGCGTGGTCTGTCAACAGTAGCAGACAGAACGGCTAAAGCAAGTGGTGTTGTTGATACCGGCTGGAAGGTTCTGCAAAACAGTGATAGGTTAAATGTAAAAGCAGTAACTCAATTTGTTAGAATATTTTCATATTGTTCTGATCATGAACAAATAACGTTATGTTAGCTAGCTACTAAACAGCAGGTGATGAGTTAGCAGCAATCTTGTGACTGTGCAATTGTTGTTGACATTTTAAGGCAGCTAGTTTGCTATGAACGGGTACCCCTTGGACAGCATTCGTTTGTGTGGCCAGGAGCTAGCTTGTAGATAGATCATGAGTTCAGCAACAGCTGGGATTGGGAACCGAGAGGATGGCGTCCCTCCAGACCGTGGAAGTGAAGAAGTGGGTGACAGTGGCAGGCAAGTAACCAATAGCTAGCTAGCTTTGAACTGCAGTTAGCTATCTGTTTATGCATGCATTGCAGGGTCACGTTATTTTATGACTTTGCACAGGACATACTGTACATAGGATATTTAAATGTATTTAGTTAGTTGTAGCTAACATCACAATATCTACACAATCATTTAACTATTTACTTGTTATATTGAATCAAGTTGTCAGTGACTTAACAGACAAGTGAACTCAGTTTACCATCAATGCCACTTTTGTTTACATGTGTCAAAGGAGTGGGGAGATGTGCCTAGGCAACAACGAAATAAAGAACCATGCAGTGAAGTACTCTGCTGCCCCTCAACCCACCACCTATGCACTACTACAGGAGAAGACTGATCTGAAGCTGCCAACTGGCTATGGGAGAGCCCCCAACGTGGGCCTGCAGGCACCTCTGTACTAGGGTCCAGCAGCAAGAGCAAGCCTTTCTCCAGGTGAAGCACTGGTTATTCAGCCCTCAAAACGAGATGTGATATCTGGTGGTATGCATCATCACTGAATTGTTGCAAGGTGCTCATGTACATGTACTTTCTCCTTGCTCCAGTTTGGGGATGGGTTATGACTTAATTGATTCCATTAGGGATCATGTTGATGTGGTGGAGGACTCTGAGGTAGGTCTATCCACTGAACAGCTAAGAATGTTGTATTGTTATTGCTACTGCTAATATGTATTTGACTTGTTTGGTGAACCTAAGGGTCTCATTCTCTTTTCTATTCAGAACATCAAGAAGCTGTTGAAGATCCCCTACACTAAGTCCCATGGCAGTCCACCGTGTGGGAAGGACTCTCCTCCTAGATGAACTGGCTCTTCATGAGTTCTTCTCAGGTACAGTTAGACAGCCAGTGGAGAAGAAGCCTGTTTAAATGTCAATGAAGGATGTGAGAAAGCTCATATCTGGATGATTGACAATGCTTGTAAAAAAATACATTTGATTGTATGTTCTGTTTTTACACTATGTCACAGAGAGGAGATTGGACATGGCTAATGGAGTTTTACCAGAGGGTAATAGATCAGAAGTGGTAGAGGGAAAAGAAGAGTAAAGATCACTGGTACCAAAAAGCAATCCTGTCCAAGTTCCTCTACTACAAGTGAGATACTTGAGGTTGGACTTCTAACCTACTTGTCAATGTGAATGACTTGCAATAGAAACAAGAGAACCTTATTTGAGCCAGAGTAAATCCTAATAGTTGTACTCCTCAATGTCTTTGCCAGTATAAATGGTGATGGAGCCACAGAGCCTGTCCCTGAATCAGACAACCCTGATGAGGAGTGTGGGGCGGAGGAGTTTGGTCCCTCCTGGCCCGTTACCTTCATCAGCACTGCTTCAGACTCGGAGGAGGCTGCAGCACACAGAGGTAGGCCACACTTTATGGAAATGTGCAGTACCCGGTGCAGTACCCGGTGCAGTACCCGGTGCAGTACCGGTGCAGTACCCGGTGCAGTACCGGTGCAGTACCCGGTGCAGTACCCGGTGTGTTGCTGTGCTCTTGTTGAGTTTCACAGTTTCTTCCTTTGTGACTGTATGTCCATTCCTTACAGGAAAGTCTTCACATGGGACAGCAAGTATGCATTGGGACAAGTGGCTTCCAAAGAGCTGAACCTTACCACATTGTTCAACAAAGGGGAGAACAGTCAGGTAGGCTAGTGCTAAGAAACTTCATCAACAAACTCAGGAGACAGTGTATTTTCTCTATTTTGTTTTGTTGGCATTTGTTTATTTGATTGTAAATGAGTTAAATCTATTCAATTCAAGTATCCATTCAACTTTTTTCCCTCAACTTGATTGACAGGGTTTGAGGAATGACTTTGTGAGGAACATCTTGTGGATGTTTGAGGACATCCACATGCTGGTGTGGTCCAACATGCCTATCTTTGGAGAAGGATGCTACCCAGCCTGCGGCTCAGGTCAGAATCACGAAAAACGGGGAACAATGGCCATTATTCATGTCAGTCAATATAAAAATGTTCAGATGGTTTACTACTGTTCCACAGCAATGTTCCCCTGCAAAATACCTAGAAGGTTCTTTCTTTTTTAGGAATAACCACAAGCCAATCAACATTCTCACAGGTATTGACTACTGGCTGGACAATCTGATGTGCAATGTTCCAGAGCTCGTCATGTGCTTTCACGTCAATGGCATCGTCCATGTAAATAAGCCTAGTTTTTACTGCCCAAATGAGTCATTTTATTCACAATTGAATACTGTTTTAATATTAGTGCTGATTGTTCTTTGGTCAGAAATATGAGATGATCTGAACAGAGGACATCCCTGATCTTGAGAACTCCACCTTCTCAACCATGGTTGTGAAAGACACCGCTCAGAACATTTGGTTCTTTCTCAAGTCTAACTGCACCATAAAGGGCTTTACCAACTGGCTCTTCAAAGGTGGGAGATAACACAACACACTAACTGTACCTCCTGTATGACTTACAAAATACATGTGAGAATAACCTGGTAAATAAACACTACTGTGTGGTAGTAGACCTGCTTCATCGAATAGTCCTGTTTCTGTGTTTCCTCAGCTAGTGGAAGTGACATCGTAAAGCTGTATGACCTCATCACTCTCTGAGGAAGCAGCAGAGGAGAAATGCCAGAACCCCTGCACCCTGCCTGTGGATGTGCTTCTTTACAAGTAGGTGCCTGCAACCTGGTACGGTATCAACACAGCATACCTGAAACTAGTGCACAATGCACAGTGTTATCAGTCAATGCATTAATGGCAAATTAGTCCCAACAGATGGCACCAGACTATACATTCTGTTTTGTAGAATGTGCATTGTTGTTCTTGCAGAGTGGCTAGCAACATGATACTGAAGAAGAGCCAGAACAGGAAGCAGTATGGGACAATCGGAACGTTGATCCTCAACTGTGTCAAGCTCCTGGACCAGGACAGGCACCCACAGGTAATGGACTGGACTCTTACTTACTCCACAAGACCAAAGGTCTTTGTTTGTTTCTCAAATTTCCATGCAGACCTTTCATTGATATCCAGAGACATTTGCAAAAAATGTATTTAGACGTTTGTTGAACAACCTGGCTAGCCTGTTCCTTCTCTGTGGTCGGCCGTTCCCTCTCTGACAGTCCTCTCCCCTCTCTGATTGGCTCAGATCATAGTGTCTGCCTACTACATGCTGGCAGAGCTGTTTCAGTTGGACGAGTCTCCAGAGGAGGGAGCTGGAGGGGAGTCGCTGTGGGCGGGGGGCTCTGAGGACAGCTACAGTAACGAGGAGGGTCAAGAAGATCTACCAGAGGACAGTCATGAGAATGGCTCCTGCAGTACAACCTCGGACCCACAGGATGATAGCAAAGCTGTAGCTATTATCAAATCAGTGGGAGAGCTGTCTGTTCCAGAGAAGTACAAGTCCACTCACCAGATCAGGGTGAGTGTCACACATTTATCGCTAGCTACTGTTTGGGTGACCTTGTTGATATGTAACCTTGACGTAGCTATAGTAACCAGAAACTAGCCACTACCTGGAGTGACTATTGGAGTCTTAGATGTTTTATCTTGACAATTAATTAATCCTGTTATTTTCCCATATTGCAGCCAATCTATGCATTTACCGTCTCTCAAAACAAGGAGGAAAGATGTCGGCACGTCCTCAGCTATGTCTTAAAGGTGAGTCTACTGTAGTGTAGTGATAACTATGGGAATGGTTGTCACTAAATGCTATGTTCCGTGAGCTCTAACTGTTGGATGTGATTGGCAGGGCCTGAAAGCAGTGGACGGCAGCATTAAGAAGGAGAGTGACCTCCTAGCTGCTGACCCCAACACCCCCATCCCCCTGAAGTACAAGGATGGGAGTGACGCTGTAGAGAAAGGGATCACACTTCTCCTGGACAGAGGTTGGCCATCACGGACCCCATCAAGATTCTGAAGCATAGCTATATGACATTATTGATAATGAATGTTGTTATACCATAATGAGCAGGTTCCTTGTTGTATGTGAATTTGCCCCTTGTAAATACCTACATTTCTCCTCCTTATACTTTTTTCCTATATATCTATATTATCCTCTCTCCCCCCGCCCTCCCCCTCCGTCTCTCTCCGTTCCCCTCTCTCTCTTTCTCTTGGTTACGGCTGGTCCATTCCAGGAAGACCTGAAGCATCCGTCCCGGTCAGGGATGATCCCAGGGTCCTGGCAGCACCATGTGAAGCTGCAGCTCTTCTTCAAGGCGTCCAAGGCCTACTACATACTGTCTGACGCTGCCTCTAACCTGCTGAAGAACGGCCGGGCCCTGCGCTACATCAAACTGGCCCTGCAGTGCCACGGTCAGTGTCTCCTCTCTGGCTCACTTAAGCATGCTGTAGTCAACGTTGATCAGAGTGGCTGTCTGAGGTTGGACTGATGGATAATGTAGGCAACCTGTTGTAATAGGGTTCAACCTTTCTTGCGTTACCTCAAATTAGCCCTGCGGTACTACGATCAGTGTGTCTACCACCCTTCCTTCATTCCCTTCTCTTTCCCTCCCTCTGCAGAGGCCTACTGTTCGGTGAGGAGTATCCTGTACCTGCTGGTGCTACTGTTCCACATCCAGTCTGTCTCTGTGTGGGGACATCCAGCTGTTGCTGGCCCAGAACGCAAGTAACCGTGCTGCCTACCTGGAGGAGTACAGCTACCAGACCAACGAGGACCAGGAGAGAGCGAGCAGCTGCCAGGGTGAGGAGACACTCGCACACTTTTCAACGATAAACATATAACACGTCCCTCCTAATGTGTTCACAATTGACCCAAAAGGTTTAAATATTATTTAGAATGTAAAGGTCTTGCCATTTTAATGTAGTGCTTTTCAAAAGCAAGAACCTGTCATAAAAAAATGCTAACATTACAGTGCTTACTATGGCAAAACTTTACCGATCCGCTATATAAATTCAGTGCGTTATTGTTGTTACAAATTCAAACTTGTTCTCAACTGGCCTTCCTGGTTAAATAACGGTGAAATAAGTCAGTCAGTCTGGCCTATCAGTTATGGATGATGATTTTGTAAATGGTTGGTTGTTGAATTCATTTATGAATAGGAAATATTTCACAAACATGATATCGTTCTTCCAGTTAAAGGTTCAGGATACAGACCTTTCCCTCACTCTAATCCCCCCCTTCCTTTACAGTGAACAAGTCTGTATCTATAGCTGAGCAGGAGATGTGGAAGAAGAGTTTCTCGTGCTTTGAGAAGGGCATGAAGAACTTTCAGGCCATTGAGTACAGCACCAACACCTCTCTGCTGGTGTGCAACACAGGCAAACTGATGAGGATCTGTGCCCAGGCCCACTGTGCTGTCTCTGCAGACCTGAGCACAGGAGAGTTCTTCCAAGAGGAAGCTCTCTATCTAGGTACCACAACCATATAATTATTTAGTAGACATATACTGATTTCCATTTCAATGACTACCAACCCATGTTGTTTTCCACAGTAAGTAGAAAGGCATGAAGGCAAGACGATCTGCTTATCTTTGTGCCAGTCACATGTGTCATTTTGAAAATTGATACATAAGATCTCTAAGGTTTCTTTTTTTTAAGTAGGACAATTCAACTTAAAATCACTACTAAGATGTGCTCTAAAAAATAGACGGAGATCTTTAGAGCAGAGATCTTCTCCAGGCTATAGACTACCTACCTGAGGGCTATGCAGTCCTTGGCCACCAGAGGGAACCACCCTGCAGTGTGGGACTTGGTCAACTGGGAGCTGTCCACTAACTACTTTAGCCTGGCCACTCTACTGCAGGATGTTGCCCCTCTGTCCAGAAAGGCCCAGGAACAGGTAAGAGGCCATGGGCCACACTTGGAGAGATTTATAGTAGGTGAATGAACAGAATGGAAAATGTCTAGTAAGTTAACTAACCTTTCAAACTTTACATGCTGCCCTAGGTGAAATGGTTAGTGTTTTTTCACAAGTCAAATGGTTATTTGTAGGAGTAGGAGCACAGTGGTCTGTAATAAAGTTGTCATTCCTGTGTGTTGCCAGATTGAGCAGGAGGTGACGGAGGCCATGCTGAAGTCTCTGAATTACTGTGACCTGCAGACCAAGTCAGCCCGCCAGCCTCTCTACCAGTACAGAGCTGCCTCCATGTACCACAGCTGCTTCCGCAACCAGGTAAGGACTAGGCCTAGGACGTACACTGCAACCAGAGTAAAATGTCTACTATGTTTGAAAACATTTAAAGGTTGTGTTGTCTGTAGAAGAGCATTAAGGTTTTCAGTATGTTATTGGTATGTTTCCTCCTCTGTGCCAGGTGGGGGATGAGCACCTGAGGAAACGGCACAGGAGCCTGGCAGAGCTGCACTACAGCAAGGCTGTCTGCCTGTCCCTCAGCCTGAAGGACGCGCCCTTCGAGCTGCTCCGCGCCCTGCTGGAGAGGGTGGCCTTCTCCGAGTTCACCATGGCAGGTTAGTCAGTGAGGCTCACCCAGGCCAGGGCCAGGAGATAGAACTGGAACTTGGATAGCAAAAATTCCCTTCAGTGTGCACCTTCTGTTTGAGAATCAACGGTTACTTCTAACCACTATTTACTCACATGCCTCATCCCTCTGTTAAATTTCCATATGAATGTATTTAAAAAAATGTATTATCTATTTAATTTTTTTTGTAGATGGATGGCCCAGAGTTGACAGGACCCCCTGACAGTAGTGCATACGGCCCCACCTCCTCAGGGCTGAACAATAAAGGAAGTGATGAAGTTGATTGGTGTCTTTGAGCTCAGTTCCTCCATCCTACTGCTGCAGCTGGTCAAGCTGATGACAACCATGAAGCGCAAACCAAGGTGAGGGAAGGACTGGTTATACACAGCCTGATTAACCTTATCCAGTAGGGCTAAACCAGGACTAAACATATCATCCAGTAGAAGCATAATACTGGACATTCTTAATCTTTTCAGCCTAAGACTGGGCATCATGTAGGCCTTCTAAAATTACTACTAGTTCACTGGTTGCCCTCAACACCTCGAGTTACACAGTGCTACGTTGATTATCTAAAGAACCCTAAGCATTTAATTCCAGTGTGTTGGTCCTGCCACATCTCTCCCAGTGACAGATATCCCTCCACTCACAAAGCTGTTGCTTTCTCTTTAACAAATGTCAGTCATTGTTATCCATCTTTAGCAAAAGGCTTTGTCTCTGTAAGACACTGTGGCAAGAGGGGTTAAGGCAGTGGTTCCCAAACTAGGGGTCGCAATTCCCTAATATGAAAATGGGGTTGCGGGAGAATTTCCAAAATCCTGAAATGTGTATATTATATCATCTTTGTATCTCAAAATCATTGTAATGTGGTTAACCTTAAAAATCTGAATGAAAATGTTTCAAAGATAAAATTCAACCAGAGGTTGCACTTGAATAATTCCTGCGGTGAATAGCTAGGCCCGCTACGCTGTGAAACACCACACTATTGCAGAGACTTTGATATTAACGGCCGCAATTGATATGGTGAAAACAATGTGTGGGAGTCAAAGGCAGAGAAACTCACATCAATACCTTTGTCAGATAACACTGTTAAATAAAGAGCTAGCAATCAAGAGGAAACTCCCCCAGCTTATGCTATCTAAATAGATGTTAGCTGTGAGGGCCGAGATGCCCATGAATTGACTTTTGTTCGCTATACATGTTGGGGAATGCTATTCACAAGGACATATTCTTCTGTCTCACGATTCCCGGGCATGAAACGACACAGGGGATGTTCAGTGTGCTGCGTGGCTATATTGATGAAAAACAGATTCCATATGGGATCGAATGGTGGGCTTTTGCACAGATGGGGCTCCATCTATCACGGGGCGGCAGGCAGGCCTCTGCACTCTAGTTATGGTGTCTCCCTTTGCCATTGGACGCATTGTTTGATACACCGAGAGCAACTGGTGGAAAAAGAGCCTGAGCACAGAACTCTGAGATATACTGCAGCAGGTAACTTCGATTTGTAAATTACATCAAACCACATCCACTGTGCGCACGCCTGTTTGCCAAACTATGTGGAGACAGGATCAGAGCATGACAATGTTCTATTTCACACGAGGCTAGGTGGTTATCGAGGGGGAGTGTTGGAAAGATTTTTCGCATTGAGAGAGGAACCGTTGTCATTTACAATGGATGTAAAAAAACCTTGGCCTCCCGAGTGGCGCAGCGGTCTAAGGCACTGCACTGCAGTGCTTGAGGCTTCACTCAAGCACTGTGATCGGGAAAGATCCATGAGGCGGCTCACAATTGGCCCAGCGTCGTCCGGGTTAGGGGAGGGTTTGGTGGGCTAGGATTTCCTTGTCCCATCGCACTCTAGTGACTCCTTGTGGCGAGTCGGGCACCTGCAAGCTGACTTCCGGTCGCCATCTGGACGGTGTTTCCTCCGACACAATGGTTCGGTTGGCTTCCAACCAGTGGCGTACTTAAGTCGTTTTTTTGTTTGTACTTTATTTTACTATTTATATTTTTGACAACTTTTACCCCACTACATTCCTGAAGGAATTATGTACTTTTTACTCCTTACGTTTTCCCTGACACCAATTTTAGACTTTTACTCAAGTAGTACTTTACTTGGTTACTTTTACTTGAATAATTTTCTTTTAAGGTATCTTTACTTTTACTCAATTATTAAAATTGGGTACGCCCCCATTCTCATCAACTGGGCTGCAGTGGAGCAGGTTGAGAGCTTCAAGTTCCTTGGTGTCCACATCACCAACAAACTAACATGGTCCAAGCACACCACCAGTCGTGAAGCGGGCACGACAAAACCTATTCCCCCTCAGGAGACTGAGAAGATTTGGCATGGGTCCTCAGATCCTCAAAAGGTTCTACAGCTGCACCATCAAGAGCATCCTGACTGGTTGCATCACTGCCTGGTATGGCGACTGTTCGGCTCCGACCACAAGGCACTACAGAGGGTAGTGTGAACGGCCCAGTACATCACTGGGTCCAAGCTTCCTGCCATCCAGGAATACTAGCATTTGCTCTATACACAAGTACACATGGATTTTGTACTGTATATACACTACCATTCAAAAGTTTGGGGTCACTTAGAAATGTCCTTGTTTTTGAAAGAAAAGCACATTTTTTTTACCATAAAAAAAAAAAAAAAGGAAATTGATCAGAAGTACAGTGTAGATATTGTTCATGTTGTAAATGACTATTGTAGCTGGATACGGCTGATTTTGAATGGAATATCTACATAGGCGTACAGAGGCCCATTATCAGCAACCATTACTCCTGTGTTCCAATGGCACGTTGTGTTAGCCTTTTAAAATGATCAACTTGGATTAGCTAAGTGATCATTAGAAAACCCTTTTGCAATTATGTTAGCACAGCTGAAAACTGTTGTTCTTATTAAAGAAGCAATAAAACGGACCTTCTTTAGACTAGTTGAGTATCTGGAGCATCAGCATTTGTGGGTTCGATTACAGGCTCAAAATGGCCAGAAACAAATATCTTTCTTCAGAAACTCGTCAGTCTATTCTTGTTCTGAGAAATGAAGGCTATTCCATGTGAGAAATTGCCAGGAAACTGAAGATCTGGTACAACACTGTGTACTACTTTTTCACAGAATAGCGCAAACTGGCTCTAACCAGAATAGAAAGAGGAGTGGGAGGCCCCGGTGCACAACTGAGCAAGAGGACAAGTACATTAGAGTGTCTAGTTTGAGAAACAGACGCCTCAACTGGTAGCTTCATTAAATAGTGCCCGCAAAACACCAGTCTCAACGTCAACAGTGAAGAGGTGACTCCGGGATACTGGCCTTCTAGGCAGAGTTGCAAAGAAAAAGCCTCATCTCAGACTGGCCAATAAAAGATGAAGATGGGCAGAGGAACTCTGCCTAGAAGGCCAGCATCCCGGAGTTTCCTCTTCACTGTTGACGTTGAGACTGCTGTACACCTTATAAATACAACATTTGTATGTCTCTGCATGCAGTTTTGAAGGTAATTTCGTGAGCCATTGCTAACTAGCATTAGAGCAATGACTGGAAATCTACAGGTACAGCTAGCATTCTTCCAGTCGTGTTAACGTTAGTTAGCAATTGCGTTAACGTTAGTTAGCAACTTAATTCAAACTGCACACAGAGACATAAAAATGGTATCTATGAGTTCATCTGACTCTGGGTAAGTAGAAAATGGCTTAATTTACTACATCTCTCACTATCCCTTTAAGCATAGCTTTGATTAAAAACAATACCTATGTTTTTTACAATAGAAACAAGGACGAGGAGCTTCTGAAGACCTATTAGAATGGTTACTCTAAACTACTTCAACCTGAAGACTGCTCCACTCTTCAGACGTGTTGAGCTCTTCCTCGACCTCCTGCAACAGCTGACCCCACAGACAGGAAGTGGGGACCTCTGGGGCAGGGTCATGACGACAACCGAAATAACAGACCCTTACCAAGGTGTTCAATGCTCTTCACACATACACCTGCAATGTGAAATTATCACCAGCTGTTCCTTACTACCAGATTGAGCAATCCACAATTTTGCCTTTTGGTATTTAAATGTTTATTTATTTTATTTTTAGATTTTGTTTTACAATTCCTGCACTTCACCTTTTCAACTGACATCGTTTTGTAAAGGGGATTTGGAAATTAAATTTACAGATATACATTTTTCTTTATCCCTAACTAAATGAGGGATACATGAACTTTACTTAAACTTTGGAGTACCCGTATCTCAACGGGATTTGGTTTTATAAACCTGAATTATAGTAACTATGCTGTGAAGAAACGGAAGCTGAAATGAAGTTTATTGTAACAACATTTCAAAATGAAAATATGCGATAGCCTGCAGGCAATGTTGAATGCAAACGATCCATTCAAAGGATAATTTGTAGTGGTTGCTGTATTTATGTTTGAATGTGTGTGCCTGCATGTTTGCCCTGACTTGAAATAAAGGTTAGTATATATTTCTAATCACCTTGTTTTGGTTCACGTTGGTAACGACAGTGTATGAACACTACTACACAACACCAACCATAGTGCCAAGAAGTTCAGCTTATTTCTGTCTGTATATAAAAGGCCCTGGATCTTGGCATGAGCCTGTAAGTATGTATGCAGGACTAAAGAGGTCACATGGTGCTGTAATGCCTCATGTAGCTACAATACTGTAATGCACTGTCCCTGAATTGGGTCACCCCCCCCCCCCCACCTATCCCTTCTCTCTTCACAGCAGATGGAGTGACAAACCCAAATTATGTCCCTGTGCTACTCTGTTTCTGCTCCTCTGTGCTAATCCGTCTGGGACACACATTTTATGCACTATGACAGCCTAGAGTAATTTAACAGAAAGGTAAGAGAAATGGTCCAACTGAGCAGTGGAGGGTAAGGGCAAAGTGCAAAGAATACGCCCGTGGGGGTTAAGTGTCTAAGCTGTATGTTTTGGCTTTTGGACTGACTAAATATACATATTTAAAGCGTTACAGATTGCGCGATAGAAACGTAAAGGTCATATCCGATTGAGCTGACATTTGCAGCATTTACCTTGAATGCATTCTCCTCTAGCGGGGGAACATTGCCTTTACATTTAAATCACGCTGTAATACTGAACTTCCGCAATAAGGTTGGAATAGAGCCCTAGATTTGCATTTAGGCTAAGTACTCTTCAAACATGCATTTTTAGTGATGTGTTTATTATTAAATGGCAAGTTCCAAGAAACAACATACATCCCTGTACATACGTAGGGCTCTATAAATTTAAATATACATTGACTAGAAAGGATGCCTATATAAATATTGCTAAAACTAACACATTGGCAATCTGGACAGATAGTGTCACTTTTCTTCCCATAATTCAATTCCAGTAATTAACAAGTTGAATTATATTAATTAGATAGAATCATGTTAATGTCAGGCTAAGTTTCAATGACTCAAAAGTAACACTGGTGATGAGATGACTGAAAGGTAACACTGGTGATGAGATGACTGAAAGGTAACACTGGTGATGAGATGACTGAAAGGTAACACTGGTGATGAGATGACTGAAAGGTAACACTGGTGATGAGATGACCGAAAGGTAACACTGGTGAAAGTGATCATATAATACAGTACCGGGGAATGAGTAGGGAGTTTCTGCCTCTAAGACATTCTCAACCGAGGCCTTCACAATCACTGTATGACACAACTGGCGGTGACCTCTGGTATGCTCTCTAGGCTGGGGCTCTTTTGAATCTTCTTCGCTTTGTAGTGTTCAGCTCCATTGTCTAAGATGTTCTGGAGGATGTCCTTGCTCTCGCTGGGAGGCAGGTTGAAGAAGAAGTACTGTGGAGCCATCTGAATGAACCTGGGTAGAGGGAGGGAGTCATTGGTGAACATGGAGTTGGACATTGGGCGAGTCAACCCAATATTCTCTGATATATTTGCCTTTTCATTCATTTGCTTCTGGTTCTGATTTCACAGTAAGTATTGTCTTATTCATTTGCACTTGAATTTAACATAGCACAGGATCATTGGGTCAACTGCAATTATGGAGAGCAACCTGAAATGAATTTGAATTACAGTGAGAGGGAATTGAAATTAGTTAGATTATCATAGACCAAAGAACAGGAATCTCCCGATGATATTCACTGCAATTGACCAAAATGCAGCAATCAAAGATTTCCTATGAATGACACCCAATCTCTTTGTTGGAAAGAGCACTTACTGTAACATCAGTCTAAAAGTTGCCAGGAGCGCCATTTGGTAAACATTTGAGCGATTAAAAAAAAAAAAACATTTCAGAGTGTAACCTAACACGGCATGTGAAGGCTGCCGAGCCTTGTCTGTCATTAACAGTCCCCATTAAACCAGCACCCTCTCTGTAGCTGTGCTCTTCCTAATCCTCTTTTAACCAGCTGATACTGGAGGGCAGGATTAAGAAAACCCCCGCCCGTTACAATCTGACTAATGTGCCATGGTGAAAAGCCTGGTCCAAAAAGGAAAGCAGTGTCTGGGACCTCTTGTCTCTCCCTGAAGTAAATATCTGTAGTTATCTATTGGAGGTTACAGGCTACACACAGTTCTAACCTATTGATATATTTTTTATTTTATTTAATTACCTTTGATATACTATATTTAGGTATTTTTTACGTCTCCACCTCTAATCCACTTACTCCTCTGGTGATATGTGGGACACGGTGCGGATGCAGTTGTCCTCTGAGAAGGAGTACTGATGGAAGAGGACCCACTCCGGCAGGCCCAGTTTGGGTGTCTTGGTGCCGTAGGCAGAGAAAGGGTGGATCTGGGCCACGTGCTTGTGTGTCAACATGAAGTAATTCCCTGATGAATCCACATCCCTTGCCACCTGAAAGTCATAACAGTATGTCTTTTATAATCACTTCAAGTTTCACTTCAAAAGGAACTCGCACATCTGAGATATCTTTTTGCAGTTGCATGGGAACAATGTGATAACTTCAAAGACAAGAGAAACCCGCACACCGCTCTTGCTAGTGATACGAGTAAGTAAAGGTAGATTGTATCTTTCAAGTTTCTTAGTAGTAACAGTTATCAATAGATGGCTAATGGTAGAAGAAAAGCCATATTACAGTACCTGCATGAAGAAGCCTGCTAGCAGCGCTCTCTTAATGTTGAGAGTGTTTCCCTTGGAGCCAAAGGAAGGCATGGAGACAGGCAGCTCTATCCTCCTCAGGATGTCAGTCAGCTCAGAGCGGATAGCATCAGCTGTCTGCAGGGCAGACAGACTCAGGAAGTAGTCCTGACACCACTTCTCCACACTGACAACTGGAAAACGCCAAACCAGAGAGAGTAAATGAGGGTTTTAGGGTCAATGGCCAATGTTATCCTTTTTTTTTTAAAGCTTGTTGTATGCACTGTGGCTACAGGTATGCCTATGTGAACTCACAGGGCTCATGCTGGTTCTGTTTGAAAGCCTTGTAGATGTTGATGAGGGTGAAGTGGTCTCCCTCTGGGTGCTGGAACTTCAGGTGACACTGAGAGGCCTCTAGCCTCAACTCCCTTGAGGGGACCAGGAAGCAGCTTGGTGCTAAGGGGGGCAGCGTGAGAGAAGGGGTTAGCACACTAATGTTGTACATTATGAAGTATATGTGAGGATTGACGTGACTTCACTTTGTATGAGGTTTGCAAGTGTGCAAGCATGACCACAGCATGGTGGTGGTGTGTGTTACCACGAACCTTTAATGTGGTATACAGACCACAGAGCATAAGTTGAAGTCCCACACACCTGTCAGCATGGCGGCGATGGTGACCACCTCGTTGACACAGTCAAACTCGCAGGAGGCCAGTAGTGTCTTGGCCATCTGGGGCTCCAGGGGGAACTCAGACATGATGATGCCGATCTCTGACAGGTTCCCATCGTCATCCAGGGCTGCTAGATAGTCCAGTTCCTCCAAGGCCTGCATCAGACCCTCAGGATCTGGTGGAAATAACACCGCCATGGAAATGAATTGAAGTGTTACGGACAGAATTGTGAAGTATCTGACTTTGTAAAGAAAGTCACCTGTAAACTATGTGATTACAACCTTGTAAAACGGATTATTTTCAAGGTACAACCAGCAAGCAGGCTAAACTGATTGTCATTTAAGTCCTCAATATCCTAAAATCAGCTGTGCATCACTATGCAAAATAAATGTTCTGAGAGGCTTTGCTTTACACGGAGGGTTTTGGATGTAACAATGTTTTCAACAAGAAAAAACTACAGCATACAGCAATAAACATCTCAAATGTACTGTCCCGTTATGATCATTATGGTGAATCCTGAGAAACAACATCAGCAACATAATAATAATAATTAGAACATCACACCCATCAACACACACTTTCAATCAATGTCATCCAATCATGGGGCTTATAGTGAAATGCCCACATTGCCCAGCTGCACATGATCATTACGCTGTAGTGCTTGGCAGGGCTTACACACACACACACACACACACACACACACACACACACACACACACACATACACATTCACACACACAGAGAGAGAGAGAGAGCATGACTAAAATCCTTTTCGTTAATGAGTGTTAGACCTCTATGGCTGCTGCTGCATCACTAGGCCAACTCTCCAAACATTGGCTGTAGAACAGGGCTTGTCAGCTCAGCTAACGCATGCCTCACCGACCTCCAATAGAACACAATACCACACAACAGGCCTGTTTGTACCGGACACACGGGCCAAACGAAATAACTGAGCTCAACCCTAAATGTGTCTCTCTACAGGATACATGGAGCTCAAAAACTTAAATACAAAACAGAATTATGCATTAAGAATGTAATTTCATTTTGATGATGTGTCACTCCACTCAGTATGTATACATTTAGCTCCCCAGTACATATGTACTATAGATACAATAAAAAAAAAGTAATGTTGAAGAAAGAGCCTGTACCTGGCCTGTCGATAAAGTCACAGCGGCCCAGACCGCCAATGTCCATCCTCTTCAGGAAGAGCACCGTGGATGTGATGTCAGACTCAAGGATGTGGGGGCGTGTCTCACTGGGCAGGGGTGTGTCCTCTGGGTACAGACAAAAACTCTTCCCTGCGGGAAATGATGCACTCAGGTTAGCAAGAACACATGACCCTCCAAACTGTGTGACTTCAATACCTGGCCTTTGTTACTGATTTCAGTCTTCGTCATACCTGTTGGTCCTACAAGCTGTTTGCGGCTTTCTGCTTGGATCCGACTGATAGGTTGAATGGCGACTGAGTTCGCTCTGATCCTAGGGTTATAAACCTAGAACACGAGGAAAGACAGACATTCATAAAAAAAACACCACTAATTAACATTTATTACAATCTTGTTACCAAAAAGGGGTACAAAGGTTTGCTTAAAATAACTATTCAGCAATAAGTTACTCACATTTCTTTTCTGGACACCGGCATCGATGACAAAGTTCAGCATGTGCACAGCCCAGAAGAGGTCTTCATTTGGACTGGAGGTGAGGAATACTCTTCTGCACCGGCCTTCCTCTTCACCCGGCATGGGCAGAGTTCCACCCAGCCCAGGGTGCACCGAGATAGGGAGAAGTTCCCCTAGATGTGGGGGTATATTGGCCTCCTCGCGAAGGAGGATATCACGGGCAAGATCTATCTCCTAATAAAACACAAGAGAAGGTTGAGTAATGCTGTTGTCGAAGCAACAGTTGTCATGGTATGGCTTCTGCCACGTTCCCAGACTGTAGACTAGGATATGTGGTCCTGTGTGGCTCAGTTGGTAGAGCATGGTGTTTGCAACGCCAGGGTTGTGGGTTCGATTCCCACCGGGGACCAGTACGGGGGAAAAAAAATGTATGAAAAGTATGTATTCGCTACTGTAAGTCGCTCTGGATAAGAGCGTCTGCTAAATGACTAAAATGTAAATATGACATTTTAAGAAAATCTTACTTGAGTTGTGGCCAAAAACACAACTATATCCCCTTCCTCTTGGGAGTGGTGTATCTCCAGAACCAGTCGCAGGGCAGAGCAGAAGTAGTCCTTGTGGCTGGTACCAGTATACACCGCCTCCGCTGAACATACCCCCTCCAGCTGGATCAGTGGGACATTCCTGTAGTGGCCCAGTAGTGTGGGTCCTGGGTGTGTAGCTGTGAGGAGCACCACACGGAGCTCGGGCCTTTGCAGGGCGATGTCTTTGAGAAGGCCCAGTAGAACATCTGTACTGACCGTCCTCTCGTGGGCTTGGTCGATGACGATGACACCGTAGTGCTCCAGCATGGGGTCTGACATCATCTCTCTGAGCAGCATGTCATCAGTGCAGTACCTGGGGTGGTGAAGAAGAATAGGGTCACAAACAGGCGTAGGGTAACATTTTGTGGGAGTAGCAAATGTGTTGATAAAGTTCTACTAAAGTGATTTATCAAGTACATAAACTCTATTTACAAAAACATAAAATCAATCAATTCTAGTGCTCTAATAGCAAATGAAAGCCAAAGGTGCAAGACAACATGACGTATTAGGAGATGAATAGCCGTCCTCCTGGAAGGGTCCTTAATGAAGCTGCTGTGCTTGGCTACTTTGTGTAATTTGGGGCTCTTTTCAATCGGTATCGCTGAAGTGTTACAGATTGCTCGATAGAAATGTAAAGGTAATTTCCGATAGAGCCAACATATGCAGCGTTTACCATGAATGCAGTCGCCGCTAATGCAGGAACGTTACCTTTAAATTTCAATCAAGCTGTAACGCTGAACTACCGCGATACAGATTGAACAGAGCCCTTACTCTTAGAAAAAGGTTTCTTTGGCTGTGCCTATAGGAGAACCCTTTTTGGATCCAGGTAGGACCCTTTTTGGTTCCAGGTAGAACCCTTTTGGATTCCATGTAGAACCCTTGTGGAAAGGGTTCTACATGGAACCCAAACAGATTCTCTACCTGGAACCAAAGTCATTCTATCTGGAACCAAAAAGGGTTCTTTAAAAGGTTCTCCTATGGGGACAGTCGAAAAACCCTTTAAGGTTCTAGATAGCACCTTTTTTCCTAAGTGTGTAGTTATTAGTCTAGTCAGTGGATTCATTATGTCTCCCTGGCTGCCTGTTTTCTTAGCTTGTCTTGGGTCTTTGTTCCCCGGCTGACTTATGGCAGTGAAAGACGCGGGAGCGTGGCATATGGTCAGAGTGAGAGCTGGGCAGCTGCAGGGGAGCCCCATGAAAAGAGGCTCCTCAACTCTTTTGTTCAGTTCTTTAAAAAAAGAAAAGACAGCCACCGAGAAGGTGGGGGTGACGCGGGGGGTGATGTAAGTGTGTGAGTGTGTTTGTGAATTGGTGTGTGAGCAGTGTGTGTAATAGTGTTTACAGACCTGAGAACAGTGTCACCAGAGCAGCATGTCTCTAGGGGGATGCTGTAGCCCACTTCATGACCAATGTTGACATCCATCTCATCAGCTACACGCAGGGCCAGATCCACTGTATGTTGCCTGTGGACCTGGGTGCACACCACCATGCCATTCTGGTACTGGACAGACAGGCAGAACTCTGCACACCACTGGGGAATCTGAGCATGCCACAGGAGGGAAAGAATAGAACATGAAACATACTGCCACATCAGATTATCCTTTCTAATCACGTCCTTCAGTCATAATTAGAGCGTTAAACCCCAAACCCTTCATTTCACTTACCAGTTTGAACATCTCACTTTTCTCCTGAAGTGTGCACTGGTTTAGTACTACCCACTAATGTAAAAATATTGAATTAGCATGGGCGTGGGCTAGAGGGAGATTCCACCATAGGCCTATTTCTTATACCAGTCCTTTTCTTTCAAATTCATTATGGTGATTGAACAAGTGCACCCTTTGGGAGAAAGGAAAGATTTTTGGGATGCAGGCAATAGTATCTGCATTACACACATATTTTAGTGAGATAAAACCTAGTTATTATCAGAGGGGAGAGTAATCAACTCACCTGAGAGCTTCTGCCAGTTCTTGCAGTGCCAGAGACAATAATAAACTGCCTGTTGGCCAGCTTGTCCATGAAATCACACCTGGCTTTCCAAACTGGCAGATCCATCCTTTCCTTCAGTAATGTGTAATATCGAGAGGAGTAGGGTAGTCCGTCAAATCGATTAAGCTCCAAAACATCACCATATTCTACAACTTCTTTACCTGCTCCTTCTGTTTCGAAGGCTACTCTATCCTCCCAATACTTCTCTCCGGTTATGCCCTGCGCCATGGTTGAAATGGATTACGCGCTCCTTTCTTTACCCAATCGAGAGATAGGCTACGCGCTAACAGAAAGAGCCTCGACCATGCAAATAATTTAAAGAAAGTTTACGTGATTTTATATAATTCGAAGTCGGTTGTTCAAACGAAATAAAATTGCTTCGAATGAATGCCCCTGCCCTGCTCCAAACCGGGAGAGCCTGAATAATGAAACGCGCTCCAGCGACCGTGAAGGCTGACTCGTCATGTGGCCACTAATCCCAGAGTCCAACAGATGAGACTAGGATCAATGATGGAACAGGGCAGCCAGGGCACAATAGAATAGAGAACAATAGTTTGAATAGAACATGGCCAGCGTGGAGGAGTGTGCGGCTGTGCACAGCTGCATGGTTAATACTTTATTGTGCAATTTCACATTTGCAACAATGGTGCAAACATAGAGAATGAGATGAATATTGCAACAGTAGCAATAAATCACAGCGTTGTCCAAACTTCGAAGGATTTCCCGCACATCAGGTTTTCCCGCAACCACCGCAATGTGGTTCCCATAGCAACCATCATCAAAAAGGCATTCATTACACAGTGTGAAAAACGTTTCACTAGTTAGCTAACGTAGCCAGCTACTGTTTCAGTGCGGCCCTAGAGTCGATGTCTGCGCCCCCGCGGAAATCAAATTAGCATAAGAAAAACATCACCATACAAATCATTCAATTTCAACTAGGGATATCGTGTTTTTTTGCATTGGATGAGTCTCAATCTACTGCATCAGCATATGCAGAAGAAAGGTTAAAGCTAGAGATGTTTTTGTCAGACCATGAAAACCGAAAATCGGTCTCCTAACAAAATAATCTGTATCATCCGAATGGTTTGGCCTACAAACTGTTATGACCCATTTATGTAAAGATGATACTCTCCCGAACACGATTTGCTCTATGACCCAGACAACGCCCCCACAAGCGTCATGGGACAGCCGATCTGCCAATTTATGTCTGTAGCTTCCGAATAGTGGGCTACACAGTAATATGTAATATACGGTCAATTACCGTGAGACTGGCAGTATTTTACATGACAATAGCCTGCGGACAAAATTTCATGACTGCCACAGCCCTAACTCTCAATACAAGTAGCTAAAAGTTGACCCACACCTTATCCCTTTCAATGTCTGTGTTGTTCTTGAGGCTGCCTTAAACCATTCAATACACCATCTCCTCGTCATAGGTAAAGTGGGTCACCATAGCATTGACCTGAGCTGGTAAACAGAGGAAAATTGACCATGGACAGGTCCACTAGAGAAATGGACCTGCTTCTCTGTGGAAGAGATGGACCCCAAATCACACACATACAGTAGTGGTTCATGCATGTATGTTTGTTTATTCCATGTGTAACTCTGTGTTGTATGTGTCTAACTGCTTTGCTTTATCTTGTCCAGGTCGCAGTTGCAAATGAGAACTTGTTCTCAACTAGCCTACCTGGTTAAATAAAGGTGAATACAAAAAAAAAAAATGCAGTGGTGATTTTAGCAGATTTTTTTGTTGTTGATTTTTGTCGACTTGATACATGATGATGACTGCAAGCCAAGATTTTGAAAGTATGATGTTGACATGATCAGTCCAATCAAATCTACTGTACATATAACTGATTTGATGTAATTTTATCTGTGGCCAATGACCTTGAGCCTTCTTGGATCGGCACTTCTAATGTAACTCTATGGCGCCACCCAAGGGGCTAGAATTTTTGAGGTCTCCCCTTAGACTTGGTAGTGATGTAGTGTCCTCATGAGTGACAGAACACTGAGCCAATCACGACGCAACGCTCCATATTTTCTGCTGGCTTATCCCACCACCACAGAATGCACTGAGCTAGGCTGAAACACCTGCATTTTGGAGCTGCCTTACTCCAGAAAACAAAAAAGAGACCATGTTTGTATGCGGCTTTATTAACTCAATGACATATATATTTTTTTACATTGTTTGCAAACTGATATGTGACATGTATTAATGGAAAAATAACATGCAAAACAGGCAAAACCTGCCCTGAATGACGGGTCGCCACTAGGTGCATGGGTAAAATCACTGGGGAAGCCAGAAAAAAAGCCATATTACAACCTACAACCTCTATAACCTGTTCATATGTCTTGTGACCGTGATACAGTGCATTTGGAAAGTATTCAGACTCTTTGACTTTTTCCATATTTTGTTACGTTACAGCCTTATTCTAAAATGGATTAAATAGACAGAAGTGTGCTATATGGTAGACCAATCCGAACTCATCTCTCGGCATGTCCAGCCCACTCATTATCTCAGCCAATCATGGCTAATGGGAAGGTTGCTGACTTTTTCTGTGGCTAAACCAACTAGGCTCGTAATTTATCAATTTTATTCATATTGACAGATGTCTTGCAAGTTTCTTATTAAGGCAGATGAAACTTCACATGTTCCAGAATGCATTTCTGCCCAAAAACACATTTTGTTAAAAAAAAAAGATTACTTTCAAATAGCTTTCGTGTGAAGTAGTGACCCGCGACATACTCCTAGTTTCCTGAAACAGGTCACATATAGACAGGTGTGTGCCTTTCCAAATCATGTCTAATCAATTGAATTTGGAAGCAAAGAAACGCACACCTGTTTAGGCGAGGTGCTGGCTAGCTGAGTAGAACACCTGAAAAAGAAAAGGAGAGCCTTTGGTGTTATCATGTGCTCCACTAAGGCAGTTATTTATCTAATAACTTGTCCTTGTGGTAAAAATGATGTGGTTAAAAAGAAGCGCAAAATAAAAGTACGAATCTCGGAGCATCGTAGCACCTTTGGTGCAAAAACTCAACGTACCCAGTTGCAGACCACTTTTTGGAAGCAAACCACAAACTACTCTAGGAGAGGGGGTGACCTTGACAATTTAATTTAAAGACCCTTGCTCCCTTCGGTCTCAATGAGGACTTTGATATGAAGTCATTCTTGTGATTATTATGATTTTGGTATTCATTGTACATGTTTGTAGGCCTAGTATGTAGCCTAATTGTATCTATGGATTGTATGCTATCATTCATGTTTTTTATATGTTCTATTTATATCTGTAAATCAACCAACGATATCAAGCCACCCCGGCCATGATTACAGACACCTGTGTGTGTGTGTCCTTTGAAACTATATAAACTAGTGACCCGCACTGTTTGTCATTATACCCTTATGAAGACAGCTTGTCTGTCAAAACGTTGGTTATTAGTTTATAAAATTATTGCATCTGAGCTCCTAGAGTGTGCGGCTCTCCTTTTCAATCAATTGAATTTACCACAGGTGGACTCCAATCAAGTTATAGAAACATCTCAAGGATGATCACTGGAAACAGGATGCACCTGACCTCATTTTTGAGTCTCATAGCAAAGGGTCTGAATACTTATGTGAATAAATAATTTCAGTTTTTTCCTCCTCTCTATCATTTTGACGAAACAGTCTATCACTGTCATACAGTACACGCTTTTATTTTTTGTTGTCTGGCTGAAATGCTTGCTCGCTAGTCTAACTTTCATTCATGGGCAGCGTTAGCTATTTAACATTAGCCTTCTACATCTAGCTACATATTGAACTTCCATCCTCTCAGGCCAGGGTCACAATGTATGAATTAATGGTTGGATCAGAATCACCGTTACAATCATTGGCCAGCACGGATAATTAAGTCAAACCAAAAGTCCAAATCCCTATCTTCCTCCATGTCTAATTTAGGAAAGGACCAATTTTAGCTAGCTAGCTAGCCAAGAGTGTGCAAAGCTGTCATCAAGGCAAAGGGTAGCTTCTTTGAAGAATCTCAACTATAAACTTAAAAAAAAATAGTTTAACAGTTTTTTGGTTACTACATGATTCCATATGTGTTATTTCATAGTGTTGATGTATTCATTATTATTCTATAATGTAGAAAATTGTAAAAATAAAGAAAAACCCTTGAATGAGTAGGTGTGTCCAAAATGTTGACTGGTAATGTATATAATGTCCTGTATAATGTAATGTAGCTGGGCACCTTGCTGTCATAGCCTACAGTCGTGGCCAAAAGTTTTGACAATTACTCAAATATTAATTTTCAAAAAGTTTGATGCCTCAATTTGTATGATGCAATTTGCATATACTCCAGAATATTATGATAAGTGATCAGATGAATTGCTATTAATTGCAAAGTCCCTCTTTGCCATGCAAATAACCTGAATCCCCAAAAAACATTTCCACTGGATTTCAGCCCTGCCACAAAAGGACCAGCTGACATCATGTCAGTGATTCTCTCGTTAACACAGGCATGAGTGTTGACGAGGACAAGGCTGGAGATCACTTTGTCATGCTGATTGAGTTCGAATAACAGACTGGAAGCTTCAAAAGGAGGGTGGTGCTTGGAATCGTTGTTCTTCCTCTGTCTACCATGCTTACCTGCAAGGAAACACGTGCCGTCATCATTGCTTTGAACAAAAAGGGTTTCACAGGCAAGGATATTGCTGCCAGAAAGGTTGCCCCTAAATCAACCATTTATCAGATCATCAAGAACTTCAAGGAGAGCGGTTCAATTGTTGTGAAGAAGGCTTCAGGGCGCCCAAGAAAGTCCAGCAAGCGCCAGGACCGTCTCCTAAAGTTGATTCAGCTGCGGGATCGGGTCACCACCAGTACAGAGCTTGCTCAGGAATGGCAGCAGGCAGGTGTGAGTGCATCTGCACGCACAGTGAGGTGAAGACTTTTGGAGAATGGCCTGGTGTCAAGAAGGGCAGCAAAGAAGCCACTTCTCTCCAGGAAAAACATCAGGGACAGACTGATATTCTGCAAAAGGTACAGGGATTGGACTGCTGAGGACTGAGGTAAAGTCATTTTCTCTGATGAATCCCCTGTCCGATTGTTTGGGGCATCCGGAAAAAAAGCTTGTCCGGAGAAGACAAGGTGAGCGCTACCATCAGTCATGTGTCATGCCAACAGTAAAGCATCCTGAGACCATTCATGTGTGGGGTTGCTTCTCAGCCAAGGGAGTTGGCTCACTCACAATTTTGCCTAAGAACACAGCCATGAATAAAGAATGGAACCAACACATCCTCCGAGAGCAACTTCTCCAAACCATCCAGGAACAGTTTGGTGATGAACAATGGCTTTTCCAGCATGATGGAGCACTTTGCCATAAGGCAAAAGTGATAACTAAGTGGCTCGGCGAACAAAATATCGATATTTTGGGTCCATGGCCAGGAAACTCCCCAGACCTTAATCCCATTGAGAATTTGTGGTCAATCCTCAAGAGGCGGGTGGACAAACAAAACCTCACAAATTCTGACAAAGTCCAAGCATTGATTATGCAAGAATGGGCTGCCATCAGTCAGGATGTGGCTCATAAGTTAATTGACAGCATGCCAGGGCGGATTGCAGACGTCTTGAAAAAGAAAGGTCAACACTGCAAATATTGACTCTTTGCATCAACTTCATGTAATTGTCAATAAAACCCTTGACACTTGTGAAATGATTGTAATTATACTTTAGTATTCCATAGTATCATCTGACAAAAATATCTAAAGACACTGAAGCAGCAAACTTTGTGGAAATTAATATTTTTGTCATTCTCAAAACCTTTGGCCACGACTGTACATGATTCAGTACGGCTGTGAGGTAAGATTGGCGTCAGCATTTACGAGCTACACTCTATTCTCTACAGTAAATGTAAAGTGCACTACTTTTAACCAGAGCCTTAGTTTAACTATCCAAAAGGAAGACTAAAGGAAGTAAGTTACAATTTTGAGGCTAAAAGGCATGTTGATTGTTGTCTCAGTTGGATGTTAGAGACAACGTGCCCCACTGACTGGACTCCTTTGATGAGGGTGTCAGCAGTCAGTGGGAACCCAGCGGTGGCCTCTCTCCTCATCAGAGCCGGGGCTGATGTCGACACCAGGACAAGGATGGGAAGACACCACTTATGGTACACTCCAAACACTTCTTCACAAACTTCTGATGTGCCACTAAAGAGGTTACTCACGGTGCAAACTCATCGAGGCTCCTTCGAAAATAGGACATTGGACAGGGCAAGCAGTCAATACAACAACTGTGTCTGCTAGGTGGCAGTGTTGAACCACCATGAGTTGCTGGTGCAGTTGTTGTTGGACAGGGCCGACCACGATGTGAAGAACGAGGCAATGACAAGTAACAGCATGGGTTCTGTTGCGATTAGAGCAATTTAAATCATTCTAGAATTGACTGATATTTTTGTCTTTGCAGTTTGGGCCAGGGGAAGCTGAAATAGCAAAGGCCTTTGGGAGAGAGGTAATGCTTTCTCCATAAACATTACTGTTGCGTTGTACAGTATGTTACTGTTATAGTGAATATATGAGCAAGTGTTGTTTATTATTTTTTCCCTACAGAATTTCATCAGTTTATTAGAAGGACAGAAGAGTATAGTCAGAGATGGTATAGTCCATTAGTAAAGGGCTTAGGTTGACAGCCTCATTTTTTTCAAAATTTCTAATAGCTTTATTATTGTTGCTTATTTTTTAACACATTGTATGTATGTATACTAAACCTGCATTTTTATCTGGATATTTGTTTTGCATAACAAAAGATTTTTATGGCTAAATGATGAGATTTTTATGGCTAAATGAAATAATAAACCACCAAGAATTGCCTCAAGACTCAAAGGACTGACTTGGTTACGCTATACTGTACAGATGTCTGATAAAACCTTATCCTATGAGAGGGAGACACATTTCACATTGCTGTGCCAATGAGTCATGTATTATTATTTGTAATAATGTGTTTGTGTTGTCTTCTACCTACATTCGCCTGTACAGTCAGCAAAATAAATGCAAATAAATCAAATGAACAGCATAAGAGAAACCTCATTTATTTGGCTCCGCAATAATGTTCAAGTACTCCAACTGCTCCAGAATCCAATCTTTTACCATAATCCTCATTCCAAATGGAGTTTAATAAAAAAAATACATGTTTTATTGAACAGGAGAAACCATCACATTGTGGTTCTCACTGCTCTTGTAAAATAAAATAATGATTGCTGACAGATACTATATTTACACTAACTGTACAATGGCTTTTAATTTGAAAATGTAACAGTGAAACAAAAAATACAGTACATTTGTAGAAAGCAACTTTTACATGTGAATAGATCTGAAGATCTGACAAATGCTGACATCAGATAGCAGTTTATCTAAATCTGTAAAAAGGAACATATACAGTGATTACTAAAAGTGTAAATGCAACTACGCAATGCAAGTCTGATGAGTAGCGAGTAGTGCATTCCACAATATTGAGCGACAAGACATACACTGCATTATGAGTACACGCACATGCATCCATTGAATTAAAGCACAACAGTATATTGGTGATCACAATACATTGCAGACCAGGTTTGATATTTTGTTTTACACCTACAATAATGCAACCACATGTGCCCCTGTTTACTGCTGTACTGAATACTTTTTCATGTAAAAGTTCCCTCCTGTTGAAACAACCTTGCAAAAGTAGTTATGAGAGTGAGGTCATAACTTCATATGGTAAGCTTGCTGCTACACACACGCGCAGGCATGCACGCACACACACACCCCGTGCCATGCCAGGTGACTGAGCAGTATGATGAACACTTACTCAGCACCCATCAGAGCTATATTTAATGAACCATATTGTGGCCAAGACATTATGTACCCACAGTCTCTACTTTAATTTGGACAACATTTTAATGTATTGAAAATCAATTGTGTCACTTAGTCCACAAATTAAAGTAAAGTAAAGTTTAAAGGGAAAAGAACAGGACATTCAGTACAGGTATTGGATATATTTGCTGTAAGACTGTAATATTTCAAAGGACAAATTCAACTTAATTGGAATTGTCTTGAAAACCTCAAGGAGAGTTGTGTGCCAATGTGTGAGACCGAGCTCCAATACTAAATGAATAATGATAACCATGAGGTCAAGTACCGGCAATTACCTCATAAAGTAAACCACTTGTGCATACTTTTGTCTGAGTAAACTTTGAAAAGATAAAAATGAATAAAACATTGGACACCATCTAAGTGGGGTTTGGACTGTTCACAACACTGAAGTCATCTTGACACCACAGCATCAAGTGAGCTGAAGTGTAGCACGCTCCTCCACCAGCCCAGTTATATTGCATTATTTGGTGTTGCTGTAATTCTCTGGAACCCAGCAGTGTCAGCTCATTTTAGACTCTCCTGGCCCCGCTGGGAGCATTACGTATTACACAACTGCCAGCAAATACTCCAAACTGTGTGTAAGAGAGTTGAGTATTTATGAAAGCGGTGACTACAGCATATCCTTCAAGTCTGTGGTCACAACATGAACTATTAAGGGCATGTAAGAGCCCAAAATCATTTGTAAGTTTGTAAACGTGTTCAAGTTCGCCAGCGGAGAAAAACTTCAAGGTCAGAGATACTTTTCTCTGTGGTACTGTAGTTCTATACTTGGGTCCAATACCCTGTCAATGAACTCATATTAGGGTACATACTGTATGAATAAAGATCATGTATGTAGATCATGTATGAATACAAAGATCGAACAATAATCCAAAATGTCAATTCTCAAGTATGTGTCCATTCTGAACAATTCCCTTGCTTCTGCACCGAATTTGATTACTTGAAACCAGTGGAGGCTGCTGAGGAGAGGACGGCTCATAATAATGGCTGGAACAGAGCAAATGGAATGGCATTAAACACATGGAAACCATGTGTTTAATGTATTTCATACCATTCTACTTAATCTGCTCCAGCATTACCACAAGCCCGTCCTCCTCAATTAAGGTGCCACCAACCAACCACCTGTGCTCGAAACACACCTCAATTGACAAGTCCAACATGTCAGTCCGACACTGTTGCTGATTATGAAGTGAGTGGATGCCTTGGAATGTGAAAGCAGTTCTTATTAATGACAAACTGAACATAAACTCCCAGTCCCTAACACTGCTGCTTAGTGAGTTACAAGACATTAAATAGTTCATTTGTACCTGAGTGAGGACAACAAAAGCACCTTTCAGAGGCATAGCACCAATGTTTGAAGTCAGTCCCCTTTTCCTAAAACTCTGAGACCCTTTCAAAGTTGCAAAGGTCTGGTAGAGTCTTGTAGTGCAAATATGGGTCTCCATCCATAGAGCTCCCCACTATTCCATCTCCATTTCTTTGTGATCAGCGGTCGAAATGATGAGTCTTAGGCAGTCTCAGGGATTGTATGGGTGCATGTCTGAAAAGGGAGAAAAAAAACATGCAGAGCAAAGATGACATTTTTTTTCATACATTTTTCATTCATACAGTATATAGCTATAAACTTTTGCCAGCCAGCCCACCGTAGAACAGACCTGTTTGGTTGTGGGATGGTGAGCAGGGGCCTGGGCACGGTGGGGATGGGGATAGGGATGGGTCCAGGGAGGCGGACCCCCACCACCGAGGTGCTGCTTTCCACCCAAGCACGCCTGTCCAGAGGGTCTGCAGGCAGGGGCTTCTGGGGCGGACTGGGCTTCTCACGGTCCTAGGAACGACAAACCAGAAGTTGAAGAGTAGTGTTGGCACAGAAACCTCACTAGAGGGCACTGTGTTATAGAGTTCATCAGAATAATGTATCTGTCTGTTCTGTAGCCACCACTTCCGTAGCAACTCTCTCTGGAAGGTTATCTAAATGAGGTGCCATCATGTGTTACTAATCTAAAATGGGGAGGGCGAGGTAATGGCAAACATCTGCTAGCAGCATCCCAGCTGCTCTGCACAGTTTGTAGGAGGAAAGGAACAAACCTTGCGCAACACTCACAAATAAGTGCCAAGTTACAGCAAACACCAAATTCAAAGGATTTAGAGAACAGAATGAAGTGTTAAAGGCAATTCTACTGTAACAGAATGATGCAAAGACTCCAATATGAAACTTTAAAATGTAAAAATTAACTATGATTGCGAAGTTAAACAAACCATACATCTCTATGTACAAGGATGATTTTTAACAATTTCCTCTGAACATTTTACAAAAACACATTTACTTGAAGAACAATGCAGATACAAAGTTTGCTAACAGAATGACGGTTTGTGCTGTTTGAGCCGTCATTCTGTTACCAAACTTTGTTTTTTTAACATAGAGATGTGCATAGAGTTGAAGGGTTTGTTTAACTTTGCAATCACTGTTTTTTGTTTAAAGTGAAAAATCGGAGTCTCAGCATCGTTCCGTATCACCACAATAGGAACGAGAAAGCATGCCCATGCTCGCACATGGAAAAGTATCGCTCGAGTCTGACAAAATGGAATGTAACATTGAAGATAAAGTTCGTAATGACACAATTGCATGTGTACAACATCTGATGACCTACATCACTATGCTTGGTGTTTTTGGAGCTTTTTTTTATCCGTGCCCTGGCACTGCAGAATGAGCATGAGGTATATCGCTGGTTGGGGTCTGTTTCTCAAAACCAAGTGAAATCGTCCAAAAAGTGTCTGGAATCTTCTATAACATGCCATTTATATAACAAATATGAGCTTGTCCTTCAAGGGTGGAAAGTGTGTCCTGGACTAGATGACTTTGTTGGGACTTCCAGCTCTGTAATGTTTCACACATCAGCAAGAAGGTGATTTACATCAACCATGCTTGAATAACTGTGACCCCCTGATGTGAAAGATTATTATTCCATTATGTGAGTGGTTTGACCATGCATACATGGCAGCGGTAGGTAGGCATGGCATAGTGTGGTAGGTAGAGAAGTGGGGTTGTAACAGCACCTGAAGACATGACGTGTCATTTAACGAATCAGTTATGAATGGCCATCCCCAGTGATGTCATCATTAGTGGCTACTCTGTTGTAGTCGATCAAGCTCTTAGACCAGATACGACTGAGTCTACAGTACTAGTGTTAATGTTTTGTAGCTTAAACCACATCTTGTTACTTGGACTCAGTTAAATTGTATTAGGACAAGCAGTGGAGACCACTTCTTGTGAAACAGCGGTCTGTTTGTTGCTTCAATTTGCCTTTCGAAACGCTAAACTCAAAGAATAAGATCACCTCCTGGGGATGGCAGCTGAATCGTCTCCTGATGCAGTTAAACCAGAGGCGCCACAGAGGTTGAAATAAAGACCTAATCAGATTGAAGCCTTCTCTCCAGCCTGGTGTGGCTCCCAGTAAGTAGAAGTGCCTCTAACCACTCATCTCGAATCAGATAGGTTTTCCTCTCTCTGATAGTTAAGGGGTAGGGTAATCTGATACTAGATCTGTTGTTAAGGGCATCTAATACCTCAAGTGTTGTGTGTCTACCTCTCTGTGGTGGGTAGATGGAGAATGAATCCCACACAGCGGGGGTAGTGCTGGACCCGATACTCCACTACTGCAGGAGTCTATGTAGATGAGACGTCACCTTGGACACCATATAACATAATATGGACCCCCACATTCAACACCAACTGTGCCCCTCAGCAGACCTCCTAAGTCAAGATGTACCTTTTTGCCTGAACTGTGAAACCTGATTTAGACCATGCTGATGTGACAGGTTAAAGGAAATACTCATAGCCTGTTATACATTAAAAAGTATTAGTAAGTTCATAGCATGTGAGGATCTTAAAACATCTAAGGTTAAAAAGATCAGGCATTCAGTATTAGTTGATAGAGATTGATAACATTCATATAATTGTGTTAAAAAGTTAAAATCCGTCAAGCGTACATAGGGTAAGAATTGTAAAAGGAATGTGTAAACGTTATATTGCTTACTTTATATTGTGGTGCCTAATTGAAGTGGAAAAGTGTTAATCTGTGATCTACTAAATGCTCTTAATCTATGAGCCTGAGATCGATTGCTCTGGTCTCCACCCAAGTTCGCGGGGAAAGCTCGGTCTTTTTCCTCATTGCACTAAAGCTCATTGAGGAAACAATACCGTATCACTCTCGTGATTATTTCTCCCCTTTTTCAGGGGCGTAACATTTTTGGAGGCTCCGCTGAGATTGCTGCACAGATGTCCAGTTTCCACATTCTGGTCGCTGAATTCCGAGCCAGCTAAATCCCCACCTAACAACTCAGGCAGGCTGCAGTGAGGAAAGTGTTGCTGTTCGAGGGGAGCTGGAAGTTGGTGGTTAAGTACGTGTCAACTGAGGCCATTGATCGACCGTCAGAGACAGTAAGGACCATCTAATTCAGAGTCAACTCCTGCACAGTAAAAGTTCATCCTGTTCTGTCAACATGACGACCGCCTTGGAAGAACTACAGGAAGAGGTAGTAGGAGAATTGCACACCCTGACTAAAGACAAGTTACTAGAGATATGTGATTTCCTTGACATATCAGGCGAACAGAGAAGTGATGTTCAAGGCAAATCCCGCATATCATTGATGACTCACATTATGATGTTCCTTGAAAGAGAGGAAGTTGCAGAGTTAGAAGATGGCGGCATGTCGGAATTGTTGCTACTTAAAGACAAAATGACAGAGATGATCAGTGGCATAGATAACAAAACAGGGCAGACTGACCATGATATTGAAACAGCCGGAACACATCACAGAATAGAGGAACTGAGAACTGTAACCCCACAACAAGGGGTGGGAACTGAGCAGATTACTGCAGCCAAAGCCAGTGATTCTCTGGGTCAGCCCCAACCCCATGCCAATCTTCAGGGGAGCGTGCCGCTCTCACCCAGTGCACAGCCCAGCTCATACTGGCGCAAAGAGTTTAACATTTCTGGTCAGATAGGTGAACCGGGCCAGAAAGATAAACTGATTTTTTCCAGCCCTGCCCATCAGATTGAGAATGGACATAACAGAGGCTATCCTGAGGTAGAAATAGTAGACGCAGTAGTCAGGGCTATTTCTCCAGGCTCACAGCTACGCAGCTACTTGGAAGGTAAACCCCAGCTAACTCTTCCCACACTTAGATGTATCCTGCGTTCCCACTTCCAAGAGAAGAGTGCAACAGAGCTTTACAAACAGCTAGCTTCAGAAGCACAGCATAGCAAGGAGACCCCTCAAAGCTTCCTGATGCGCGTCTTAGATTTGAGGCAGAAAGTACTGTTTGCATCCCAGGAGTCAGAATCAGGGCTTAAGTATGAACCTGCTCTAGTCCAGCGCATGTGTTTACACACAGTCCTTACAGGTCTCCAGAGTGACAGTATCAGGATAGACATGCAGCCTCTCCTGCTAGATAGCGAAACATCAGATGAGGTTTTGCTAGAGAAGCTTAATATTGCTTGTGCTAATGAGATAGAAAGACAAAAAAAAGCGGTTAAATGCCCCACAGCCTGCTACAACTGTAAGTGTAGTCCAGTTAGAAGATACGCTATCTGCAAAGTGTCCTGTAAAGGAAGCCAAAGCTAAGATACCCGCAGAACTGTTAACAGAGTTAGCTGAACTTAAGACAGGTGTAGCTTCTCTAAAAGGTCTCAGTGCAGAGATTGCTCAGATTAAGGAGACAATACAGCAGCCTATGTTTCAGTCACCGCCTTGTGCCTATGCCCCAACTCCAGTTAGGAGACCAGATAGGGACCCCCAGCCACCTGCTTCCCAGCAGCAGTATTACAGCAACTACAGTCAGCCCCAAGCACCTGACCCTGCGCAGCATCAATATGCACCTAACCTGTATACCAACCGCTCTGCTCAAGCTCCAAGGAGGTGTTTTGTCTGCCAGCAGGCCAGAACAGATGCACGCTGCACACACTGCTTCCGATGTGGGAGTGGAGAACATTTTCAAGCTGGATGTAAAATCCGGGGAGTCAGACCATCAAGAGAGGCCCCTTTAAACGGGGAAGGGTCACCGCTGAGGGACGAGTGTTAACCTGTTATGGCTAGGGGGCAGTATTTTCACGGCTGGATAAAAAACGTACCCGATTTAATCTGGTTACTACTCCTGCCCAGTAACTAGAATATGCATATAATTATTGGCTTTGGATAGAAAACACTCCAAAGTTTCTAAAACTGTTTGAATGGTGTCTGTGAGTATAACAGAACTCAAATGGCAGGTCAAAACCTGAGAGATTCCTTTACAGGAAGTGGCCTGTCTGACCATTTCTTGAACTTCTTTGCCATCTCTATCTTTTACAAAGGATCTCTGCTCTAACGTGACACTTCCTACGTCTTCCATGGGCGCTCAGAGCCCGGGAAAAACCTGAATGTCATCATCCCAGCCCCAGGCTGAAACACATTATCGCCTTTCTCAAGTGGATATCAAGGGACTGTGGGCTTAGGCACGTGCCCTGGCTGCCCCCGTCTTTGTGATTTTTTCCTCTGTTTGCCGAAAAGGAGATTCCCGGTCGGAATATTGTCGCTTTTTTACGAGATAAATTGCATAAAAATTGATTTTAAACAGCGGTTGACATGCTTCGAAGTACGGTAATGGAATATTTCGATTTTTTTTGTCACGAATTGCGCCATGCGCACGACCCTGATTTACCATTTCGGATAGTGTCTGGGACGCACGAACAAAACGCCGCTATTCGGATATAACGATGGATTATTTTGGACCAAACCAACATTTGTTATTGAAGTAGCAGTCCTGGGAGTGCATTCTGACGAAGACAACAAAAGGTAATCAAACTTTTATAATAGTAAATCTGATATTGGTGAGTGCTAAACTTGCCGGCTGTCTAAATAGCTAGCCCGTGATGGCTGGGCTATGTACTTAGAATATTGCAAAATGTGCTTTCACCAAAAAGCTATTTTAAAATTGGACATATCGAGTGCATAGAGGAGTTCTGTATCTATAATTCTTAAAATAATTGTTATGCTTTTTGTGAACGTTTATCGTGAGTAATTTTGTAAATTGTTAGCAAATTCCCCGGAACTTTGCGGGGGGTATGCTGGTTCTGAACGTCACATGCTAATGTAAAAAGCTGTTTTTTGATATAAATATGAACTTGATTTCTGGCTTGGTACTCTGCTGACATAATCTAATGTTTTGCTTTCGCTGTAAAGCCTTTTTGAAATCGGACAGTGTGGTTAGATAAAGGAGAGTCTTGTCTTTAAAATGCTGTGAAATAGTCATATGTTTGAAAAATTGAAGTTTTTGTATTTTTGAGGAATTTGTAATTCGCGCCACGCCTATCATTGGATATTGGAGCAGGTGTTCTGCTAGCGGAACGTCTAGATGTAAGAGGTTAACCGTAGCTACCAAAAAGTCCCAGAAATGTGCAAATTGTGCCAGAGAAGATTCATTTGAGAACCTGAAACAATGTTCATCATGTAAAGAGACACTGTACTGTTCCAAAGTATGTCAAAACCAACATTGGACTAAACAAAATGCATTCACCTGGAAATTGACTCTACCAGTGAAAGGTTTTCCTGCACAGAGGAAAATGCCCACTCTTTACCATCCCTAACACAAGGTTGCCACCCCCATAAGGTCACCTCGCTAGTCGGCAGACAGTGCCTTATTGAGTGTCACCTGAATCGCCACCACCTCCAAGCTCTATGGGACACAGGCTCTCAGGTATCGGTCATTGATGAACGATGGAAAGAGGAATCTCTCCCAAATGCAAGGCTGAGAGATGTTTCAGAAATCCTGGACTCACCTGATGATCTAAGGTTGACTGCAGCAAATGGGACTGAAATGCCGTACCTGGGATGGATTGAAACAACTTTTCGGCTAGCCTCTGAAACTGACCAAACAAAGGAACTGATCATCCCAGTGCTGGTAATGAAAGGCTGTCACCTATCTCATCTCATCATAGGTTTCAATGTTATCGAGCACATCCTGACAATGACCGAAAAGACTTAACAATACAGTACAGTAAAAACAGCTTTCCCAAGCCTCAAAAGAAACAAGGTGAGAGCTTTTATACAGGCTGATAGCGCAGAACAGACAGATGAATACGCAGTGAAAACCAAGAAAGAGAAGGTTGCTGTACCAAAACACAGTAGCATTCAGATTGAGTGCCGTGTAGCTTCCCAGCCTTTCAAAGAGGACATGACAATGCTTTTCCAGCCAGACCTGAACACGCAGTGGCCAGACGACCTTGAGTTCTTTGACACACTAGTCAGAGTCAGGAAATGTGTTTTTCCAGTTATCATGCTTGATGTCTCTAACCCCACTGACCACGACATTGCCCTACTAGGACGCACAATAATCGGTACAGTACAAACCATTATGACTGTGTTACCTGCCCAAGTCTTTGAAAAAACTGTCACCCCAGCCACAGTGAATCACACCAGTGTTCGAACCCCATGTACTGCTACTGAACAGTGGGATCCACCAGTAGGTTTAAATCACCTAACCGAAGATCAGAGAGAGATTGTTAGGCAAATGCTTAAAGAAGAGAGTCCCTCCTTCTCCAGATCAGACAATGACATTGGCTGTATTGAACGATTGAAAATGACTATTTCTCTAAAGGACTCTGAACCAGTCAAGCGCACATACATGTCAGTGCCCAGGCCACTATATCAGGAGATGAAGGGTTACCTTTATGACCTCATAGCCCAGGGCTGGGTTAGGAAGTCAAACTCTTCATATTCTTCACCTGTCGTGTGCGTTCGGAAGAAGGACGGGACCCTCCGGTTGTGTATAGATTACAGAGACCTGAACAGAAAGATACATCCCAACCGCCAGCCCATTCCTCTGGTCCAAGACATCATGGACAGTTTAGGTGGTAATTCCTGGTTCTCCCTCTTAGGTCAGGGAAAAGCGTATCACCAGGGGTTCATCTCTGAAGAAAGCAGACCACTGGCAGCATTTGTGACCCCGTGGGGACTCTATGAGTGGATACGTATGCCATTCGGCCTCATGAACGCTCCTGCAGCTTTTCAGCGGTGTATGGAGGAGTGTTTGGAAGGGCTCCGAGATAACATCTGCATTCCTTATCTGGACGACATGCTAGTTTTCAGTAAAACTTTCGACAGCCATGTGAATGATGTGCGAAAAGTTTTGCAGAGTCTCAGAGAGTATGGCATTAAACTCAAACCAAGTAAGTGTGATCTCTTTAAACCCCAGGTCCGTTATTTGGGCAGAATAGTGTCTGCAGAGGGCAGCCGAGTTGACCCAGCCGATTTTGAAGCAGTAAGAGCATTGAAAGAAATCAGACCAGAGACTGTGGGCCAGCTCAGAAAAATGCTTGGTTTACTCACTTACTACAGACAGTACATCAAATACTTTTCTAGGAGGGCCAGCTGCCTGTATGGCCTCCTGAAAGCAGATTCAAAGAAATTACCTGACCACCCACGGAAAACAAAAACAAAGAAAGGAAGTCATGTGGTGCCCTCAAACAAGCCAATCCTGTGGACTAACCAGCATCAACAGGCACTTGAACAGCTGATTGAGTGTTTGCTTCACCCACCAGTCTTAGGTTTCCCTGATTTCACTCAGCCATTTGTTGTACACACTGATGCGTCACACCAAGGCTTGGGAGCAGTTCTTTATCAAAAGCAAGATGGGAAGCTTAGGGTCATTGCTTATGGCTCTCGAACCTTAACAGCAGCTGAGAAGAACTATCACTACCACTCGGGCAAGCTAGAATTTCTAGCTCTAAAATGGGCAATCACTGATAAGTTCCATGATTATTTGTACTATGCTCCGACCTTCACTGTATACAGCGATAACAACCCGCTCAGCTACATTCTGTCTACTGCAAAACTGAACGCAACCACTTCCAGGTGGGTTGCAGAATTGGCTGATTTCCACTTTACAATAAAGTACAGGCCAGGCAGAGAGAACGGTGATGCAGATGCTTTGTCAAGGATGCCACTGGATGTAGAGTCACTGATGGAAGAATGTTCTGAGGAGCTTCCACCAGACACCATTGCCGCCACGATACAAGCAGTTGAGGTACAGAAAGAGGCTGTTGTACCTTGGTCACTTTCAGCTGCATCTATGTCAGTATCAGCTGAAGGTGACACAACCACTGAAACAATCAGCTCGATCCTAAAAGATGGGATAAGAGAAGCACAAGAATCTGACCCGGTCATCCGTCCTGTGCTCAATTTCAAACTGTCTGGTTCCAAACCGCCAGTTAAAGAGCAAAGGGAATCCAGTCCAAAGACAAAATGCCTATTCAGAGAATGGGACAAATTGATAATAGACAGTGATGGCATTCTGTACAGAATCACTACAGCCCGCAAGCAGTTAGTTCTACCAGAGCAGTACAAAGGTAAAGTGATGGAAGAGTTGCACAATAACATGGGACACCAAGGTACTGACCGCACTGTATCACTAGTATGTGACCGCTTCTTCTGGCCATATATGCAATCTGACATCGAGCACTATGTGACTAAAACTTGTAGCTGTGTCAAGCAGAAAAAGCCAGCCCATGAAACAAGAGCTCCTCTGACAAACATTGTGACAACACAGCCATTTGAACTGGTATGTATAGACTTCCTTCATCTCGACAGATGCAAAGGGGGATATGAGTACATCCTCGTGATTGTTGTTCATTTTACACGTTTCACTCAAGCCTACGTCACCACATCAAAGTCAGGTAAAACTGCTGCAAATCTCATCTTCAATGACTTTGCCCTGAAGTTTGGGTTCCTGTCCCGCATCCACCATGACCAAGGGAGAGAATTTGAAAATCAGTTGTTCCATCAGTTAAAGAAACTCAGTGGCATGGCGGGGTCCAGAACAACACCCTACCACCCGATGGGGAACGGTCAAGTGGAACGCATGAACAGAACATTGTTGCAAATGTTAACTTCTCTAGGGCCAGTGGGACGAAATCGTCCCACCTACGTAACAGCCAGTGGAATCCTGTGGCGCGTTATTCAAATACCTTAGAAATGCTATTACTTCAATTTCTCAAACATATGACTATTTTACACCATTTTAACCTCTATGGGACCGGCGGGACGAATTCGTCCCACCTACGTAACAGCCACTGCCAGCCTGTGGCGCGATTTTCAAATCTTCAAAATCCTATTACTTCAATTTCTCAAACATATGACTATTTTACAGCCATTTAAAGATAAGACTCTCGTTAATCTAACCACACTGTCCGATTTCAAAAAGGCTTTACAACGAAAGCAAAACATTAGATTATGTCAGCAGAGTACCAAGCCAGAAATAATCAGACACCCATTTTTCAAGCCAGCATGTCACCAAAACCCAGAAGACAGCTAAATGCAGCACTCACCTTTGATGATCTTCATCAGATGACAACCCTAGGACATTATGTTATACAATACATGCATGTTTTGTTCAATCAAGTTCATATTTATATCAAAAACCAGCTTTTTACATTAGCATGTGACGTTCAGAACTAGCATACCCCCCGCAAACTTACGGGGAATTCGCTAACATTTTACTAAATTACTCACGATAAACGTTCACAAAAAGCATAACAATTATTTTAAGAATTATAGATACAGACCTCCTCTATGCACTCGATATGTCCGATTTTAAAATAGCTTTTTGGTGAAAGCACATTTTGCAATATTCTAAGTACATAGCCCAGGCATCACGGGCTCGCTATTTAGACACCCGGCAAGTTTAGCACTCACCATAATCATATTTACTATTATAAAAATGTCATTACCTTTTGTTGTCTTCGTCAGAATGCACACCCAGGACGTCTACTTCAATAACAAATGTTGGTTTGGTCCAAAATAATCCATCGTTATATCCGAATAGCGGCGTTTTGTTCGTGCATTCCAGACACTATCCGAAATAGTAAAGAAGTGTCGCGCGCTTGGCGCAATTCCTGACAATAAAATTCAAAGTATTCCATTGCCGTACGTCGAAGCATGTCAACCGCTGTTTAAAATCAATTTTTACGTCATTTTTCTCGTAGAAAAGCGATAATATTCCGACAGGGAATCTCCTTTTCGGCAAACAGAGGAAAAAATCCCAAAGGCGGGGGCGGTCGGGGTCACGCGCATAAGCTAGTGTCTCTTGATGGGCCACTTGAGAAAGGCGATAATGTGTTTCAGCCTGGGGCTGGAATGACGACATTCTCTTTTTTCCCGGGCTCTGAGAGCCTATTGGAGCCGTGGGAAGTGTCACGTTAGAGCAGAGATCCTTAGTAAATGATAGAGATGGCAAAGAAGTTCCAGAAATGGTCAGACAGGCCACTTCCTGTAAAGGAATCTCTCAGGTTTTGACCTGCCATTTGAGTTCTGTTATACTCACAGACACCATTCAAACAGTTTTAGAAAATTTAGGGTGTTTTCTATCCATATGTAATAAGTATATGCATATTCTAGTTACTGAGTAGGAGTGGTAACCAGATTAAATCGGGTATGTTTTTTATCCAGCCGTGTCAATGCTGCCCCCTAGCCCTAACAGGTTAAAGACAAGACTCTCGTTAATCTAACCACACTGTCCAATTTCAAAAAGGCTTTACAACGAAAGCAAAACATTAGATTATGTCAGCAGAGTACCCAGCCAGAAATAATCAGACACCCATTTTTCAAGCTAGCATATAATGTCACATAAACCCAAACCACAGCTAAATGCAGCACTAACCTTTGATGATCTTCATCAGATGACAACCCTAGGACATTATGTTATACAATACATGCATGTTTTGTTCAATCAAGTTCAAAACCAGCTTTTTACATTAGCATGTGACTAGCATGTGACTAGCATTCCCACCGAACACTGCCGGTGAATTTACTAAATTACTCACGATAAACGTTCACAAAAAAACATAACAATTATTTTAAGAATTATAGATACAGAACTCCTCTATGCACTCGCTATGTCCGATTTTAAAATAACTCTTCGGTGAAAGCACATTTTGCAATATTCTAAGTAGATAGCCCGGCATCACAGGGCTAGCTATTTAGACACCCACCAAGTTTAGCCCTCACCAAAGTCAGATTTACTATAAGAAAAATGTTATTACCTTTGCTGTTCTTCGTCAGAATGCACTCCCAGGACTTCTACTTCAATAACAAATGTTGGTTTGGTTCAAAATAATCCATAGTTATGTTCAAATATCTTCTGTTTTGTTCGTGCGTTCAAGACACTATCCGAAGTGTAAAGAAGGGTGACGCGCACGACGCGTTTCGTGACAAAAAATTCTAAATATTCCATTACCGTACTTCGAAGCATGTCAACCGCTGTTTAAAATCAATTTTTATGCCATTTTTCTCGTAAAAAAGTGATAATATTCCGACCAGGAAAGCGTGTTTACGTTCAAAGAGAGAGAAAATAAAAACATGGGATCCCCTCGTGCACGAGCCTCAGTCTGATGGTCCTCTGATAGAGCACTTACCAAAGGCGCTAATGTGTTTGAGCCTGGGGCTGGAATTACATAATTCAGCTTTTTCCCGGGTTCTGAGAGCCTATGGGAGCCGTAGGAAGTGTCACGTTACAGCAAAGATCCTACATTTTCAATAAACAGAGCCAAGAAGCCCAAGGAATGGTCAGAGAGGGTACTTCCTGTACAGAATCTTCTCAGGTTTTTGCCTGCCATATGAGTTCTGTTATACTCACAGACACCATTCAAACAGTTTTAGAAACTTTAGGGTGTTTTCTATCCAAAGCCAATAATTATATGCATATTCTAGTTTCTGGGCAGTAGTAATAACCAGACTAAATCGGGTACGTTTTTTATCCGGCCGTGTAAATACTGCCCCCTAGCCCTAACAGGTTAAAGACACTAACTGAGACACAAAAGTCAAATTGGAAGGAGTCTCTGAACAAACTGGTTGATGCCTATAACTGCAGCCGTTGCGAAGTGACTGGCTATTCACCATTTTATCTTCTGTTTGGGAGATCACCCAGGCTTCCAGTTGAGATGCTATTTGGATTGCGCACAGAGGCAGGTTCCAAGAACCAGCAAGACTACGTGGAGAACTGGAAACGAGGGATGGAAGAAGCATACATCATTGCAAATGAAAATGCTCAGAAAGCCGCTGAAAGAAGTAAGAAGTACTATGACACTAAAGTTAGGAGTTCAGTGCTACAGCCTGGCGAGCGAGTTCTGATTAAAAATCTGACACCAAGAGGAGGACCAGGCAAACTCCGTAACTATTGCGAAGACACAATTCACACACTAGTGAGACAAATGGGTTCAGACCTGCCGATTTATGAATTGAGACCAGAAAAGGGTAGGGGACGCTCCAGGGTCCTGCACAGAAGCCTGCTCATGTCCTGTGACCACTTACCTTTTGAGACACAACCAGAAATGACCAAAGATGACAAAAGTCAGAAAAAAAGGAGACATCAGCCTGCATCACAGCCTCTAGATTCTGATGAAGACAGCGGGGATGAATATGACCTTCATCATGAGCCGCTACAGGTTCCCACATCTCCTACAGTACCTGAGGAGAGGAATGCTGAACCAGCGAGAGAGTGGGAACACAGGCCCCAACCAGTGAAACAGATAGTTGCGGTGCCAGTCCTTGATACGCTACCAACACAGCCTCTTGTTGAAAAGCAGCTGGAGGAGACAACAACAGTTAAAGACCTGCCTGCTGAGGAGATGAACTTGCCTGCTGAAAATGTGCCTGATGATCGTCCACCAAGTGCCTTTCCTTCATTAACTGCTGCTGCTGAACCTGAGGAACCAGCCTACCAGCTGCCACAAAGAGAGAGACACCCTCCAAGACGTATCACCTATGATCAGCTTGGTATCCCTTCCTGCTACAGTATCCAGCCACAGCCACAGTTGTTCCCTGTCCACTCTGCACCAGGACTGGTTCCATGGCTGCCATCACTACAGCAATGTTACTTTCAGCCACCTTACATGTATGGGCTTCAGCAAACATGAGGCTAGAGAGTTGACATGTTTGACCATGGACTACTGACTGATTTCACAGACTGTCACAAGAGACAATTTGCAGACTATACATATAGATCATTAAAATTGATGGACTGTTGATCAATAGTATGAGAAAAGACTGATTATGGACTGTTTATACAGCTGGTCAACAGATATGGACTGTGAATATAACTTGTTAGTTATATTTGAACTGTGACCCGTGACCTCTGCTCAAGTACTACCTTACAGAAGAGGATTTTCTAGGTCCAGTGCATACAGACTATTTAAGAAGACAATGTTGGTAATGTTGGGACAACATTTATTTTGTAGGGGAGAGTGTGACAGGTTAAAGGAAATACTCATAGCCTGTTATACATTAAAAAGTATTAGTAAGTTCATAGTATGTGAGGATCTTAAAACATCTAAGTTTAAAAAGATCAGGCATTCAGTATTAGTTGATAGAGATTGATAACATTCATATAATTGTGTTAAAAAGTTAAAATCCGTCAAGCGTACAAAGGGTAAGAATTGTAAAAGGAATGTGTAAACATTATATTGCTTACTTTATATTGTGGTGCCTAATTGAAGGGGAAAAGTGTTAATCTGTGATCTACTAAATGCTCTTAATCTATGAGCCTGAGATCGCTTGCTCTGGTCTCCACCCAAGTTCGCGGGGAAAGCACGGTCTTTTTCCTCATTGCACTAAAGCTCATTGAGGAAACAATACCGTATCACTCTCGTGATTATTTCTCCCCTTTTTCAGGGGCGTAACACTGACAACCCTTGGGCAGTTAGAAAGCATAGTGGACATTTGGGTTGTAGTAAAGTACTACATGAATATACAGCTCACGAGTTTGAATTTCTGACTTTTGAAAGTTTTGTTTCAAAGATAAGTATGTACAAGAGAGCTTGAGTACAAGATAACCTGAGTAATAATAATAATACTAATAATAATAATAGCAATGATAAATGGGACTTACAGTGCCTTCGGAAAGTATTCAGACCCCTTGACTTTTTCCACATTTTATTAGGTTACAGCATAATTCTAAAAAGGATTAAATAGTTTTTTTTCCCACATCGATCTACACACAATATCCCATAATGACAAAGCAAAAACTGTTTTTTTGAAATGTTTGCTAATTTATTAAAAAAGCAATGAAATATAACATTTACATAAGTATTCAGACCCTTTGCTCAGTACTTTGTGGATAAACCTTCGCCAGTGATTACAGCCTCGAGTCTTCTTGAGTATGACGCTACAAGCTTGGCACACCTGTATTTGGGGAGTTTCTCCCATTCTTCTTTGCAGCTCCTCTCAAGCTCTGTCAGGTTGGATGGGGAGCGTTGCTGCACAGCTATTTTCTGGTGTCTCCAGAGAAGTTTGATCGGGTTCAAGTCCGGGCTCTAGCTGGGCCACTCAAGGAAATTCAGAGACTTGTTCTGAAGCCACTCCTGCGTTGTGTTGGCTGTGTGCTTAGGGTCGTTGTCCTGTTGGAAGGTGAAGTTTCGCCCCAGTATGAGGTCCTGAGCACTCTGGAGCAAGTTTTCATCAAGGACCTCTCTGTACTTTAATCCTTTCATCGTTGCCTCGATCCTGAGAAGTCTCCCAGTCTCTGCCGCTGAAAAACATCCCATCAGCATGATGCTGCCACGAACATGCTTTACCGTAGGGATGGTGCCAGGTTTCCTTCAGATGTGATGCTTGGCATTCAGGCATAAGAGTTCCCTCTTGGTTTCATCAGACCAGAGAATCTTGTTTCTCATGGTCTGAGAGTCTTGAGGTGCCTTTTGACAGCCAAGTGGGCTGTCATGTGCCTTTTACTGAGGAGTGGCTTCCATCTGCCCACTCTACCATAAAGGCCTGATTGATTGAGTGCGGTAGAGATGGTTGTCCTTCTGGAAGGTTCTCCCATCTCCACAGAGGAACTCTATCAGAGTGACCATCGGGTTCTTGGTCACCTCCCTGACCAAGGCCCTCGTCCCCGATTGCTCAGTTTGGCCGGACGGCCAGCTCTAGGAAGAGTCTTGGTGGTTCCAAACTTCTTCCATTTAAGAATGATGGAGGCCACTGTGTTCTTGGGGACTTTCAATGCAGCATAATTTGTGGTACCCTTCCCCAGATCTGTGCCTCGACACAATCCTATCTCGGAGCTCTATTGACAATTACTTCGACCTCATGGCTTTTTTTGTGCTGACATGCACTGTCAACTGTAGGACCAATCAAGTTGTAGAAACATCTCAAGGATGATCAATGGAAGCAGGATGCACCTCAGCTTAATTTCGAGTCTCATAGCAAAGGGTCTGAATACTTATGTAAATAAGGCATTTCTAAAAACCTGTTTTCGCTTGTCATTATGGGGTATTGTGTGTATATTGCTGAGGATTAAAAAAAAATGTAATCCATTTTAGAATAATGTAATAAACGTAATAAAATGTGGAAAAAAGTCAAGGGGTCGGAATACTTTCCGAAGGCACTGTATGTAGCGTTTTTCAAGGACCCAAAGTTGCCTTACAATTGTAGAAAAAAAACACAACATACATATACCATCCGTTGTTAGTTTTTACCATGGGGAACTGAACTATGCTAGGCTGCTACACACTCCATTTTCACATATGTGATCCATTTGTTGCCATACCTCAACAGAGACTTTCTCAGGAGAAGGGGATGCATTGGATCTATATCTGTCTCTCTCCATCTCTTACATGCTCTTCCCTTACATCTGGGAGTAGTTATGTGCTTTATACACCAGAGAGAATAGTAACATCTCAAAGTTAATGTCTTCCTTTTTTTTTTTTTTACAATGACGTGCATCTGCCAGCGCACTCTGCACCTCATAAAGCCACGGACATCTGACATGGTGCTCTATGCATACAGATCACCTGCCTGCGTGAGCCCTGAGCAGACAGATTGATTTACATACTCTAGATACAGCCTTGCTGGCTCAGCACAAAACTGGATTTGTGGAGAACAACTTTAAGGATAAAGTGCACACGGTAAAAAAAAATTGAGTTGTTCCACAGCATTTGTTTGTTTACTCTACTCAAGTGTTACCTGAACTTAAAAAAAAATGTTGTTGGCCCAAACTTAGCTCCAACTTGAGAAAACTTAAGCAAAAATTCAGGCAACTTGCTCAACTCGTCCCAAATGTTCATTCAACAAAAAACATTTTATTTGGCCATCTAAACTGAAAAGGCTGTGGAACTAGTTACACACACACAAACAGTGCTTTTGACATACCATGTTTTCATATTTGACACACATGATTATTTTGTGCATGTTCATTTGGACTGTAATTATTAATCAACATGTCCTCACCTAGGATTTGAACTCACAACCTCTAGGTTCACAGCATACCCATCTTCTTGCTACCACACCATGTGTGTGCCAATGACTGATTTCACCTGTATTACTACACTTTGCACTTCAAAGTAAATCTCAGCTCTGTTAAAAGTACAATCAATAAATGTTTTTCTATATTATAGTGATTAAGGACTAAAATTAAAACAGAGTAAATATGCCCCACCAACCTTAGACAACTACACAGAAAACCCTTACATTGCTGAAATAAGTCAATCAAATCCATGATGAGAGACTAGTCCGATTAACTGATAATAGACACAGACATTATGGCGTAGCAGGAATATCAGAATGCTGTGAACCAAAAACTTGAGAGGACATGTTGAATAAAAGTTACTGTATAAATGGACATGCACAATGTATTCATGTACTGTATGCTAACGGGTGTCAAATATGTAGGTTGAAAACATCGTATGTTAAAAGCACTGCGTGTGTGTTTGTGTATAACCAGTTGCACAGCATTTTTTAGTTAAGCATTTATTTGCTTAAATAATCATTTGTAGTTGAATGAACATATGAGCCAAGTTGAGCAAACACATTCATTTAAGTTATTTAGCTATGCCTTCCAGTGGTTATAGCAACACACTATTTAGTATGCATGGTCCATAACTTATCCATTATGTAATAATATGTTTATTGGGACACAAGGCAAGTGTTTTGAATAAGTGAGTGAGGGAATACGTATTTCCGATTGCCCTTGTTGAATTTATATTCTTCAAATGTTATGGATTGTGTGAATTAATAAATCTACTTTTTACTATGTTGTTTCCAGCAAGGTCAATTTCCAAAGAAATCCCCAAAAAGGGAATTAGGGCAGCACGATATGGGCAAAAAATGTCATTGCGATTGCGATTTGAGATATTGCAATTTTACTTGCGATATAGATCAAAACACTTGGGTGAACTGATGGAATCCTAGAAATAGAATGATTTATATTTAAAATCTAAGTGGAAAGCAGCATCTTTCTTGTTTGGAACAATCTGTTGACCGCATTTGACCTAACAGAACAGCATCTAAACTTATAGTGAATCTAACAGCGAGGAGGAAGAGCTGTGCTACTTGAATGAGTAAACTATAAAAACAAACATTACACGCAGCTGAGTGACATTTCAAAATATTGCATGTGATATGAATCTCTTGAGATATGGATATTGCACATGTCAATATTGCGATTTTGTTGTGCATTCGATTAATTGTGCAGTCCTACAGAAAATACATTGGATATTTGTATTCATAGCGGATGGCATGGCAGAACAGTGACTACTAACCTGGTCCATCCTGTAGGGCTGCTGTCTGGGCAGGCTGTGGCAGGGTGGTGCCCGCGGTGGGGAGAGGGCAGCGTGGGCCGGCAGGGCCCTGTGGTGGGGTGGGACTGGGGGCAGAGGTTGCTGTCCCACACTCAGGGAGACAGGCATGGGGTGGCTGATGTGGATGGGCTGGTAGTTGGGCAACCGCCGTAAGCTGTGGGAATGCAAACTGTGTGAAGGGAGGAGAGGCTCCAAACTCCGGTGGGATGGCTGTGAGGATGGAGTGAGGGGGAGGGGATATGGAGGGGAAGGGAGGTAGAGAAGAGAGAGCTATTAGTTTGGGTTTTCAGTCAGGGCTTGAGCTATTATGTTCTCCTCCCTCTGCTCTTCCTCAGATCATTTAGGTTATTTCCTGTTGGAGTCTCCCAAACAATCATTTCAAATCCCTGGTACGTATGTACAGTAGCTGGATACAGATAGGAGAACCCAGGGTAAAACTATACCCATGTTCTCTGTCATGGATGTACTATTACTATGAATTAACACGTTTCACAGGCAGTCAATAACAGAAAACATAGTAAGTGAATCTAACACACTGAAACGGTCAAAGCCAGCACCAGATTGCCTGTTCAGAACTGCTGTTAATAAACCTAATTGCACCGGAGATGGATGGACTGGCTGAACTGGCCTGGCCTGTAGCTACGCTACACCAGGCGACCTGCAGAGAGTCTGCTGGAAATCTGGACAGGGGGAACCGTGACTGCCAGAACAAACAGTAAACAGCAGGTAGACTGAATACTGCTGAGGAGCCAGAGTCACGTTTACTAGAGGAGATGACTGGTGTTGGAGACAGAACTGGGTTAAGCATCCTTCCTGGCCAAGCCAGCAAACCCTTAACTCCTGAACTCTGACCACAATGATACACTCCAGCTGTTCTCCATGGGAATCGACTGTGGCTGTTTGAATGCTCACACACACACACACACACACACACACGCACGCACGCACGCACGCACACATGCACACACACGCGCACATGCACACACACGGCGCGCACACACACACACGCGCGCACACACATGCGCACACACATGCTTATCAATTCTAAAACAAGTCCACCCCAATTTGCCTCTTACGCTTGACACCAACTCTTTTCTCCTGTGTCCCTGAACACAAAGGCTTTTATCGCAGGCAGAACCATTATACACAGCCCTATAAGGATACTGCACCATGATTACTTCTCAATCAAAGTTTCTTCAGCCTTCTGCCAGCAATTCCGTGGCCTCATTCATATTTCTTCAAGAAAGAGACGCTGAGACTAAATCAATTATACGCTTAGCCGTCAACTTGTTTTGACAATAAGTCTGGAATGAATAGGTTCAGATAAGCATGGCAAGCCTCACACCAAGTTGATTCCCTGTTGTGGTGCTGGGGTTTTGATACAGTATGATTGCATTAGAAATCCAATGGTGTGTGACCGATAGTTTGTCAGCAGTTAGTTTGTAATACTTCTTTGCTAACACACAATTTAGCTGTCCCTACATCCATATCCCAATCTTTTATACAATGCGAAGTGTACTTCTTACGTCTTCCATTTTGTTGGCCTATGACTGAACCAGATCTAATCAATTGATCATAAGGGAAGGTTAGGGGAAAAACTCCAGCTCCCTCACGTGTAACAAACAGTCTGTGTTCTACTACAGTGACTATCAGGGAAAATCAGCTGCAGAAAGAGACCCACCTTGTATACGCTGGCACCTGGAGGCTTGGCTAGGGGCTTGCGTCGTGAACTGTACATGGACTGTGTCTGGCTGGGGCTGGTTGCCCTGGTGGACCCAACAGACCTATGAAGACAGAGGTAACATTCCAACTACTATACTAGTCTTCTACTAACTACTATTCTACATCTCTTAAGGAGCTGCAGCTTTGAGACACAGAGTAACAGGCCTTTTTCTGTACAAACAAGGCCCGCATGCATTGTGAGGACTATGTGCTAGACTATGCGTCTTCCCCTCACATGGTTAGTGGAGTCACAAGGTTATCGCTGTGAACACATCAAATCACCAGAGAGAGACCATAACGCATATTAGAAACAATATCTCTGTCATTTCTACAAGATAACCATCTCTACACGAAAGCATCTCTATAAAAGTATTCTGTCTTGATATCCAGAACATAAGATGAAACACAGGTGTGGGAGGAGGTGTCCTACTGTACCTCAGTTTATCCATGGTGGTCTTCTTGTTGGTGAAGAGCAGACGGACCAGAGTCTTCCTCTTGAGAAATACCAGGAACCCAGCACCCATCAGGCTAAGGAGGGTGGCCAGGATTGCCACGGCAACCCCCCTGCTGTCAGCTGACGTCACATACGACAACACGCACATTAATACACACACACGCACATCTACAGCACAGCACAAACAAGACACACAGAGAGTGTTAATAGAAGCTACATCAGGGTTTTAGTACATTTGACATTATTTACATCATTATTTCCTTCCGCTCTTGAATGACCAGACAGGGAAAGTTGTACATGTCTAGTTGTAATGAGTTGTATGTAGCTAGGGTGAATAGGTGACTGAGGTAGATCCGTCTGCAAGTTTGGAGAGCTTAGTAGAGCTTCAAAGTAACTAACTTGCTGTGAGCAGGTTATGAAAGTACAGCTAAAGGTGTTAACTTTTTATGGATGGTGGCAGTATTGAGTAGCTTGGATGACTGACGTGCCTAGAGTAAACTGCCTGCTACTCACGCCCAGAAGCTAAGATATGCATATTATTAGTAGATTTGCATAGGAAACACTCTCTGAAGTTTCTAAAACTGTTTGAATGATGTATGTGAGTATAACAGAACTCATATGGCAGGCCAAAACCTGAGAAAAAATCCAACCAGGAAGTGGTTTGAAAGTTTTTCAAGTGATTGCCTATCCAAACTACAGTGTCTGTGGGGTCATTTTGCACTTCCTAGGGCTTCCACTAGACGTCAACAGTCTTTAGAACCTTGTTTGAGGCTTCTACTGTGAAGTGGGAGAGAATAAGAGCTCATTGAGTGAGCGGACTGCCAGCAGGGCATGAGCCTCAGCCATGTGCGCTCACATGAGAGGTAGCTCAGTTCCATTGCATTTCTGAAGACAGAGGATTTCTCCGGTTGAAACTTTATTGCAGATTTATGATAAAAACATCCTAAAGATTGATTCTATACATCATTTGACATGTTTCTACGAACTGTAATGGAATTTCTTGAGTTTTTGTCTGACCTGCGCATCGTGAATTTGGATTTGTGAACTTAAGGCGCAAACAAAAAGGAGGTATTTGGACATAAAGGATGGCCTTAATCGAACAAAACAAACATTTATTGTGGAACTGGGATTCTTGGGAGTGCATTCTGATGAAGATCATCAAAGGTAAGTGAATATTTATAATGCTATGTCTGACTATTTTTGACTCCAACATGGCGGATATATTGTATGGCATGTTTTTGTGTCTGAGCGCCGTACTCAGATTATTGCATGGTGTGCTTTTTCGGTAAAGCTTTTTTGAAATCTGACATTAAGGAGAAGTTTATCTAAAGTTCCATGCATAACACTTGTATTTTCATCAACATTTATGATGAGTATTTCTGTAAATTGATGTGGCTCTCTGCAAAATCACCGGTTGTTTTGGAGGCAAAACATTACTGAACATAACGCGCCAATGTAAACTGAGATTTTTGGATATAAATATGAACTTTATCGAACAAAACATACATGTATTGTGTAACATGAAGTCCTATTAGTGTCATCTGATGAAGATCATCAAAGGTTAGTGATTCATTTTATCTCTATTTCTGCTTTTTGTGACTCCTCTCTTTGGCTGGAAAATGGCTGTGTTTTTTTGAGTATAGGCGTTGACCTAACATAATCATATGGTTTGCTTTTGCCGTAAAGCCTTTTTGAAATCAGACACTGTGGCTGGGTTAACAAGAAGTAAAGTCTTACAATGGTGTATAATGCTTGTATGTTTGAGGAATTTTAATTATGAGATTTTTGTCATTTTGAATTTGGCGCCCTGCACTTTCACTGGCTGTTGTCATATCGATCCCGCTAACGGGATTCCAGCCATAAGAAGTTTTAACCTGATTATTGTCCCAAACTAACTATCTTACTCTGCCCAGATTAGTGGAACACAGGGTGCAGTTAGTGAAGTATGAAGAGGACGGAGTGTACTGTACCTGACAATCTCATTGGTCCACTGTCGAGGCTGCCTCCAAACCCCGCCCTCTCACAGAAGGGAGGGGCCCAGTGCTCCTCACAATGGCAGCTCTTCTTGTTGTTACACACCTAGAATCCCAACGCATGCTGGTTAATATTCAGTTGACACATCTTCACCTGTACAACACAATACTGTCCATACCTTGTGTTCTACCAATAGACACTGGTCAGAGTACAGGAAGACTTGTGTGCTAGGCCTCTAGGCTCTAGGGATCATCCGACACACAGTAGTGAGAGACTACATGGCAAGGATCCATGGGATATGGATACATACTTTATAAGCTACCAGTATGCATCGTACTTGCCTATGACACACATGACATACGAGAGATGCATTAATCTGGCCCACAGGCCTGCAATTCCTCAGAAAAGAGAGAGATGAAAATAGGATTCCAGCCCACATGCTTGAATTACTTCTACAAATAAACCATACACTCGTTCCATCAGACCCATCGGTTTTCATGTGGCGGGCACCATAGACTGTGCAGTGTCAAACATGATGGAGAAAACATGTGCAGGGGAGAGCCCATCCCAAAACACAGTTTTCCGAGCGGGAAAAGGATCCAACAAGATTCCCTGGAGGGATAATGGAGTCCAGCTGTCAGCTGCAGGGAGGCCTGTGGCTGGGATCGCTCCAGATCGGATCTGGCCCCGAACTGGGAAGAGCTTTCCCTGCCTGCCTCAGAGTGACTGACACTCCCTTATGTGTGTGGAGTGTTTGGGGCCAGGGGTGGTCAGGTCAAGATTTAAGGACACATAAGAACCCCTGAGGGGAGATCTAAAGATGTGATAGGATTATGCCACAACGTACTGTACAGTACACAACACACTCATGCACATATAATGTTATACAGAATGACATCTACAAAGAGCCACATATGGAGATGCATACTGGCTCTGGATTTATTTAAAGTCTTGGGTTGGTTAAGGTTGTGACATCATGTGGGTTTGAAATCACAGCGATCATATTAAATTACTAGAGGGGCTATGTCATAAACACTATGTTCCATAATGGGGTGAAAATGGCAGCCATCTTGGTCAGCGAGAAATCCCAAACCAGTCTCATTTGAATTAACGGCAGTAGAGGCATAGGTGATGCAATTCCTGCTTTTACTTACGCAGGAGAATAAAAGTTTGGCATGTGATGTATCAGAAATGATGTAATGGAAGTATAGTCAACCTAAAATATAAGTCCTATCATCAACTGATTTGAGACTTTTTATGGCTGTGGATCGACAGCATTGACTGAATGGAATGTTGGCATATTGGCAGTTAATTAAAAACATTTATAGAATTATTCCTCTAAAATGTCTGGCTAGCTAGCTAACACACATAGAGTGAAGATGAATTATTCACATTCATTGTTTTAAACAATATCTCATGACAACACTGGCAAACCATGGTTGACCAACTCTGACCAACATGGCTGACCTTTGGACCATCATAAGAAGGTTCACATCCATTCTAGTATTCTAATTCCTAATTCTATGGTCTGAATATAGTCAATATATAATGTTCAATTTAGATAAATAAAGACACTAATGTGTAGTTAGTAATAGGGGTGACATCACCACCTAGTTCCACCTGTTCTTAATGAATGACTGAATCATACATCATCAAAATTAAATGTCAAATAAAACTTAAAGGAAGCAATTAAACATTATTATTAAGGTAGACTAGGGCAATTTCTTACTCCAGCTTTGATTCTGTGTTTTATATTCACCTCTGTTAAAGGTGGGGCAACCATGCAGAGGTTCAAAAGCCAGTCACAGTAAGAAAATCCGGCCCAGGGTCCTGCTTTTCATTCATTCACTCATTGAACTAAACAACAAAGTAAATACAACATAATTGGCTTCTCTTCGCAGTATTAATACCTATTCAAACAGCAGTGAGCATTTTGACCAGTGCAGTTTGATGCTTCCAGACTATAGCTACTTGCTAGTATTTTCTAGTGCTGCTTGGCCTGCCTTCTCTATGACAAAAGATGATGGACGGCACTTTAAGTAGAACATAAATGATGCCATTAGATGGGATTGATTTAAACCATCCGGAGCGATGAAGATCGATTGGAAAGCATCGGGGTAGCTGACATAACTCATGGGCGGTGAGTTAACTACAACTACGATAACTACATTGGCGCTCTGTGTAGTAAAGGGCGTACTGTACTACTCTACTGTGTGGCAATGTTGAGGTCAACAAGATGCTGTGATACGTTAATAATATTGACATGACAACAGTGTTAAGCTAACATAGGGAAATAAGTCACCGCATTCTAGATACTCAACATAAAATAATACCCTCCAACACGGAGTACTCACCCCTCGTCCGCTGCACTTCCCTGAACATTGGTGCACACCAAACACACTGACATTCTGGCACTGACGATTTAGACACATCTATGGAATAGAGAAAGAGTCATATTGAATAAATGATTTATCAAATATGAAGTACTGTAGTACTCCAAATGTGATGTTAGCTATTGAATGGAAATTCTATCTTCCGAGAACTGCTATCTATTCCATTCGCTGTTCTTTTGTAAGAGACCCAATTCAACTGATCCCAGTGATGACAGTAAGTGATTGGTTTGGAATTGGGCTAAATACAAGCCTTGGCATTAGCATCCCCACCACTGGTGACTACAGTCTCTCTCTAGTTCTGCTTGATAACAGGTGCAGCGCCCTACAGAGTGCTCTCACCATGCCCTCTCCACACGTGGTGCCAGCCAGAACCAGTCCAGGGTCAGGCATGTCATCACCCAGGTAGACGTGCGTCCCCCGACACAGGATTCTCCCTCCTTCCTGAAGAGGGATGTTGGTTTCTATGGAGACGGCATTGGTGCCAATCACAGGCCGGTTGGCCCCTCCTTGACACTGAATTTTACCACACTTTGCGTCTCTGTGTAAAAAAAACAACCCACATATTCACACACACACACACACACACATACACACACACATATTCATACACACACACGACAAGGCATAAAGTTAAACACTGACAATCTCTGACATGTGAGAGATGGTGTGTAATTGTAACCAAAGGTGAAAGACAACTAGACAGCCTTTGTCTCACCTTAATGACTCCCTCAGCCCTCCAGCCATTAAAGCAATTACATCAATTAACAAATGCTTGATTAGAGGTCCAAGAACAATTAGCCGACATGAATAGTATAAAGTGTTCATGAATACTTCAAACTGTGATTTGCCTTATATCATCTCCAAATTGTGTTTTTAATTATTGTTCCTTCCTAGGCTATTTGTCCCATATAATGTGCCATGCTGATTGTCAATTGGCACTCTTGATAATACCAATTCAGATAAACAACATTATTTTATTCCTTGGTCTTTCTAGCTAGCTCTTTTTGCTTTTAAGGTCAATAGACATGACATACATCACAACAGCTGCTAAGTCTTACCGGGCTTCACATTTGGCAAACAATCCCTTGGAGTCCTTGCCACAGTTCCCGTAAGGATCTCCTGCTGAGTTGACCCTCTCAAAGCAGATCCCCGGGGCAGGTTTGGCTCCTGCAGGAGAAAGAGAGAGTGGAAGATAGAAAGAGAGTGAGAGAAGAGGGGGGGAAGTGAGAAGGGAAGAGAGAGATTGAGAGAGAGGGAGGGGAAGAGGGAGAGAGCGAGATGTGATGAGTCAGAGATGTGACAAAGCATCCCATGAGCCAAAGGTAACCCCTGACCTCCAGATGTTAAGGCAGGTCAACTGAGGAGGAACCTGTCTTCATCAAAATTATTGTTTACGTGATGTCTGTTAGCTTGTTCTGTCCAGGTGCTGCATGACCTCTCCCTTGACATTGAACTGATTTATAAGCTAGGATTAATTGTTCCTTAGCTACTTCAAGAAACATGTTAAGGAAAGTTAGATGTATTCATCTGATCTCTCCAAACATGGAAGACTGATTTTATTTTTTTTGACAATCAAGACTTCCAGTCCCCTGGGGGGCGCCCTACTGACCTGGTCCCCATAGTGTGATGCACTGCTGCTCGTGGGTCTGGCAGATGCCGTTGTAGCAGTATCCGTCCACTTTGTGGCAAGAGTGCCCGTCATGCAGGTACACGTTGGCAGGGCAGTGGGGGTTGGCACCAGTACAGAACTCTGGCAGATCACAGGAGTTACTGGATTCTCGACACGGTGTGCCAGCAGGCTTCAGCTGCAGAGAGAACACATAGACAGACAAATAACCACACACCCACACCTCAATGACAATGGAATCAGAAGGGCAAACTAAATTGAAAATGTTTGCCATCGTTTTTTGTACTCTGGAGGGCCCTGTGCTTGAATACACCTTGATTTAAAAGTCTACATTTATTTTACTGTAAACTCTCGCTTTTGTAACATGTCAATGGAGCAGAGAATTTGATTTCCACGCTTTTTGTCACTTCGACAGGGAGGAAAGAGGGAGAAAGAGAGAGAAAGAGACATGAGAGAGCAAAAGTGCGAGGGACGGAGAGAGAGGGAGGGATAGACATTTGGGAGAGAGGGAGAGGTAGAAAGATAGAAACAGAAAGAGCAGTCTTACCCTGCAGTCCTCGCAGCACTGTCCGTGTGCACACACGGCATCTCCCTTTAGGGTGCAGGTGGTGGCATTGCAGCAGGGGTTCATGCATTCCTGAGACACAAAACAACAAATGGACCTCATTATCAGTCTGGACCCCCGAATCTCAGCTGTTGTTGCTGTGTCCGTGTCAGATCAGTCTTCCAGGTCAGCTGGTCGGCCAGAGCACTGTCAGCCCTGAAGTCCCACAGCACAGCCCTTTAACGCTGTGAGCTAAAGCCTGGAGACACAATACCACGGCACAAACAGACAGGAGAGAGCCCATTCTCTGTCAGGGTAAACATATCTTCGGTCCCTGTACGGGGCTCATATGTTTCGGAATTGGTTCACTCTGGTGTTAAAACAGCATTCTGTTTTAATGTTCATTGATGTGCATTCTATACAATGGGTGGGTGGATGTGGAGAGACACAGATCAAGTTTAGGGTGTATTGTAGGTTGGGGGTGTGGTAGGGTAAGGGGACAATGTTTCAGATTTCATTGAAGGTGAAGGTAGTGAAAGGATGTTGTAAAGGTAGTTAAGTGGTTGGTGGGGTGTGGTGAGGTGAGGTTGGTGGGGCTTTGAGGCTCCTGAGTGCTGGAGAGGACAAACACTGAAACACAACGAAAGGAAAAGAGACCACACAGGGAAAGAGATGAAGAGAATGAAGGGGTGTTAGAGAGAGACACATAGGTGCTGGAGAGTGAATGACAAGAGGTGATGGAGTGAAAAATGAACTGGGATTTAGAGAGGGAAAGAGACGTAGAAGTAGATGGTTCATGTGATAGATTAAAGGAGTAAATGACAGAGTATTTTATTTTATTTCACCTTTATTTAACCAGGTAGGCTAGTTGAGAACAAGTTCTCATTTACAACTGCGACCTGGCCAAGATAAACCAAAGCAGTGTGACACAGACAACAACACAGAGTTACACATGGAGTAAACAATAAACAAGCCAATAACACAATAAACAAGTCAATGACACAGTAGAAAAAAAAGAAAGTCTATATACAGTGTGTGCAAAAGGCATGAGGAGGTAGGCAATAAATAGGCCATAGGAGCAAATAATTACAATTTAGCAGATTAACACTGGAGTGATAAATGAGCATATGATGATGTGCAAGTAGAAATACTGGTGTGCAAAAGAGCAGAAAAGTAAAGAAAATAAAAACAGTATGGGGATGAGGTAGGTAGATTGGGTGGGCAATTTACAGATGGACTATGTACAGCTGCAGCGATCGGTTAGCAGCTCAGGTAGCTGATGTTTAAAGTTGGTGAGGGAAATAAAAGTCTCCAACTTCAGCGATTTTTGCAATTCATTCCAGTCACTGGCATCAGAGAACTGGAAGGAAAGGCGGCCAAATGAGGTGTTGGCTTTGGGGATGATCAGTGAGATTTACCTGCTGGAACGTTAGCTACGGGTGGGTGTTGTTATCGTGACCAGTGAACTGAGATAAGGCGGAGCTTTACCTAGCATAGACTTATAGATGACCTGGAGCCAGTGGGTCTGGCGACGAATATGTAGCGTACAGAACGGTGTTGAAATCCCTTTTAGATCTTTAATTAGAGGCTGAACCCCATGAACATTCTCTTCCAGGCCACAACAGAGTCCCAGCTACACCATCTCTCCTTTGTCTTTACTCCCCAACCAGGCCCTGGTGCGTTGACGCTGTGGTCTGACGACACGTTGATGCTGGTGGGTCAGGACTAGAGGTGGCTTAGTTGGCTTCTGCTTCACTGTTGAAGGGAGTTTTATGGGATTGGCTGTGCTCTTGTGGCCTGACGTCAGCCTATTGTTTATGGGGATAGAGGGATGCTTTTATCCCCCGGTCCAACTGGGCCTGTGGTGACATCACCGGGTCACGGAGGGGCACGGGGGGGGGGGGGGGGGGTAATGGAACGGCGAACGGCAGTATGCCAACCCAAACCACACAGCTGGCATTACAGCGTTCTAATTACTGCCTGATTGGAAATACCTCATACTGTAATTGAGGTGACACTGGTCTCATCATTGCTTGACAAATAATCTGTAAACACTTGAGATCGAAGGACATCAGTGTGTATCATTGGGGTAGACTCAAAAGCACAGATATGTTCTGTTTATTAGTTGAGGCATTGGATGCCACAGTAAATGAGATAGTCATCTTGGAGAGGAGTGGATACAGAGAGTTATGTGGGTGTATGATGGAATGGGAGTGCTAAAAGAGTTCTATTGTGTGCATATCAAATGCATCTTCATCAAAACCCCCCCTAATGGTATCCTTAACCATTCTGTCATCCTTAAGACAACAAAAACACACCCACATCCAGTTCATGACCAGCTTTCTTGCTGTTCTGCTTGAAGACTAACACCTAAGCACAGTGCCAGAGGGATTTTTCATATTCCGTGGGATGTGAGAGCAGCTGCTGTGGTGACGCTGAATACTGCTCCAGTACCTGTTCCCCAGATGTGGGTCTGGACTGGTTTGGACTGGCTTCAGTTCCCATGGCAGCCATGTCAGTGTGGTGCTCTGTTGTATTGATGGCACAGACAAAGAAAGCTCCACCTCGCCCTGATTACTCTCTTGTTTATTAGGATTGTCACAAATCTGGACGGCACACTTGATTAATGAGTAAATGAACAGGATGTGACATTGTGGCACAGTGTCAGGGCAGTGCTAGGCACATATGGGAGGCTGACAGGGAAAGGGGGGGTCTGGGTAAATGGCTGAAAATAGCTGATGGTCTCCAGTGTTTTGTAGTGTTATGCATGGGGTTCTTTTACACATCGATGTCATTGTCTTTGTGGCAAAATAACAATGTTGACAGCATGGCATGCAACTATACGTATGCAAATGTGGCATAGTGATGTTGTTACCATAGATTATGCACAGGCATTTTATTTCGAAGGAGTTGTACAAAGGACTCTTATTTTGATAGAGCAGAGGTGACTGGGTCAATGGGTCCTCTCAAGAGGTGATACATTTATTTTTGGAGTCATTTACATTGTATGTGTATTTTAGCACAGCTGGGTTGCTGTCATTTAATTTGATGTAAAAAGCACTGAACTGTATTATCGCATGTTTAAAAAAGTGTGTAATGTCAGGTTTGATAGTGCATCCTTGGTTTGTTTGGTCCATTTGTTTGGTAACCTGTTGCTTCCCCTTTAATTGTCCTCTCGTCTGCCTATCCTTGGGAGAAGGTATGCTGTCCTCTGCAGAATGCTCAATGAGGTTAAGAAGAATCCTAGAGCATCAATTGAAGACTTACAGAAATCTCTGGAACATGCTAACATCTCTGTTGACGAGTCTACGATACGTAAAACACTAAACAAGAATGGTGTTCATGGGAGGACACAACAGAAGAAGCCACTGCTGTCCAAAAAACCCCATTGCTGCACGTCTGAAGTTCGCAAAAGAGCACCTGGATGTTCCACAGCACTACTGGCTAAATATTCTGTGGACAGATTAAACTAAAGTTGAGTTGTTTGGAAGGAACACACAACACAATGTGTGGAGAAAAAAAGGCACAGCACACCAACATCAAAACCTCATCCCAACTGTAAAGTATGGTGGAGGGAGCATCATGGTTTGGGTCTGCTTTGCTGCTTCAGGGCCTGGACAGCTTGCTATCATCGATAGAAAAATAAATTCCCAAGTTTATCAATACTTTTTGCAGGAGAATGTAAGGCTCTGTCCGCCAATTGAAGGTCAACAGATGTTGGGTGATGCAACAGGACAACGACCCAAAACACAGAAGTAAATCAACAACAGAATGGCTTCAACTGAAGAAAATACACCTTCTGGAGTGGCCCAGTCAGAGTCCTGACCTCAACCCGATTGAGATGCTATGGCATGACCTCAAGAGAGCGGTTCACACCAGACATCACAAGAATATTGCTTAACTGAAACAGTTTTTTAAAGAGGAATGGTCCAACATTTTTCCTGACCGTTGTGCAGGTCTGATCCGCAACTACAGAAAATGTTTGGTTGAGGCTATTGCTTCCAAAGGAGGGTCAACCTGTTATTAAATCCAAGGGTTCACATTCTTTTCCAACCTGCACTGTGAATGTTTACACGGTGTGTTCAATAAAGACATGAAAACGTATAATTGTTTGTGTGTTATTAGTTTAAGCAAACTGTGTTTGTCTATTGTTGTGACTTAGATGAAGATCAGAACAAATTGTATGACCAATTTAAGCAGAAACCCAAGTAATTCCAAAGGGTTACCATACTTTTTCTTACCCCTGTAATTATACTTACCATGCAAGAGAGCATTTTAAAAAGTTTTATTTACTGTAACTCGCTAGCTAGGTTAGCCACGCAGCCTGTGGGGTATGATGGTGTAATGTTTCCATGTACTTAATGGTTTGCTGTACCCTGACAGGTGCGCAAGAGCATTTCCGCAAGAGCTGACACTGCAAACTGTTTTTGTCAACTCTCTGCAGGTGGCAAATAAATCCCCACAAATCAATCCAGTTATCAGAGTCACGTTATTTCCGACGCAGCACATATTGAAGCACGTTACACAAACCTTTTCATATGCTTGTGCTTTCTTACATTTCTTGTGGGGCTTTGTGTGAGTTGTTGTGCTTTGCTATATATATATATATATATATATATATATATATATATATATATATATATATATTTTTTATAACTAGGCAAGTCAGTTAAGAACAAAATCGTATTTTCAATGACAGCGTTACCTTGTCAGCTCTGGGATTCGATCTAGCAACCTTTCGGTTATTAGTCCAACGCTCTAACCACTAGGCTACTTGCCTCCCCTGACTGCTTGTAGTTACTGTGTGTCATTTGTTGCTATTCTGTGTGAGTGTTCATGGTTTTTTGTATTTCTTTTTGTTCTTTAGTCTGGATAGTGACTGGTGGTCCAATACGTTAGTATTTAAACTGTACAATATGATATGGAAAATGTTCCTCTGTGTTCTGTGTGGTTGAATGTTACTGTACCTCCGGCTCTCCACAGTCACACTCCTCTCCCTCCTCCACATATCCGTTGCCACATTTCTGTCCCCCGTAGAGCACCTTGACCTCAGGCATGTTGTACAGACACATCCCCACTCCCTTCTCCAGACTGGCTGCCAGGTCCTTCTTACTGCAGGTGCTGAACACAGTAGGAAATGGATACCTGAGGGGCAAAGATAATGGCAACTTGCTGAGTGCAAAGTGTTGTTATGGAGATACACTGTCACATTCCACCAGTTGTGTGCACAATCCTTTGATATGGGCACAACCAATATAGAATGTTCCTGGCGTTCAAGGTCAGAGTTTCCATAAAACAGTCCAACAGGATACTACGTTCAAGAATGATCTGATTCATTCCCATATGTATGTAATTCCCGGTTCAAATTTGCTTTAAAAGTACATTTAGGATAAGTGAATTCATAAGTAAATGTATACATGCCATAAACGAACAAACCCAGACAGAGCTATAAAGGCTCAACTGACTTAGTAACAGGGTTGGGGAGTAATCTGATTACAGAAAACTAATTGTAATCAGCAATGTTACCAGCTAAAATATTTTAATCAGATTACAGATACTTTAGAAAAACTAGATAATTACTTCTTAGATTACTTTTAAATTCAGAAAGAATACACAACGACACCTTTCTGTTTTCTGAATGACATTAAATTCAGCATGTAGAAAATGTGCTACTTAAAGTTTCTTCCATCTGAGCGAGTCTGACCACAAGTCAGAGACCGCAATGATGACACACCAAATGCTTTTGCTGGATCATTTTTGTCTTCTTCTAAGTAAACCAAAAGTGAGTTGGGTAATCCAAAAGTTACATTACTGATTATAATTTTAGACAGGTAACTAGTAACTGTAACAGATTACATTTAGAAAGTAACCTTCCCAACCATGCTTATTCATTCATAAGGCCTTGGCACATATTTAACGGTCTACCGACATCAGTTGTGCTCTGATTCGACACAGTTTCATAAGCACAAAGACAAACAAACAAACAAACAAACAAGCAATACAACAAAGCGACACAGCTTGGTCTGCAAGCCCCTTAGTTCATAAATATGTATCCGCCGCTCAGGCAGACCTAAGTCTTCAATCACAGAGGATCTTGGGTAATCTGGGCCGTTTGAAGAAACCGACTTCTGAAGCGGAGGGCTATGGGGAAATTACACATGCCTCTTAGTGCGTGTCTGTGTGCCTTCAACAACAACATAATATTCTACTTATACCACGCGGTGAAGCATATTTTAAACATGATGATCAGACCTGATCAGACCTTTAGCTGCAGCCAAGCTTGTGGCACATACAGTACATTGACATTCTTATTTGACTTTTAACCAGTCTATGTATGTCTACATAAGAAAGTAAGAAAATCGGAAATAAAAACATCCTAAATGTAGAGAAATGTCTGTTTGTAACAGCTGTCCTCCCTGGGGGTTTCTGTGATGCCAGTGTGTGTACTGTATGTAGCAACCAACAAACCACAGGAGGAGCGACGGATACACACTGCTGCTTCACCTCATTATCAACCCCTGTCCTCCTCTACCCCCCCTCCCATCACCCTGACAACTCTGACAGTAAGAGACTAAAGCCAAAGGACAGAACACTGGACGTGACAAATTTGTAATTACAGTACTATAAATGGCAGCAAGTGGGCTGAGCCAGAGACATATAGGCCTACAATACAACTATACTGTATGACTAGGCTGGCCTACCGCCAGTATGTAAAGCTGGCTAATAATACAGTGTAAGGGACTGGTATTGGCAGGTGGCTGGCACATAAAAAAGAGGTTTTGGGTAAGCTTGGTATCTGACAGTGAGCGGTGTCGTGAGTGGTGAAGATGGGGGGGTTGGCTTTGGACAGGCGACATTTTGAAAAGCCTTCTTAAAAGCAACAGATGAGGATAAGGGCTGGCATGGAGCTAGGAGGCTGGTGTGGATCGAGCAAGATAGCCAGGAGGGTGACGGTTGGCATGGGACTGTGGAAAAGCTGACATCAGACATGACTGCTTCAATAAGTCGGCGGACTAAAAGGACTGAGAGTCTTGGCACTGGGTGGACCAGGTTGGTAAACTTGTCATTGCGTGGGCCCAAAAAGTTTTGAAGATAAACCTTGACATTGGACATAATCACTTTCTTTAACGTGACATTACACAGAGTCGGGTTGTAGCTAAAACTTGGCATCTGGTTTGTGAGGGGATCTGTGATGCTTCGCCTCCGCCTAGGGGGGATTTGTCAGCTGTAACTCATGGATATTGCACTGTCATCAGTTCACTCTTTAGCCTGCTAGGGGCACAGAGGTAAGGCGGGCCAGCCAGAAAACACACTGTGCTTCCTCCTTACCACTGAGGAAAAACACACTGAACTCTCACTTACAACAACTCCCTGGGAGTAGTGATGACCGCCACCACGTCAGCATGTCTGCTGCCCTAATCCACTTGCTATGGTTCTAGATGTGTTTACCCCTGCTCTTTAGGAGGGACCAAAGCTAGGGTGAGCAGGGCCACACCAAGCCACTGAGCAGGCCCTCGTAAATAGAATGCCTGCTGCTGATAACACACCAGAGTGGTGGAACCCCATGATCTGTGTTGGGAAAAAACACAGGCCGACAAAGCTTAACTCCACTAGCAGACAAAGCAATCTGCTCCGACCAGCCTGAGACTGTCCATCATCTCCTCCCCAGCTGAGGGCCCAGAGCAGCTCCACCAGGCCTGGGGAGAGGCGTGGGCTCTGCTCTCTAGTCCCCTCTAGTCTTTTAATACAGTTGTGGAATTTGGATCCCCCTACACCCCAGTGACTGTTTTATCAGCTGATGCCATGTGCCGGCTACACCGTCCAGGAAATGATATTACTATACGTTTCAGTGGATAATATTAGCTTAAAACCCTCATCTTTTCTCCACGTGCAGTCAAGCAATGTAGATCTAATTAGGACTAGGAGGTTTCGGGGCGGATGCCACATAATGGTTGTAGAGTATCTCAAACCTAGCCATCCTGCAGGGCCTGATTGACGGACAGTATGAAAGGCAACAAGGGTTGTCATTTCACAACTAAATAAGGTTCTTCATAAAAGCCTTAGATGACACAGAACCTCATTCATATTCTGATCACGCCTTGATAGCTCATAAGATGAATGGGCGTTCATATCTTACTTAGAGCAATGATGACAGACAGCACCTTTTGTACTCCCGGGGGGCTCAGATGCCGACAGCCTGGGTTATTACTAACAGGAGTTCAATGCCAGGCAGACACACAGAGGGAAAGAGGAAATGGATATGATCTGATGTGCTCTTTCGTCAGCCGGTCTGAGGAATTACACAGAACTGATTTACATTTTTCCTTGGAACGCTTTGAAAGTAGAGAGGGCAAGGACAACAATCTGCACTGCAGTCATTTTCAGGTCGCCAGTGCTCAATGTCTCCTCCTCTGCAACAACAAGGCCTTGTAAATCTCTGTTGGCTTCTGACATAGAGGATTTGGGACCCTCCGTGGTCATGCCACACATGCAGAGGTATCAGTCACACTGATATGGCAAGGTTGTGCTGAGGCAGATTTTGGGCTGCCACCCCGGGTAACTAACAGTAGCGTTTCTCTGAATCTAGCCTACATCAGGGGCCGCAGAAGACTGTTGTCAGTCTAATCAAGTCAAACAAGGAGCCACTGGGTTCAGTGGGCGGAGTAAATGCCAAGGAGGATAGGACGCTGGCATGGGTGTCTGTTGACAATGGAGGTGGTGGGTGAGGAGACTCTCCGCAACATAAAAGTAAACTGTTACACACACACACAGTCGCATGCTGACGCACAACTCAGGCAACCAAGCCCATAATTAGTCAATGTTCCCTCAATCCCTTCCTTCCTTGACATTGGTAGTTATTTCCCCCTCTCCAGAGGTTCATCTTGAGTGTGCAGCCCAGTTATACACCGTGCTGTGGATCTGATACAGCCCCCTAACTGGGACTACCCAAAGCAAACTTATTTGAGATTGTCACAATCCACTAGCATGAAAATTCCCCACCATCCCAGTGGATTTCTCGGCTCTCTCACTCTAAGATCTGTCATACTTCAAATCAGGGGCCCACCTTTCTTTGGGATCTTCTTTATGTACACTATACAAACACAATCCTGTAACTGTATATCCCAACTAAGCTAGCCCACCACATCTCTCTGTCTCCATCTCTTTCTCTCTCCCTCCCATCTCTCCCTCTGTTCTTCTATTACAAATCAAATGCAGTAAATAAAAGGCCACTGGCCACTTAGCGCTTGTCTAGCCTAGCAAAAACCTGTCTCAGTGGATCTCTATCTGAGCCCCTGATTATAGTTGGCAGCGTCAGTGATAATCACATCATTTAGATGCAGCCTGTCCACCACTCCATTAGCAAGTCTGAGTAAAGAATGTCCCGACACAACACCCAGGCAGCTACACAGGGGTCACTGCCTGTTCCTCGGCTTCTTACATTCTGAAGATGAAGCAGGACTGAGGGACAGAGACAGTGTGCACTACGGTAAAGAAGGCAGAAAACTGTGAGGAGGAAGTGAGTTTCAGATTGGACTGCTGAAATGACTGGTTTTGTCAACAAGCCACTGTAAATTCAGCCCGGAGGCGGATATGTTTGACTGGCTGAAATAAGGTATTGCATATCCAGCTGACGTGTATATGTGAACGAATGAACACACACACACACACACACACACACACACACACACACACACACACACACACACCACACACACACACCACACACACACACACACACACACACACACACACACACACACACACACACCCCCCCCCGAACTGCAATGCCTTATTTCTTGTCTTGTGTGTGTGCTCAGTGGCCTTTCAGCTGAAGTGAACTGAGGACATTGTAGGATTGTTCCCATTGATCCATCATTCTGTTGAAAACAGGGCATTGTCTGAGTTCTATTTTAATGAGGACAGACGTTCCACTAGCGGAACACCTAGCCAATATCCAATGGAACAGCCAATGGCGCGAAATACAAAACCTCAAAAATCCAATAATTTCAATTTCTCAAACATACGACTATTTTACAGCATTTTAAAGATACACTTCTCCTTAATCCAACCACATTGTCCGATTTCAAAAAGGCTTTACAGCGAAAGCAAAACATTAGATTATGTTAGGAGAGTACATAGACCAAAATAACCACACAGCCATTTTCCAAGCAAGGATATATGTCACAAAAACCCAAAACACAGCTAAATGAAGCACTAACCTTTAACGATCTTCATCAGATGACACTCCTAGGACATAATGTTACACAATACATGTATGTTTTGTTCAATTAAGTTCATATTTATATCCAAAAACAGCATTTTACATTGGCGCGTGATGTTCAGAAAATATATTCCCACCAAAAACCTCCGGTGAATTTACAAAAATACTCATCATAAACGTTGACAAAATACATAACAATTATTTTAAGAATTATAGATACAGTACTCCTTTATGCAACCGCTGTGTGTGATTTTAAAATAGCTTTATGGAGAAAGCACATTTTTCAATATTCTGAGTACATAGCTCGCCATCACAGCAAGCTATACAGACACCCGCCAAGTTCGGAGCCACCTAAACTCAGAATTAGTATTATAAATATGCTCTTACTTTTGCTGATCTTCGTCAGAATGCACTCCCAGGACTGCTACTTCCACACCAAAACTTCCGGTGAATGTGCACATCAATTTACAAAAATACTCATCATAAACGTTGACAAAATAAATAACAATTATTTTAAGAATTATAGATAGACTACTCCTGGATGCAACCGCTTTGTCAGATTTTAAAATAGCTTTACGTAGAAAGCACATTTTTCAATATTCTGAGTACATAGCTCAGCCATCACGGTGAGCTATACAGACACCCGCCAAGTTCGGGGCAACCTAAACTCAGAATTAGTATTAGAAATATTCTCTTACCTTTGCTGATCTTCATCAGAATGCACTCCCAGGACTGCTACTTCCACAAGAAATGTTGTTTTTGTTCAAAATAATCCATATTTTGTTCGTGCGTACAGATCACTTATCCAAAGGCATAACGCGCGAGCGCGGAACCAGAGACGAAAAGTCAAAATGTTCCTTTACCGTACTTAGAAGCATGTCAAACGCTGTTTAAAATCAATCTTTATGGTATTTTTAACAAAAAATTGCGATAATATTCCAACCGGACAATAGCATATTCATTCAAGAAGAAAAAGAAGGAACGGCGTGCTCGCGTGACTGTGCATATCCAATCCCTTTGTTGCCAGGCAGACCACTCAGTAACTGAGCTCCTATTATCTGCCCAGTAACAGGAGAATGCTCAAGCAACTTTCTGAAGGCTTTTGACAGCCAATGGAAGCCTTAGGAAGTGCAACGTGACCCCACAAATACTGTAGTTTCGAAAGGGACTAGAAAGAAGAACTACAATTCTCAGATCCTCCACTTCCTGGTTGACTTTTTCTCAGGTTTTTGCCTGCCATATGAGTTCTGTTATACTCACAAACACCATTTAAACAGTTTTGGAAACTTCAGAGTGTTTTCTATCCAAATCTACTAATAATATGCATATTCTCGTTTCTGGGCCAGAGTAGTAACCTGTTTAAATTGGGTACGTTTTTCATCCGGCCGTGAAAATACTGCCCCCTAGCCCAGACAGGTTAACAAGAATTTAAGCTTTCTGCCAATATCAGATATGTCTACGTTCTGGGAAATGTTGTTGTTACTTACAACCTCATGCTAATCGCATTAGCCTAAATTAGCTCAACCGTACCGTGGAAGGGACACCGATCCCGAAGAAGTTTTTAACCTGTCTCCTCCCCTTCATCTACACTGATTGAAGAGGATTTAACAGCTGACATCAATAAGGGATCATAGCTTTCACCTGGATAGGCTATGTCATGGAAAGAGCAGGTGTACTCAATGTTTTGTATACGCAGTCTATAAATCCATACTATGAGGTTTGAATGATACTGTGAAAATTATGATAATGCCCTTTTAGTGTAAGACCTGTTTGAAAAGACTGCCTGGAATTTCAACCTGTTTTGGTGAGATGGTATTTTGGCCTGCCTGGTGACATCACCAAGACATTGCCAATAACAGCTAGTTTTCCGTTTTCTCCTCCCCACTCAGACCACTCCAAGACAGTCCTAGAAAAAGTAGTTATTTAGAAATAACTATTTTCTAAGAAGCTATATATACATTTTTTTTTTACCAATTTAATTGAAAACAATCACAGTAAGATTCTTAATTGATACCCAGATATTATTTGATATTGAGATAAAAACATCTGCATTGGATATTTGACACTAAAAGATACCCTGAATACTCTAAAGGTGAATTCCTTTCATGACTTAACAGATATTTTTTCTCAATTAATGTCGCATTAGTATAACAGAATGAGCTCACTGCCAACTCTGGTGAAGAGTTTTTCGGCTATTTTTTGGGTAAAAGGTCATCATTTTTTTCTGTCTGACTTCAACAAGCGGATAACGGTCTTTCGCTTATTCACAGACTTGATGGCATTTATTTTCGAAGGATGCCCTTGCAAGCCCTGTACGGTTTCCTTCCAGTGTGTTGCTATGTTGTTTTATGAGCACATAATTGAGAATAGTGTTACTGTGTTTTTCATGGCCTGGCTCCAATGACAACAGCGAGAGCCTGGGCCAGTGAAAACACAGCGAGCCCAGAGCCAGAGGGACTGTCGTCGAACAGGCTGTGAATCAGCTGTATCCGACAGCCGCCCCCACCCCTCAGATTCTACCCATGATCCTCAGCAGCTCAGTTCTGAACAGGCTCCCTCGGATGTACTGTACTGCTCAGGATGCAGCTGAATTTTCTCAATTTCCAATTCCGATGGCAATAACAGACTCCACTGCTTGGGCACCCATCTGTCCATCTACTCTTTTCCTCTTCTTTCCCTCTCTCAAACGGAGGTGGAATCCATCCCAAACACATCCATCCGTCTACACGCCCAGACTCAGCATCAGATAAAACTAATTGTCATCAGACCAAGGGTGAAATCTCATATTACGCACACGGTACACCTTATCTGACCGCTGTTGACTCAGAAACAGTCACATGGTCCATCAGTCGAGGCGTTATCATGAGATCCCAGGCTGGGAGCGGGGTGAGAATCTGTGAGCAGCCTCTCTGTCTTCAGGCTGGGAGGTTGTTCCCGGCCCTCAACAAGATGCATGGCCATCCACACATTAACAATGACACACAGGCAACTAGTGTTTACATGAGATAACGATCAACCCTGTACAAGCTGTGAGGGCATTCATCTTGTCTGAATGGTCTATTAGCAGAAGGTTAAAATGCATTGCTAATTTATTCTGAAAAGTTGAGGAATGAATGGGAACTTAATTTGCATGCTCGAAAAGTGTACGGCTGATTTGGGAGGCAAAGTTAAACTGTTACACATTGATGAGAGAAAAGGGACTATCTGAAAGTGCCAAGGTTGATGTAACCTCCATTTCAATTCCAGCCAGTACAGATAAACTGAAAGCTATATTTTCCTAAAATGACTGGAATCAATAGAGCTGACCCACCATCCTCTTTGACTCTGTTTTTAAAATAATTGCTTAATGAGACAACACAGTATTTATAACCCATTAATATGGTTGGACTGGACCATTGGCATCACTCACCCAGTGGAGGGGGTCATGATGCAGCCCCCACGGTCCACTGTCATCCTGCAGCCACACCCCCGCTCCGGGGTGTCGTGGTTCATGCCAAAGTTGTGCCCCAGCTCGTGTGCTAAAGTCACAGCTGCACCCAGGGGATTTTCCGAATGATCCTACAGTGGAAAAACAACATAAGTTCACATTCGGTTTGAAACTGAGATAAAAAGTTGAAGCGATAATACCTTTCTATATTATTAGAACATCACAACATAGCATTGCATTGTATAATGTCTAGCATGGATAGTTAAGTAGCAGCACAATATGTTAGTTCATAGAGTTCAGTGGATATATCCATCGATGTTTGGAAGATAATGGATGTTGCATAGAGTAAACAGCTACAAGGTACATTAGAGCCCATTATCCCTTAGTTCAATACATATCTGTCTTAGTTCGGTTAGTTCGGTCACAGTGGTTCCATTAGGTCCAACTGTCCAGTGATCCACATTTCATTACACATTCTGCTCATGGAGGATAGGAGCTGATCAGTTTGTCTGCTGTTCCCTCAACAACCCCAACCAACCCTAATCACACACTACTGCCGGCGGGGACAGATGCTGGGAAGCAATAAAAACTTGGTGCATTATGACATTTTAGTGCACATATAAGCTAGCCAACTGTCCTTCAGAAGGAGAGAGGGTACAGGGAGGGGAGGGGGTGTATAGAGATAGGGAGAGGGGAGAAGTGATGGAGAAAAACCTAGTAAAAATTTGACAAACAGAAAGCTACTAGACAGAGAAAGGCAGAGACGCATGCATGCAGAGAGAATGGAATAAAGACTGAAAAAAAGTGCAGCAAAGACACTGATTGACATGGAGAGACAAAGAGAAGAAAGCAAGGGAACAATAGAAGTGAAGGCAAGACTGGCTGCTGTAGCTTGCTGCACAGTTAAGTGCTGAGTGTGCACAGCAGCAAACCCAACAGCAGTATAAATTATGAAGGTCCCGGCCCATGGAGCTTTACACACACAGACACACTCTGTGGACGTGTGTCTTTACTACTCCACAGGCCTAGATAGGTACACCAGGTGAACCACAGCCACTAAGCCATGAATTATCTATACACACACTGAAACACACACATGCACGCACACATACAGCTCTGAATATACTGGAGGATACTGGAGACAGAAAGACTTGTTTCAGTCATATAATGTTTCCCCTATGTGGATGCTGTCATCCAATGCGACACAGCAAGTAGGATTATGAATCAGACATTTACTTAATCCATAGGTCCCTATTGTATGTAGGACTCTAGTCTAAAGAGCCTAACAACTAGTCTGATTTCCACTGCTCTGTACATACTGTAGGACTCCTATTATGTCCATAATAAACTCATGCGCTTTCCCTTTACAGAGGGTCATATGTCAGGGCCCTATGTAAAGCAAAGGTATTTCTGCCCTGATTACAGAGCTGCATGGTGGGACCAGTTTCCTGGGGTTTTCGTGGAAGGATGAGAACTCCGTCCCTCCCAGCCCTGTCATGTTTGAGAGGTCTCATGGATGTTTCTGAGTGGTGTGGATATACTGCTCGCATCATGGCCGAGCGCTTCTTCACAAGCACTGTAATTGAAGAATCAGAGAGAGTGGATTGACGTAGGTGAAGTCAGAGTCAACCCTTCAAAGCAGCCCTAAGATAGCTACGATGGTGAGAACACAACAGGGTTAGTTTGGTCATGAAGGGGTTTTACGGTCTTTCTGATATCGTTTCAAGACATGCAGGGGATATTTTATCTTCCAAAACATGATGATTGTACTTCGTTTACATTTAACGACAACCCCACATTGGTTGACGTATAAAGGTTTCTGGCTAAATTTGTTTTAAAACCCAGCGATGTACAAACTGTGAAATTCAACCTACATGTGGACCAAATAAAGGGGGTTGGAGCTGATAACATATGTTGAAATACAAAGTGGTTCATCTGGTCCTTTGGCCCTATAACTCAATACATGTTTCTTTAATCCTACTCCAAGCCTTTTCCATGTGTGAGTAATGGGAAGGACAAACATCTGGAAATAACCAGCTAACCCTGGCCAGAAGGAAAACATATCTATTAATGGGAAATACACCTCTTTGTTGAAGCTGCATGGCACGGGCTGACTCTGAGAAGGGAACTGCCTGACGATTTAGTACGGGTATCAAGTGATACAGTGGGGACGGAAACCCAGTTCATTTTGCTCATTGCATAACTTAACTGTGTGGGCTGTGCGTGGTAGTGAGTAAAGGGCATTCTATTTTGACATTTAGTATATGGCCTGGCACAAATAATTTATCACTAGTCATAAAAATGTTAATGTGTCTTGTTTAAGCTCCGTGTACAATGACTTACCTCAAACCCACATCCCCCTACATTTATAACTAGACTGGGGACTGGGTGGTTAAATGACGGAAAAGCTTCCAATGACCTTGGATGGTGTGTGTGTGTTTGTGTGTGTGTACATGGATGTGAATATCCTGGTGTTTACAATCATCCTTTCTCCGACCCCCACACCAAACAATGAACAGTGAACACCTTTTCTTTACACGCCGTCTCTGGATAGTATTGAGCTGAGCTCATGCTGATAGCGTCATAGAGGAGGAACAGTGTGAGGTTCAGGTTGTACTCACCATGACGATGCCTCCAGACTGCTCCACTGTGCACATGCTCATGATGGGAGCCATGCCAATGGTGGTACCCTGGAAGTACACCCCACTGAGGGGAAGGGGGTCGAGGAGAGGTAAAGAAGGTGACTTCAGGGGTTAAATAGATACTAAGAATCCTATCATAGTCTATTTGTATCCCAAATCACAAACGACTGAAGCTTCTATACGAATCGGAAACGGTATGGGCTGTATAACTTCTGTACCTGTGTCACTTCGTTTTGAGTGTGTGCTTCAGGTATTTGTTTATGAGTTTGTGTACTGTAGGATCTCCACCTGATGAGCTGAGCGTTGTCGTGTGATTTCGTAGGCAGAAGTTTGACTTTCCTCCAGTCTAGGAACTCATGCAGGGTGTTGAAGGGGTCCTGAGTGACAGGACACTTATCAGAGTCGCTCCATACCTCCAGGCCCACCAGGGCCACGCGGATGTTCAGGACCCTGTAGAACTGAGGGGCAGTGAGTAGAAGAATGCATAGTTGTACTATCATCTTAGGATCTCTCCCATATAAACAATATATACAGATTTGTTTTATTTAAATAAAAAAGGTAGTATGGATAAATGGCTGGGGACTGGCTTGGGAGCAGGTTGGCATTTATTGTCATGAATCTTGCCCTGGAGGCAGCTCTGCAGAGTGGTCACTAGCTGGCACAGCCAAAGTTATAAAATCTGATTTTAAACCTAAAACAAACCTTAACCACACTGCTAACCCTAGTGCATAACCCTATCCTTAAATTAAGACCCAAATATCATGCATTTTTACTATATAACAAATTTTGCCTTTGAAGCTGGCCCATCTAGTGGAAATCACTGAGTTCAACCTCCAGGTCAAGATCCATGACAAAACGTTGGCTTGGGTTCCTATATGATACCATTTTAGATGGACTAAAAGCAGTTGTGAGAGACTGACATTAGTCTGGGATGATATTAATATGTACTGGCAGAGGTATTTCTATTTTAAACATATGATAGATCTCTCCTGTGCATTGGGAAGGTAGAGGTTTTACCTTGTCCACGTAATTGGCTATCTCTGCCAGTCTCTGCTTCACCCTCTCAACATCCTTTCCCTGTTTCTGAAACTGAACACGCAACCCAGGGTGAATATTGTTAGATGTTAGTAAGCAAAGAAAGACATTAATAGTGGATAAAATAAGTACAAGGTAATGCACATAGTATACAGTACTGCAGACTGGGTTCAATATCATTTGAACAAGTGTGACAATGTGCCTGTGAGACATCGCCACGTCGGGACATTTCCCTCCATTGCTTCACACACAAATGGACAGATTTCTTTGGTACAGACATTTTCAAAATAGCATTATTATTATTATAAAATCATTATTGATATTATACGGTATAAGAACACAAACACCAGAGTCTGGTTCATATAATTTATTTAGAAACATACCATTGTTTTCTCTTTGTTTGGTGCTGCTAGCCCATCCTACTCACCACATTATTTTGGAAATGGCTTCCTAGGGGAGCATCCGTTAGGTGATGTTCAGGGATTTAGGAAAAGGTAGCGCGCCCTCGTTATTTGTTTTTTCCTGTTTAAAACTTTTCAGGATCGGTGTGTCTCCTGCGGGACGTTGAGCTAACATAGGCTAATGCGATTAGCATGAGGTTGTAAGTAACAAGAACATTTCCCAGGACATAGACATATCTGCAAAAATATTTATGTCCAACGTATAATGACAAACACTGCGAGATGACTCATTTATATAGTGTCAAAAGACACACAGTGTTCCTAGGCTGTCACTGTAAATAAGAATTTGTTCTTAACTGACTTGCCTAGTTAAATAAAGGTTAAATAATAAAAAATAAAAAAAAGTCACTGATGTGATCTTCCTGTCTGCGTTTGGCGCCCCCCTCGGGTATGAGCTGTGGGGGAGATCTATGTGGGCTATACTCAGCCTAAATCATTATGTCTTTGTTGTAAATGTTTTGGCACCAAACTGTGGCAGTTGTGAAAAAAAGTCAATAGTTGGAAGAGTTATTTTGATATTTTTCCATTGTTAATTCATTATAAATAAGAATTTGTTCTTAACTGACTTGCCTACTTAAATAAAGGTTAAATAAAAATTATTTAAAAAAAATTATTAGATGTGCTTTTTTCCCCCATTATTTTCTCTTGAACCATATGGTCTATTCTCTAGAAACACATGGACAATATGGACACAGATATACAAAAATGAATACTATATATGAATATTTGTTTTTAAAGTTATGCAAGTATAAATTACCAAAGTTACTATAGATGTAAGGGTTGCGGAACTGGTGCTAGTGAAGTCAGACGCAGGAGAGCAGAAATAGGTAATAGCCGGAGCAGTTTAATACAAAACCCACGGCAGTACAAAAAGAACCTACATGGGTACAAAACCCAACGTGCACCAGTAACATAGAGTACAAGCACTTACAAACAAACAATTCCACACAAGGACATGGAGGGAGCAGAGGGTTAAATACACAACAATTAATGAGGGAAATGGGACCAGGTGTGTAAGAAAACAAGACAAAAGAAATGGAAAATGAAAAGTGGATCGACGATGGCTAGAAGACCGGTGACGCCGACCGCCGAGCACCGTCCGAACAAGGAGAGGAAACGACTTCGGTGGAAGTCGTGACAATAGATCCTGTGGTGACCCGATCCTGTAGGTTCATGCTATACAACATTCGCAGAGTACGACCCTGCCTTACACAGGAAACGGCGCAGGTCCTAATCCAGGCACTTGTCATCTCCCGTCTGGATTACTGCAACTCCCTGTTGGCGGGGCTCCCTGCCTGTGCCATTAAACCCCTACATCTCATCCAGAACGCCGCAGCCCGTCTGGTGTTCAACCTTCCCAAGTTCTCTCACGTCACCCCGCTCCTCTGCACACTCCACTGGCTTCCAGTTGAAGCTCGCATCTGCTACAAGACCATGGTGCTTGCCTACGGAGCTGTGAGGGGAACGGCACCTCCGTACCTTCAGGCTCTGATCAGGCCCTACACCCAAACAAGGGCACTGCGTTCATCCACCTCTGGCCTGCTGGCCCCCCTACCTCTGCGGAAGCACAGTTCCCGCTCAGCCCAGTCAAAACTGTTTGCTGCTCTGGCACCCCAATGGTGGAACAAGCTCCCTCACGACGCCAGGACAGCGGAGTCAATCACCACCTTCCGGAGACACCTGAAACCCCACCTCTTTAAGGAATACCTGGGATAGGATAAAGTAATCCTTCTACCCCCCCCCCAAAAAAAAGATATAGATGTACTATTGTAAAGTGGTTGTTCCACTGGATATCATAAGGTGAATGCACCAATTTGTAAGTCGCTCTGGATAAGAGCGTCTGCTAAATGGCGTAAATGTAAATGTAAAATGTAGATCTCTGGCTTTGCCCTCGACCGGTTCAGGTCTTATCTATGTGGCAGATGTTTCTCAGTGAGCATGGGTGGTTCAGTATCGTCCCCAGCACCTATTCACTTTATTGTCCCTCAGGGGTCATCCTTTTTTCCCTGTACATGCTTCTCCTTGCTGACATCATCCACAATCATAACATCCAGTTTCATTGCTACTGTATGCGGATGACACGCAGCTTTATATATCAATCAGACCCAGTGACCAAGCTAGCTATAGCTACCCATCCAAATGTTGGATGTCTGACAACTTTCTCCAACTCAATGATAAGAAATCAGAGGTTGTTTTATTTGGTCCCCTTTATTTAACCCTGACCTAAACCTCCAGCTGCATGTAAAGAAGGTTGTCCAGTCTTGCTTTTATCATCATAAAAATATAGCTAAAGTCAAGTATTTTATTTCAGTCACTGATCTGGAGAGCCTTCTACCTGCTTTTATTTATTCACGCCTAGATTACTGTAACTCTTTGTATACATGTCTCTGTCAGAAATCACTCCATTGTCTACAGTTAGTTCAAAATTCTGCAGCTCAGCTTTTAACAGGCACCAGAAAATCTATCCATATCACAGCTATTTTAGCTTCTCTACACTGGCTACCAGTCACCTTCAGAATGGATTTAAAAAATATATATATTAATCACGTTTAAGGCTAGGCTTGGCTTAGCTCCATCCTATATCTCTGATCTTTTATCTCCTTACACGTCAAGACGCAGCCTGAGATCCTCTGGCAGGGCACTGTTGACCATTCCAAAGTCTAGGTTGAAAACAAAAGGAGACTGTGCATTTGCTATTAGGGCTAGACTTTGGAATGGTCTGCTAGAGGAAATCAGGCTTGCAGATTCAGTGTCTGTTTTTAAATACCTACTGAAGACACACTTTTATAAAGATGCTTTCAATGTATGATTTGAATTAGCTGTATCTGTCTTTGTTTCTAAGCTAGTAACTTTTATTTTATGATGTGAATCACTTTGTTACCTGTATTGAAAAGCACTATACAAACAAAGTTATTTGTATAGAGCTTTTGCAAATAAGACAATTATTCTATTACCATAGATCACCTGTTAATTACCAAAATTACTGAGGATTCCGGTAACTTCTGGAAATTACTGGTAGCTCTGCAACCCTAGCAGTACAGTATAATGGTAGTTTTTTCAGAAATGGCATGGCCCATATGTTACAGATATCTTCAACCAGTCTGGGAGAGAAGGTATAACATGTTGGACAGGTTGTCAAGCTGAGATCCATCTGGATCTGGGTTCATCTCAGAAACAATTGGCGAGAGACCGGGGAGCATGTGCATTGGCAGAAATAGCATGTGAGAGGCATCGGATGCAATCCAAGGTGAGACAGACTCTCCTTTTTCATCCCACTGTGCATCCACCTGCTTGTGTATACTGCGTGTAGACCTACTTCGTCAGCTACATCCAGCCTGGCCTTTATAGAGGAGCACAAGCAAGTGGGTCCTCTCCTCCTCTCTCTTCCAGTTCAGGTCAATAGCATGAGCTAGGGGCAGCCAAGGGGAAATCCCAGTGCGATCGTTTCTCTCCTTCTTCTGTATCCACACTGTTTCCTGTTTCCTGTCTAGTCCACTCGGGAATTGTTTAGCACTTCCTGTGGAATACGGCTGCCACCGACGACCGCACTGTAGCAGCACACTGACCTAATTCTGCCGTTACCAAGAGGATTTGTTCTTGCTTTGTTAAAATTTCGCCTATTTTCTTCTGAGAAGTCTGTGTGTCTCTAGCCATTCTGAATGGGCACACCACATACTGTAGTCATGGTAATGATGAGTAGGACGACACTAGGATTATTATCTATGCATTTTAATTCATTATAGATACATTACCTCTCTGTTGTCTGCAACGATGATCAGCTCTACGTATTTGGTAGTCTTCTGAGCATGCCTCTTGTGCTGTGATGCAGAGAGAAGTGGGGGGCGGGGGGGGGGGGGGGAGAAAACCCATCATTTGAACAAAATCTTTACTCAAGGACATGGACATTCTAAATTTAACCACTCCTTTCTCCTCCTCAAAGTCCTGTCTTTTTTCTTTAGCTTGGTAAACAACGCACACTTTCGCACAACTTCTAGTGAGTCCACATTAGGTTATTTATGTTAAAGCTACTTCAAAAATATTGCTTATCAATCTTTCAAAAGGCTCCTGTCACGGAATCACCCGCGATTTCAACTTCACATTGACGGCCTCACCAGTGGTGAAAGCTTCATAAAAAAGTCTATTACTCATGTGCTTAGTCAAGCAGACAGCAGACACGTTTCTATGAAATATCCTGTCCTATCATAGTGCTCCTGTTCTTTTTATCAAGCTTTTAAAGCTCCAATATTGGAAACTGATGATTCACTGTGTCAGTGAGTGTCTTGGTTATTATTTCTGAAGGAAAGGGTAGGATCAGGATTGATAATGGATGCGTGCAGGTACTGTAGGTGGTGGCAGATGGACCTGTACATCTGCTACATGGAGACTGGTGGGGGGAGCAGGGCCCATGCTCCTGCCCTGGCCCTGATATAGGACTCTGGAGCCAGGGAAAGAGTAAGGGCAAGGTTGGATCTCTACCATGGTTCATGTGCTGTTCTGAGTGCCAATTCAAGTGCAAACCCAAGTTCAAAATCAATACAGCTGTCACGACTTCTGCCGAAGTCGATGCCCCTCCTTGTTCGGGTGATGCTCGGCGGTCGACGTCACCAGTCTTCTAGCCATCACTGATCCATTTTTCATTTTCCATTGGTTTTGTCTTGTCTTCCTACACACCTGGTTCCAATCCCATTCATTACATGTTGTGTATTTAACCCTCTGTTTTCCCTCATGTCCTTGTCTGAGATTGTTTTGTTTGTTATTGATTTTCGTGTATTTTTGTATTGGTGAGCTACGGCTATTTTTACCCATGTTATTTTTATGTACGTTGGTTTTGGAGTTTGTGTTTGTTTATTATTTATTAAACAACTCCAGTTCTACCAAGTTGGTTTCTCCTGCGCCTGACTTCCTTGCCACCTACACACACGACGATGACAACAACTCAAGCCCTGGTTCCTGGTCACAGCGAAAATTGCCCTCATTGTTTATAATCGATCAGACTGCCACAAAAATCCATCATCTTTGTTACAACAGTATGGTAAAAATAAGTTTGATCCTACCTCTGAGGCAATAGCTATAAAGGCATGCATCAATTTACAAATTAACAATAAACATCTCCCTAAGGACCCCTGGCTTGCCATTACAAAACAAATATCATATCAGCCTGTTTCAAATGGTGTCATGTGTTATATCAGAGAAATTAAGACATAGGTGTTTTCATAGTGAATTCTGTCAGTCGGCAAATCAATTGCTTTCCCACCATGAAAGGCCGCATCATCCCCGCTCAGATTGTTATCAAACCCAGAACATTGTGTTGCAGATGCTCTCAGACAGCTATCTGGATGACAATGACATAAGTCCAAGAGCCCACGCTCCTACATCACTATCTATCTCACTGATACCATTATTCCAGATCCTGTACAAGATGAATCCATTATCAAGCTCTTCCTTTTGAACATCTTCTAGATCTAATGATTTTATCTGATAGCTTTATCATGAACAGTTTTGTTCATGGAATGCTACAGTACCAATATTTCTAATGTGGTATTTGATGGAGGTTATCTGAAGGAAATTGTCAGAAGAAAAACGTAGTTGTTGTCGATGAGCCTTACCCTGGTACTGAATGTTCTGAAAGGGCTTCTTAGATGGTTGTCAGGTGTAACAGAGGATATGTTGAAGCCATGACCACAGGTTCCAGAGGACAGGTTGAGGTTTTCCCCTCGGTAAATGATGTGTGTATAATTGTCCTGGTCCAACGATGGTTCAAGGACGAAGGTCTTATTTTCAAGTGAGATGAAACCCCTGTAAGACAAGGGAAGACAAGGCAAATCTGTTCAACAGATCTGGTATAATAAATTGACTGTGGACAAAGCATTCTGTGACCAGAAGGGGGAAGCCATCTTGATTCTTGACTGCATGTTATGGTCAGAAGTGTTTGTAATTAGGATGTTTATAGTTTAAAGGCCTAGGTCTTTAACTTTGAGTGAGAACTTTCTCAAAGTCTAGTAATGGACAGTGCTTGGCTTGGGCAAGAGCTCACCGGAACGGAGTACCGGTGCCTCAAGTTTTCTACTGCTAGAGCTCCTGCACCTAATCGAATATTAGCTCAGAAGTATTGTGGAGCTCCTGCACCTAAATATAAACAGTACCATCACCCAAAATGAGTACCAGCACCTATTTCAGTCCAAGTCAAGAACTGGCAAAGGATATTGTACTGATCATCAAGAGAAGTTTCCTTTATGTGGACTGTGGACTATTGACTTCCAAGGACCAAAGTGTGGAAGGATATTTCTAAGGCCTACTTATATTTTTTTCTCTCTGTACTGCCTTTCCTTTGGATTAATACACAGCCTTAAAACTCAGCTGGTTAAATCCATTTTTATTTAATTTTTCGCAGCTGGATTATTTAGATTTGTTTTATTTCTTACTGGATGTTGAGACTGAACTAATGTCTCTTAGTGAAATAACTCAGTCAATGTAAATGGCCCCACTGACTTACAATAGATTCAACTCCCCGAAGAGGCTCTTAGGCCAACTAAAACTCTGAAACAATTTGTTTTGGCATTGAAGCCAAGCCACATATTGCTCGTCAAACATCTGTCTGCCTCAAGGATTTTGTGAGGTACAAGATAAAAAAAAGAATTACCAGTAACACTCCTTGGGGGTGGACTCTTATTCAGGTCAACATTTTTATCACAAATGTATTACCTCTAAAAGTTCCTCTTCATTAGCTTTTATTGCATCGTTAAAAGGTTTCATGGCATACTAAACGTTTTCTCGTCACATAATGCATCTGTAGTTTGGGGTAATTAAGCAGGAGATGAGCGTACATCAGGAGGCTTTCTGTTTCTGTTTAGACTCAGCCTGGCAGCTTTATTACTTCCAGGTGGCCATTAGGCACAGACACATGCCCAGAGGAGAGTGGAGGAGAATACGGATAATCACTGGGTGGCCAGACCAAGACCATGTTCTATGTCTAGGGATCTATTATACACTTTCAGTGGACTCTTCTATACTCTTGGGTAAGTGGAAACTCATACCTGTTTGTTGACAGAGATTTAAGGGGCTAAAGTGCGATTCCACAGCAGTGGAAAATATTTGTGGCATCTCAGATTGTTCTGTCAATTTTCACATACATTTCATTGGGAGGATGTTTGAAATGCTTTTTACATTTGTATCACCAAACATTATTCTGAAAATATGATGAAAGTGGCCATCTATACATGCCTCATTTAAGACCCTATGATATGCAAACAGTACATGATATTAGACAACATCTTGGTGTCACTATACTCTTTTGGTGTGCTCTAAAATATGGACTATGTCATGATTCTGAAATAAACATTTTTACATTCAAATGGTTTGTCATACACATCCTTCCTCCCAATGAAGTTCCTATGTGAGAATTGCCAGAACAATCTGTGGGTCTTGATTGTGGCCACTTACACAGCATGTCTGAGGCTTCTGGGATCCTATAGACTGAAGTGTTACTTACCGGAGGCCAGAGCAGGTGCTGAGAGTGACGTCAGAGTTAGCGTGGCCTTCCACTTCTCCATGGTAGTAACAGTTCTTCTGAAAAATACCAACATGACACTCAAGTCAAATTGAAACCGTGTCAGGACATTCTTTAACATACTATAGTATACTTATCTTTCGTTTCACCAATGGTCAACCAAGGAGAAGTGGAAAGGAAGCCATTAAGTGTACAGAGACATAATACTGTCTATCTGAGACAGTATGATGAGGAAGTGTCTGGTTTGGAGTCAAAACAAAACTCTGTATTATGGCTGAATGGCTTCATTCAAGTCTACACCAATTACTCTAAGACCAACTGCATTGTTAGCCAAAAGTCAATTTGAAAAATACTGAACGTCAGTACTGAACTGTGAGACAAAATACTTGAAGCTGGCATTTTCCGTAGCCAGTTCATACTTTTACACAATCACTAAGGCTGTACTGAGTTGACTCCAAAAGAGACCCCTTTACTGCTCTGAAAGGAGACTCCTTTTGAAATTGCTATGAAAATACTTGGCTGAGTCACCAACTAATTACATTAAACATGAACATGTCGGTGCCATAGACATACAGAAACAATATACAAAAGTATGTGGATACCACTTCAAATGAGTGGATTCGGCTATTTCAGCCACACCCGTTGCTGACAGCTGTCTAAAATCGAGCACACAGACATGCAATCTCCATAGACAAACATTGGCAGTAGAATGGTGTGCTGAAACTTGTAGCGCATAAAAATCATTCTCGTTTGCAACACTCACTACCGAGTTCCAAACTTTCCTCTGGAAGCAACGTCAGCACAATAACTGTTCTTCAGGAGCTTCATGAAATGGGTTTCCATGGATAAGCAGCCGCACACAAGACTAACATCACCATGCACAATGCCAAGCGTCGCCTGGAGTGGTGTAAAGCTCGCCGCCATTGGACTCTGGAGCAGTGGAAACACGTCCTCTGGAGTGATGAATCACGCTTTACCATCTGGCAGTCCGACGGACAAATCTGGGTTTGGCGGATACCAGGAGAAAGCTACCTGCCCGAATGCATAGTGCCAACTGTAAAGTTTGGTGGAGAAGGAATGATGGTCTGGGGCTGTTTTCATGATTCTGTCTAGGCCCCTTATTTCCAGTGAAGGGAAATCTTAACTCTACAGCATACAATGACATTCTAGATGATTACATGCTTTCAACTTTGTGGCAACAGTTTAGGGAAGGTGTCACGTCCTGACCAGCAGAGGGCGTAATGGTGTTAGTTTTGGCCAGGATGTGGCAGGGGTTTTGTGTGTGTGAATGGTTGTGTTGGTGATTGGGACTCCCAATTGAAGGCAGGTGTGTTGAGTTGCCTTTGATTGGGAGTCCTATATAGGAGTGCGTGTTTCTCTTTGGGGTTGTGGGTAGTTGTTCTTGCATTGCGTTTTGTGTGCCTGTAAGACTGTTCCTGTCGTCGTGAGTATTGTTTATTGTTTTTGCCTGTGGATGCTTTACTTAAGTTTATTAAAAAACTATGAGTATCCACATTCCCGCTGCACCTTGGTCCATTTTTGAAGACAGTTGTTACAGAACTACCCACCACAAAAGGACCAAGCAACGGAAGAGGAAGGAGCCACAGGAGTACAACGTGATGGACCAATGGACGTGGGAACAAATCCTGGACGGAGAGGGACCATGGACTCAGGCTGGGGATTATCGCCTCCCGCAGTGGGAGATTGAAGCAGCGAGAGTGGAGAGGCGATTCTACGAGGAGAGCGCAACGAGCGCGAGAGGCAGCCCCAATAAAAAAATCCTTTATGTCTCCCCAGCCTGGTGAATCCTGAGAGTGCCAGAGTGGCCCGCCGTGCCGGATCTGCCAGAGTGGCCCGCCGTGCCGGATCTGCCAGAGTGGCCCGCCGTGCCGGATCTGCCAGAGTGGCCCGCCGTGCCTCCGGCCCAGCCAGAGTGGCCCGCCGTGCCTCCGGCCCAGCCAGAGTGGCCCGCCGGTCTTCCGGCCCAGCCAGAGTGGCCCGCCGGTCCTCCGGCCCAGCCAGAGTGGCCCGCCGGTTCTCCGGCCCAGCCCGAGTGGCCCGCCTGTCCTCCGGCCCAGCCCGAGTGGCCCGCCTGTCCTCCGGCCCAGCCCGAGTGGCCCGCCTGTCCTCCGGGCCAGCCCGAGTGGCCCGCCTGTCCTCCGGTCCAGCCAGAGTGGTCCGTCTGCCAGGGTCAGCCCGAGTGGCCCCTCTGCCCGGCCCAGCTATCGGCGCCTCCGAAAGTGGGCGACGCCGAAGGTGGAGCGAGGTCCACGTCCTGCACCTGAGCCACCTCCAGGAGAGGTGGGTTGGGGAGGGAGGGTGTAGCACAGTGCCGTCGCTGACGGCAGCCACCCTCCCTTCCCTCATTGTTTAGGGGGATATTTTTTGTTGTTTGGGGGTTTGTTTTTTCTTTTAGGTGCATTCCGGGGTCTGCACCTTGAGGGGGGGGTACTGTCACGTCCTGACCAGCAGAGGGCGTAATGGTGTTAGTTTTGGTCAGGATGTGGCAGGGGTTTTGTGTGTGTGAATGGTTGTGTTGGTGATTGGGACTCCCAATTGAAGGCAGGTGTGTTGAGTTGCCTTTGATTGGGAGTCCTATATAGGAGTGTGTGTTTCTCTTTGGGGTTGTGGGTAGTTGTTCTTGCATTGCGTTTTGTGTGCCTGTAAGACTGTTCCTGTCGTCGTGAGTATTGTTTATTGTTTTTGCCTGTGGATGCTTTACTTAAGTTTATTAAAAAACTATGAGTATCCACATTCCCGCTGCGCCTTGGTCCATTTTTGAAGACAGTTGTTACAGAAGGCCCTTTCCTGTTCCAGCATGACAATGCTCCTGTGCACAAAGCGAGGTCCATACAGAAATGGTTTGTTGAAATCAGTGTGGAAAAACTTGACTGGCCTGCACAGAGCCCAGACCTCAGCCCCATCAAACACCTGAATTGGAACGCCGACTGCGAGCCAGGCCTAATTGCCCAATATCAGTGCCTGACCTCACTAATGCGCTTGTGGCTGAAGGGAAGCCAGTCCCCGCAGCAATGTTCCAACATCTAGTGGAAAGCCTTTCCAGAAGAGTGGAGGCTGTTATAGCAGCAAAAGGGGGACCAACTCCATATTAATGCAGATGATTTTGGAATGAGATGTTTGACGAGCAGGTGTCCACATACCTTTGGTCATGTAGAGTATATTGGGTAGCATTATGTTCAGCATTTACCTTAGCATTCTTTATGACACTATGATACGTTTTTTTGAGTTTGTGTACCAATTTAGGGTTTTATAATGTCCATAAAAACTTAGTCAGTTGTGTTTTGGACAGGAAACTTTTATATGAAAATAGTTGCCAGACACAATAAGGTAGTCTACTTTCAAAGTATGTGACTTTTAACTGTTTTTTTTTGTCATTTGAGTGGTGCATGTACAATTGGTTGTTGGTTGTGCCTTGGGGAAGTATTCAGACCCCTTGACTTTTTCCACATTTGTTATGTTACAGCCAAATTCTAAAATATTTTTTCTTATCAATATACACACACTACCCTATAATGACAAAGAAAAAACAGGTTTTTAGAAATGTTTGCTAATTCATTTCAAAAAAGGGAATATTACATTTACATAAGTATTCAGACCCTTTACTCAGTACTTTGTTGAAGCACCTTTGGCTGCGATTACAGCGTTGATTCTTCTTGGGTATGACACTACAAGCTTGGCACACCTGTATTTGGGGAGTTTCTCCAATTCTTATCTTCAGATCCTCTCAAGCTTTGTCAGGTTCACGTCTCTCCAGAGATGTTTGATCAGGTTCAAGACTGGGCTCTGGCTGGGCCACTCAAGGTCATTCAGAGACTTGTCCTGAAGCCACTCCTGCGTTGTCTTGGCTGTGTGCTTAGGGTCGTTGTCCTGTTGGAAGGTGGACCTTCACCCCAGGCTGAGGACCTGAGCACTCTGTAGCAGGTTTTCATCAAGGATCTCTACACTTTGCTTCGTTCAGCTTTGCCTCGATCCTGACTAGTCTCCCAGTCCCTGCCGCTGAAAAACATCCCCACAGCATGATGCTGCCACCACCATGCTTCACAGTAGGGATGGTGCCAGGTTTCTTCCAGACGTGATGCTTGGTATTCAGGCCAAAGAGTTCAATCTTGGTTTCTTCAGACCAAAGAATGTTGTTTATCATTTAGGTGACTTTTGGCAAAATCCAAGAGGCCTGTCATGTGCCTTTTACTGAGGATTGGCTTCCATCTGGCCACTCTACCATAAAGGCCTGATTGGTGGAGTGCTGCAAAGATTGTTGTCCTTCTGGAATGTTCCCCCGTCTCCAAAGAGGAAATCTGGAGCTCTGTCAGAATGACCATCGGCTTCTTGGTCACCTCCCTGACCAAAGCCCTTCTCCCCCAATTGCTCAGTTTGGCCAGGTGGCCAGCGCTAGGAATAGTCTTGGTAGTTCCAAACTTCTTCCATTTAAGAATGATGGAGGCCACTGTGTTCTTGGGGACCTTCAATGCTGCAGACATTTTTTTGGTACCCTTCCCCAGATCTGTGCCTCGACACAATGCTGTTTCGGAGCTTTACGGACAATTTCTTCGACCTCATGGCTTGGTTTTTACTCTGACATGCAGTGTCAACCGTTGGACCTTATATATACAGGTTTGTGCCTTTCCAAATCATGTCCAATCAATTGAATTTACCACAGGTGGACTCCAATCAAGTTGTAGAAACATCTCAAGGATTAGCAAAATAAACAGGATGCAAATGAGCTCAATTTCGAATCTCATTGCGAAGGGTGTGAATACTTATGTAAATAAGATATTTCTGTTTTTTAATTTTTAATACATTTGCAAAAATGTCTAAAAACCTGTTTTCGCTTCATTATGGGGTATTGTGTGTAGATTGCTGAGGATTACTCTTTTTTAATACATTTTTGTATAAGGCTGTAACGTAACAAAATGTGGAAAAAGGAAAGGGGTCTGAATACTTACCAAAGGCACTGTATACATTTCTCAACAATTTTCCATCCAAAACATGTGGAATAAGCAAGGCTTTGATTACTGGTCAAACAGCTGGAAAAGGGGTCTTAGTATTTCAAATACATTAACACAATTGACAGCAGCAACATGGACACCAAGGTTGTTTCTCATTCTGCTGGAGTAGATCTAGTATTTCATATTAAACCTACCTTATGTATCCAGTTGTTTCTTCATTTGAAACTCACCCAACAAAAATCACAATATGCTGTTTTACATTGTGTTATTTGTGCTGGTCTAATTCCTAAAATGGTAAGAATCTGTGCATTCTCTGATAGTAATAATAGTTAATATGGTGCTCTTCAATGTCGCAGGTTTGTGGCATTGATAAATAAATCATTTTAATATTTACATCAAGTCAGATGTTTATATGTTATGTATAAAAGGCACATGCATGCATTGTTAACTATTTTGATTTTTTTTAAACATTGTTGGAGTTCAGGTGTTTGATGTGAATGATGGGTGACTAGTAGCATTCTTGTCAAATACAGTGCCTTCTAAAAGTATTCATACCCCTTGACTTATTCCATGTTTTGTTGTAATACAGCCTGAATTCAAAATGGATGAAATAGATTTTCCCCTCACCCATCTACACACAATACCCCATAATGACAAATTGGTTGTTGATCATTACTAGACAAACATTTTCAGGTATTTTCAAGTAGATTTAAGTCAAAACTGTAACTCGGACACTTAGGAACATTCACTGTCTTCTTGGAAAGCAACTCCAGTGTAGATTTGGCCTTCTGTTTTTGTTTTTTGTCTTGCTGAAAGGTGAATTAATCTCTCAGTGTCTGGTGGTAAGCAGACTGAACCAGGTTTTCCTATGATATTTTGTCTGTTTATTTTTTATCTTGAAAATCTCCCCAGTCTTTAACGATTACATGCATACCCATAACATGATGCAGCCACCACTATGGAGAGTGGTACTCAGTAATGTGTTGTATTTGCCCCAAACTCTATGTATTCATGAAAAAAGTTAATTGCTTTGCCACATTTTTTGCAGTATTACTTTAGTGCCTTGTTGCAAACAGAATGCATGTTTTGGAATATGTTTATTCTGTACAGGCTTCCTTCTTTTCACTCAGTCAATTAGTTTTGTATTGTGGAGTAACTACAATGTTGTTGATCCATGTCACGTCCTGACCATAGAAAGCTGTTATTTTCTATGGTAGAGTAGGTCAGGGCGTGACAGAAAATCTAAACTAGAAAAAAATACTATGTTCTAGTTTTTGTATTTCTATGTTGGGCTTTTTTGGGATGATCTCCAATTAGAGGCAGCTGGTCATCGTTGTCTCTAATTGGAGATCATACTTAAGTAGTTATTTTTCCCACCTGGATTGTGGGAGATTGTTGAGTTAGTGTATGTTTCACCTCTTCGTGACGGTTTGTTGTTTTTGTTCTTTAGTTTATTTTGTATGTATTGCATAGTTTCACAGTTCAATAAAGAAAATGTGGAACGATACACACTCTGCGCTTTGGTCCGCTCCATCATACAACAACCGTGACAATCCATCCATTAAACTCTAACTGTTTTAAAGTCACCACTGAAATCCCTGAACGGTGTCCTTCCTCCCCAACACCTGAGTTAGGAAGGTTGCCTATATCTTTGTAATGACTGGGTGTATTGATACACCATCCAAAGTGTAATTAATAAACTTCACCATGCTCAAAGGGATATTCAATGTCTCTTTTTTTTACCCATCTACCAATAGGTGGCCTTCTTTGCGTGGCATTAGAAAACCTCCCTGGTCTTTGTGGTTGAATCTGTGTTTGAAATTCACTGCTCGACTGAGGGACCTTACAGATAATTGTATGTGTGGGATAAAGAGACGAGGTAGTCATTCAAAAATCATGTTAAAAACTATTATTGCATACAGAGTGAGTCCATGCAACATATTATGTGACTTGTTAAGTAAATGTTTACTCCTGTCATAAGTTTCGTCTTCTGAGGAGGAAGAAATATCAGACCAATATGCAGCGTGGTAAGTCTCCATACTTATACTTTTATTTAAATGTGAACACTGAAACAAAACAAGAAAACCATAAGACACCAACAACAACCCACAAAAAAAAAAAAAACTAAAGGGAGGGAAGGGAGGGTGGCAAAAGTCACCGACGGTTCCTGTGCAAACACCCCCCCTTCCCCAATACTCCCTCCTACGGAGGTGGCTCTGGTTCCGGCCTTCCTGCCCGCTAACCTGTCCACCCTGCTGAAGGCTCAGGGCTGTAGCCCACCGCTGAAGGCTCTGGCTGCGCCGGGCTGGCGGGGCGACTCTGGCTGCGCCGGACTGGCGGGGCGACTCTGGCTGCGCCGGACTGGCGGGGCGACTCTGGCTGCGCCGGACTGGCGGGGCACTGTCGCCGGAAGCTCTAGACGGGGCACTGTCGCCGGAAGCTCTAGACGGGGCACTGTCGCCGGAAGCTCTAGACAGGGACTGCGCACTGAAGGCCTGATGCGTGGGACTGGCTTTGGAGGCGCCAGACTAGTGACATGCACCACAGGGCTAGTGCGAGGAGCAGGAGCAGGACGAACTGGACTGGGCAGGCATACTAAAGGCCTGGTGCGTGGGGCTGGCTTTGGAGGCGCCAGACTAGGCCGCACCCGGGCGGCGAGGGCGGCAGGCGACGGCGGCGGCTCACGTCCGGGCGGGGGGGGGAGGCGCCAGCAGGGACGCGCACCCGGGCTGGCGAGGGCGGCTGACACGGGGCCTTGACTACGCACTGGAGTTTTTTTCTGTAGCCCGGCACGGGCGGAGTACTGGCACAGGGCGAACTGGGCTGTGCTGAGGCAAGATGGCTGCCGTGCGTAGAGCTGGCGCAGGGTAGCCTGGGCCCAGGAGACGCACTGGTGGCCAGATGTATTGCGCAGGCATACTTCTCCCTGGCTGGATGCCCACTCTAGCACGGCACCTGCGGGGGGCTGGTATCGCTCGCACCGGACTGTGCATGCGGATGGGCGAGACCTTGCGCACTTCCGCATAGAATGGTGCTCTCACCGCCATCCGCTCCCCATAATAAGCACGGGGAGTTGGCTCAGGTCTATTGCCTGACCTAGCCAATCTTCACCTGTGCACCCCCCCCAAAAAAAATTGGGGGCTGCCTCTCAGGCTTCCTTGCCAGCCGTGTCCCCGCATAACGTTTCCGGTCCTCTCCAGCCTTCCTCCATGGTCCTTCTCCAGCTAGTATCTCCTCCCAGGTCCATGACTCCTTATACTCCTCCTGCTGCTCCTTCCTCCGCTGCTTGGTCCTCTTATGGTGGGTGGTTCTATCATAAGTTTCGTCTTCTGAGGAGGAAGAAATATCGGACCAATACGCAGCGTGGTAAGTGTCCATACTTATACTTTTATTTAAACGTGAACACTGAAACAAAACAAGAAAACGAACGACAGTCCTGTAAGGTAACCTAACTATACATGGAACAACCACCCACAAACACAAGACAAAATAAACCCACTTAAATATGGCCTCTAATTAAAGGCAACGAAGAACAGCTGCCTTCAATTGAAGGCCAAACCAAAACCCTGAACATAGAAATAGAAATACTAGAAAATCAAACATAGAAATACATAACATAGAACTAACCCAAAAAGCACAACACCACAAAACAAACACACCCCTGCCACGTCCTGACCAACTACAATAACAAAATTACCCCTTTACTGGTCAGGACGTGACAACTCCTGAACTTACTTAGGCTTGCATAACAAATGGTTGAATAGTTATTGACTCAAGACATTTAAGCTTTTGATTTTTAATGAAAAAAAGAAATTAAGATTCCACTTGGACTTTATTGGGTATTGTTTTTAGGCCAGTGACAATACATTGTAAATTCAGGCTGTAACACAACACAATGTGGAAAAAGTCAAGGAGTGTGAATACTTTCTGAAGGCACTGTAAATATGCTTATTCATTCATAACTATTGATACATTCTGCGATGGGTAAATATGGCTTTGACTCTGTAACAGAACATGTCAAAAGTTAGCTCTGAATTGCTTTAATACAGCACTACATTTAGACACCATGAATTGAAATATATTTCACGTCATTCATAAAGTTAGCTAGCTAGCTAGCTTATTTGCAAAAAAACTAGCCGAGTATTCATGACACATTGTAAATATCTGACTGTTACTAGGATAGTATTCTTTTCAAGACACAAGACCAAATGCATAAATAAGCCAACAAATATTAGTTAAATAAAATATAGAACAGTAAATAAAAATGTTCAATACTGAGTGTATAAAACATTAGGAACACCTGCTCTTTCTATGACAAACTGATCAGGTGAATCCAGCTGAAAGCTATGATCCTTTATTGATGTCACCTGTTAAATCCACTTCGATCAGTGTAGATGAAGGGGAGGAGACAGGTTAAAGAACAATTTTTAAGCCTTGAGACAATTGAGACATGGATGTTGTATGTGTGCCATTCAGAGGATGAATGGTAGTGCTGAACTATTAACCAAAATGTTGTTTTATAAAACAACTAATTTCCCGACGTCGGTTAAATTATTTGAATTCCATTTTTCTTTTTTTGTGTGCTCAATTTCTGTAGAGATAAATCAGTAGTTTCCAACAGGCCAATATTCTACATACTTTAGCGCAGAAAATGTGGTAATTAACTACAATGACCATAATTTATTTCGCACCCACTTAAACTTGGCCGGTCTGTTTGGAGAAGACACAGAGACTGAGAGAAGAAAGAACACTCAGTCTAGAGAATAGAAAGCAGTTGCTTCACGAGCCTGAAAATACATGTTCTAGCTGATTGATAGTTACTATTCACCAGTCATAAAAGTATGCCTTATTTACTTTGAAGAACTACTAAAAAAAAAAAATTGTCAGACAGCATAGGCAGCAGCTCTATAGAGATGAGATGATGACTTGGAATGAAATAATAAAGTCATCAAATAAAACAAATATTTTATTAAAATAAAGTAATGTTACTAAGTGATAAGCAATAATGGGCAGTCACTACCATCATGGGACTTTTATTAAAGATGCACTATGCAGAAATCGCTCCAGCATTTCCTGGTTGCTAAAATTCTAATAGTTTGCCTAATTTCAGTTTATGTGACAAAATAAGCAAGTATAGTGTAGAGAATCATTGCACCATCTAAACCGCTGTGAAGTATATTTTCCATAACCCGAAAATATTGTATTTTCAGCTGTTTGAAGCTGGTGTACAAAACCTAAAGTAAAAGACACAAATATTAACAGAAAGCATAGAAAGCATAGCGCACATAGACTGATCTACTGCTTCTTAGACTTGCTTTCAATGACGATCACAGATCTATAACTCATATTTCACCCAAATAGTTGCATACAGTATTACAACATTGGTGCCCAACGACCCATAAAAGAATGCACAACTCATCATACCTTGTAACAAATGGGGTATGGCAGCCAACGACCTTATAGAGTTCAACTTCTTTCAGCAAAAAAACAAGAAACTGCAGTTGCAGTGGGCTAAGGAACGAAAACACTGGACACTGGAGAATTGGAAAATTGCCTGGTCTGATGAATCTGGTTCCTGCTGCATGAATCTGGTTCCTGCGGTGTGTCAACATTGCAAGCTGGTGGTGTGATGGTTTGGGGTGTGTTTTCATGGCACACATTGGGCCCCTTGATAAAAGTGGAGCAACTTTGAATGTCACAGGATATCTGAACATCATTGCCATCAGGTGCATTTCTACATGGCAGCAGTGTATCCATCTGCAAATAGATTTTTCAGCAGAATAATGCCCCATGCCACAAGGCTAGGATTGTCCATGAATGATTCCACGTACATGACAGTGAATTCAGCTTACTGCAGTGGGCTGCCCAGTCACCAGATCTCAATCCAATTGAGCATCTGTGGGATGAGATGGAAAAGGCTATTCAGAGTAGAGATCCACTACCAGCCAACTTGACACAACTGTGGGAAGCATTGGACTCAACATGCCCTGTAGAAGGCTTTCGACACCTTGTAAAGTCCATGCCCCGACGAATTAAGGCTGTTTTGTGGGAAAAGGGGGGTGTAACTTAATATTAGGAAGGTGTTCCTAATGTTTTGTACACTCAGTGTATATTTTGTTTTGGATCAAGGTAGCTAGTAGCAAGCTAGGTAGCTGACAGCTAGAGATGACATGCAGGAGCTTGCATGGTCTACTTTGATGCCAATTTTAATTTTTTGAATCTGAGAGTAAATAAAGCGGAAAATATTGATAAAAGTCACATTGTCCGAGAGAGATTTACAGTTTTGAAAATGTCATGCAGACCTTGTTTGAAGTGGTTCTAAAATCCCCAATGGGAAAAATGAATGGTGACAAAACGATTGGAACCATTTCCATGTTTGACCGCTAGGTTTTGGGGCTCTATGTGACTGTGACTATAAACCATTTTCCATCCTCTTCCACTCAATTTCTTATGGTATGTCTTCAATGTCAAGATTTTTAGCAAGTTTTAAATGTTTTATTCCTTTCTTATTATATCAGCTCTACACACTGATACACTGACAAGATAATATGTTAACATCTCCTCCTACTTTACTTTATACCACCAATCATGTTCTGAAGAATGAGGAACATCACTGTGTATTTTAGCTTTGAGGAAAATAGATTGTCAATCAGTGCCAAATCACAAACCATTTCCCCTTCCACCTGCAAAGCACCTGTCAAACTGTCCTCACCTCTGCTCAATTAAGTCATATTTTCAAATCTCACTCCAGCTGTGAAGGGGGAACAAGCCTGCTAACTATGTTAAGCGAAAGGCTTTTGAAAATCACTAATGAGGCTTGGTTGGCTTGATTATCCCAGAATGCTTTAACACATTGTACCTGAAGGCTGGCCTAGAAAAGCCGCTGTGCTGTCCTGTTGTCAAACCTTCCTTCAACAGTTAAGCTAATTAATGTAAGGAAGAGTAGTTCAGTTGACCCAGATCTAAGTGCTGGCACTAACATTTGTGTACTTACAGTACCAACTAACTAAATCAAACTGTAAGCTAACGAAGCCAAATCGCCTTGACATCCATTGGAATATACTGTAGTTCTGGTTCTGGAGGACTTACGTTGTGCTTTGTGCAATAATGTAAATAGCATGATAACTAGCTCTACTTAAGGTACAGTTTCTTCATAAAATATTCTGTTGGTTCCAAGGTGGGTTTAAAATGGATTAAAATACTATGTAACGTCAAAGTGGAAGAAAAATTATAACATTTGTAAAATAATTATGAAAAATAAAACAATAATATAGCTTGATTACATAAGTATTTAACCCCCTGAGTCAATACATGTTAGCATCGTCAACGGCAGCAACTACAGCTATGAGACTTTCTGGGTAAGTCTCTAAGAGCTTTGCACATCTGGATTGTACAATATTTTCACATTATGATTTTTACAATTCTTCAAGCTGTGTCATGTTGGTTGTTGGTCATTGCCAGACAGCCATTTTCAAGTCTTGCTGATTTAAGTGAAAACCTAGGCCACTCAGGAACATTCAATGTTGTCTTGGTAAGCAACTGCAGAGTATATTTGGCCTTGTCTTTTACGTTATTGTCCTGCTGAAAGGTGAATTTGTCTCCCAGTGTCTGTTGGAAAGCAGACTGAACCAGGTTTTCCTCTTAGCTCTATTCCATTTCTTTTTATGCAAAAAAACCTCCCTAGTCCTTGCCGATGACAAGAATAGCCATAACATGATGCAGCCACCCCCATGCTTGAAAATATGAAGAGTGGTACTCAGTAATGTGTGTGGTGGTTAATTTCTGTATTACCAAATGAGGAGAAACAAACTTCACACCAGTCAGAGTTATACTTAACCTACATCTTTAATAATAAGAGCTTTGCAATAGCACTGACTTTCAACGATTCCCTATTTCTAATGAACCGTTGAGAGTGACAACACAAAAGTACAAAGATCTTTTATAGCCAAGATACACCCCTCTCAACCTACATGACGAACAACAGATACATCACAAGGTTAAGATTTGTATGAAAGACATCTATAATACATTGCAGATAGCATCTGCTGTGTCAACAGTTTTCATTGTATAGACCAGTGTCTGGTCCTATTCCAAACTGGAACCGTCTCTTCCTGGTACGGTATAGAACAGAAACACTAGCTCATCCAATGGCATAACTCAATTGTCAACTCTAGATACTCCCATCTCAAGTAAAACCCCTTCTTGACCCCACTCCTGGACAAGCTCACTGAGGGGAGTGAGTCTCTAGATCATATACTATCCCAGGATAAGTGCCACATCAGAGAGGACATACAATGGTTCCATACACAGCCATACACCTCCCCCCAATGCCAAAGGAGGGAGTGACTTGCGCACATACATTGTGGAGACAAGTAATTGGTTCCCCATTAATCATGCCATCCCTTCACATGGTTTAAGAATAGGTAAAGACACATTCACATATGAAGACAATGTTCCATCCTGTCCTCTTCCCTTTCTGATATTCTGCATAGCACCAGAGACATGTAAAAGACAAATCTGACCTCTCCCCTCTCTGGGCCCCAAGTGACTGAGCCCCAGCTGAGGGAAGAAGTGCAACTGCCAACACCAGAGTCCAAAGGGATACATTCTAATAACAAGTATATCACATAAGCATATTATGCAGATAAGACATCTTAATTATCTATGTTACCCAACTAATTCTGATTCATCCGCCAAATGTGTTGTGTTGGATTTGCCCCCAAAATAATGCTTTGTTTTCAGGACATAAAGTTAACTTCTTTGACAAATGTTTTTCAATTTTAATTTAGTGCCTTATGCTTCCTTATTCTCACTCTGTATTTTAGGTTAGTATTGTGGAGTTACTACAATGAGGTTCATCCATCCTCTGTTTTCTCTTATCACGGCCATTAAACTATGTAACTGTTTTAAAGTCACCATTGGCCTCATGGTGAAATCCTTGAGCGGTTTCCTTCCTCTCCAGCAACTGAGTAAGGAAGGACGTCTGTATCTTTGGAGTGACCGGGTGTATTTATAGACCATTCAAAGCCTAATAAAGAAATTCACCATGCTCAAAGGGATATGCAATGTCTGCTTTTGTAAAAAAAAAAATACCCATCTACCAATAGGTGCCCTTCTTTGCAAGGCATTGGAAAAACTCCCTGGTCTTTGTGGTTGAATCTGTGTTAGAAATTCACTGCTTGACTGAGGGACCTTACAGGTAATTGTATGTGTGGTGTACAGAGATAAGTTAGTCATTCAAAAATAATTTTAAACACTATTATTGCACACAGAGTGAGTCCATGCAACATATTATGTGACTTGTTAAGTGTATGTTTGCTCCTGAACTTACTTAGGCTTGCCATAACAAATGGGTTGTATACTTATTGACTCAAGACATTTCAGCTTTTCATTTTTAATTAATTAGCAAAAGTTTTAAAAAACATAATTCCACTTTGACATTATGGAGTATTATGTGAAGGCCAGTGATCCAAAATCTCAAGTTAATACATTTTAAATTCAGGGCCTTGAGGGCCATTTGATCCAAAAAACATAAGTTGAGTTCACATAACATTGTTAAAGGTCCATCCTTTAAAGTCAGCAGCACACAATGTTCATTCAGACATGAATGTCAGAAGCACTCAACCTCCAGCCTACCGTAGAGTTGTGAGCAGCACTGACGGGACTCCCATCCTCCAGGTAATGTGTCTCAGTGTAATGACTTGCAAACAGGCCCCTAAAAGAACAGAACAGAAAATAGACATCAAAACCTCAGCTCCACATCAAAAAATACATTCGCTTTTAGAGGACAAGAGAGAAGTTAGACACTGGTTTTTAATTGCCTTATACAGTATTTTCAATGACGTGTGTAAACTGTTAGTAATTAGGAATATGTGAAATATACAGCACTGGGAAGCTAGAGGAGTCGGTGGCAGGGTTTGGGAGTGACCTTGAATGACATATTGTCGCACTTTGAAGAATCCCTGATGAGTTAATTATAGTATTTATATATGTGTGTGTGTGTGTGTGTGTGTGTGTGTGTGTGTGTGTGTGTGTGTGTGTGTGTGTGTGTGTGTGTGTGTGTGTGTGTGTGTGTGTGTGTGTGTGTGTGTCACTACAGGCCATGAACAGATTGACATGGTGAGTCCCATCACAAGCATTGGCTGAGGAGTAGCAGGAACACCCATCTCTACAGCTGCATAATCAAAGATACATCTGAGGGGATGGTCACAGAAACATACAATACATGACCAAAAGTACAGTGCATTCGGAAAATACTCAGGCCCCTTGACTTTTTCCACATTTTGTTACGTTACAAACTTATTATAAAATGGACGTAAAAAAAAAATTCTTCATCAATCTACACACAATACTCCATAATGACAAAGCAAAAAACGGTTTTTGGACATTTTTGCACGTTTATTAAATATAGAAAACAGAAATACCTTATTTACATAAGTATTCAGACCCTTTGCTATGAGATTCGAAATTGGGCTCAGGTGCATCCTGTTTAAATTGACCATCCTTGAGATGTTTCTACAAATTGACTAGAGTGCAACTGTGGTAAATGAAATTGATTGGATATTATTTGGAAAGGCACATAAGGTGCCACGGTTGACACTGCATGTCAGAGAAAAAAAACAGGCCATGAGGTCGGATAATTTGGACGTAGAGCTCCGAGACAGGATTGTGTCGAGGCACGGATCTGGGGAAGGGTACAAAACATTTCTGCAACATTGAAGGTCCCCAAGAACATGGTGGCTTCCTTCATTCTTAAATGGAACAACTTTGGAACGACCAAGACTCTTCCTAGGGCTGGCCAACCGGCCAAACTGAGCAATTAGGGGAGAAGGGCCTTGGTGAGGGAGGTGACCAAGAACCCGATGGTCACTCTGACAGAGCTCCAGAGTTCCTCTTTGGAGACGGGAGAACATTCCAGAAGGACAACAATCTCTGCAGCACTCTACCAATCAGGCCTTTATGGTAGAGTTGCAACACGGAAGCCAATCCTCAGTAAAAGGCACATGACAGGCCGCTTGGATTTTGCCAAAAGGCACCTAAATGACGAGAAACAAGATTCTTTGGTCTAACGAAACCAAGATTGAACTCTTTGGCCTGAATGCCAAGCGTCAAGTCTTGAGGAAACCTGGCAACATCCCTGAAGTGAAGCATGGTGGTGGCAGCATCATGCTGTGGGGATGTTTTTCAGCGGCAGGGACTAGGAGACTAGTCAGGATTGAGGGAAAGATGAACAGAGCAAAGTACAGAGAGATCCTTGATGAAAACCTGCTCCAGAGCACTCAGGACCTCAGACTGGGGCGAATGTTCACCTTCCAACAGGTTATCGACCCTAAGCACACAGCCAAGACAATGCAGCAGTGGCTTCTGGACAAGTCTCTCAATTTCCTTGAGTGGCCCAGCTAGAGCCTGGACTTGAACTCAATCGAACATCTCTGAAGAGACCTGAAAATAGCTGTGCAGCAACTCTCCCCAACCAACCTGACAGAACTTAAGAGAATCTGCAGAGAAAATGGGAGAAACTCCCCAAATACAGGTGTGCCAAGCTTGTAGCGTCATACCCAAGAAGAGGGTGTAATCGCTGCCAAAGGTGCTTCAACAAAGTACTGAGTAATGGGTCTGAATACTTATAATTGTGATATTTCCCCCCATAAAAATATTATACATTTGCAAAAATTCGAAAAACCTGTTTTTGCTTTGTCATAATGGGGTATTGTGTGTAGATTGGTGAGGGGGAAAAAAATATTTAATCAATTTTAAAATAAGGCTGTAACTTAACAAAACATGTAAAAAGTAAAGGGGTCTGAATACTTTCTGAATGCACCGCATGTGGACACCTGCTCGTCGAACATCTTATTACAAAATCATGGGCATTATTATGGAGTTGGTCCCCACTTTGCTGTTACAACAGCCTCCATTTCCGGAAAGGCTTTCCACTAGATGTTAGAATATTGCTGTGGGGACTTGCTTCCATTCAGCCACAAGAGCATTAGTGAGGTCGGGCACTGATGTTGGGCAATTAGGCCTGGCTCACAGTCGGCATTCCAATTTATCCCAAAGGTGTTTGATGAGGTTGAGGTCAGGGCCAGTTAAGTTCTTCAACACCAATCTTGACAAACCATTTCTGTATGGACCTCGCTTTGTGCATGGGGGTATTGTCATGATGAAATAGGAAAGGGCCTTCCCCAACCTGTTGCCACAAAGTTGGAAGCAAAGAATCGTGTAGAATGTCATTGTATGCTGTAGCGTTAAGATTTCCCTTCACTGGAAATAAGGGGCCTAGCCCAAATCATGAAAAACAACCCCAGACCATCATTCCTTTTCCACCAAAGTTTACAGTTGGGACTATGCATTCGCGCAAGTAGTGTTCTCCTGGCATCCGCCAAAGCCAGATTCGTCCATTGGACTGCCAGATGGGGAAAAGTCATTCATCACTCCAGAGAACGTGTTTCCACTGCTCCAGAGTCCAATGGCGGCGAGCTTTACACCACTCCAGCCGAAGCTTGGCATTGCGCATGGTGATCTTAGGCTTGTGTGCAGCTGCTCGGCCATGGAAACACATTACATGAAGCTCCCGACGAACAGTTATTGTGTTGATGTTGCTTCCAGAGGCAGTTTGGAACTCGGTAGTGAGTGTTGCAACCGAGGACAGACGATTTATACGCGCTTTAGCACTCGGCGGTCCTGTTCTGTGAGCTTGTGTGGCCTAACCACTTCACGGCTGAGCCATTGTTGCTCCTAGACGTTTCCACTTCACAATAACAGCACTTACAGTTGACCGGAGTAGTTCTAGCAGGGCAGAAATTGCATCCTATGACGGTGCCACGTTGAAAGTCACTGAACTCTTCACTAAGACCATTTTACTGCCAATGTTTGTCTATCAAATCAAATCAAATTTTATTGGTCACATACACATGGTTAGCAGATGATAATGTGAATGTAGCGAAATCCTTGTGCTTCTAGTTCCAACCATGCAGTAATATCTAACAAGTAATCTAACAATTTCACAACAACTACCTCATACACACAAGTGTAAAGGAATGACTAAGAATATGTACATGTAAATATATGGATGAGCGATGGCCGAACGGCATAGGCAAGATGCAGCAGATGGTATAGAGTACAGTATATACATAAGAGATGAGTAATGTAGGGTATGTAAACATTATATAAAGTGGCATTGTTTAAAGAGACTAGTTTTATTTATTACATCCAATTTTTAATTATTAAAGTGGCTAGAGATTTGAGTCAGCGTGTTGGCAGCAGCCACTCAATGTTAGTGATGGCTGTTTAACTGTGTGATGGCCTTGAGATAGAAGCTGTTTTTCAGTCTCTCGGTCCCAGCTTTGATGCACCTGTATTGACCTCGCCTTCTGGATCACAAGCAGTGGCTCGGGTGGTTGTTGTCCTTGATGATCTTTTTGGCCTTCCTGTGACATCGGGTGGTGTAGGCGTCCTGGAGGGCAGGTAGTTTGCCCCCGGTGATGCGTTGTGCAGACCTCACGACCCTCTGGAGAGCCTTACGGTTGTGGGCGGAGCAGTTGCCGTACCAGACGGTGATACAGCCCGACAGGATGCTCTCGATTGTGCATCTGTAAAAGGGTTGTTGCGCCTTCTTCACCACGCTGTCTGTGTGGGTGGACCATTTGACTTTGACCGTGATGTGTACGCCAAGGAACTTAAAACTTCCCACCTTCTCCACTACTGTCCCGTCGATGTGGATAGGGGGGTGCTCCCTCTGCTGCTTCCTGAAGTCCATGATCATCTCCTCTGTTTTGTTGACGTTGAGTGTGAGGTTATTTTCCTGACACCACACTCCGAGGGCCCTCACCTCCTCCATGTAGGCCGTCTCGTCGTTGTTGGAAATCAAGCCTACCACTGTTGTGTTGTCTGCAAACTTGATGATTGAGTTGGAGGCGTGCATGGCCATGCAGTCATGGGTGAACAGGGAGTACAGGAGAGGGCTGAGAACGCACTCTTGTGGGGCCCCAGTATTGAGGATCAGCAGGGTGGAGATGTTGTTTCCTACCCTCACCCCCTGGGGAAGACCCGTCAGAAAGTCCAGGACCCAGTTGCACAGGGCAGGGTCGAGACCCAGGGTCTCGAGCTTAATGTCGAGTTTGGAGGGTACTGTGGTGTTAAATGCTGAGCTGTAATCAATGAACAGCACTCTTACATAGGTATTCCTCTTGTCCAGATGGGTTAGGGCAGTGTGCAGTGTGATTGCGTCGTCTGTGGACCTATTGGGGCAGTAAGCAAATTGGAGTGGGTCTAGGGTGTCAAGTAGAGTGGAGGTGATATGATCCTTGACTAGTCTCTCAAAGCACTTCATGATGACGGAAGTGAGTGCTTCGGGGCGATAGTCGTTTAGCTCAGTTTCCTTAGCTTTCTTGGGAACAGGAACAATGGTGGCCCTCTTGAAGCATGTGGGAACAGTCCGTAAACACACCAGCCAGCTGGTCTGCGCATACTCTGAGGACGCGGCTAGAGATGCCGTCTGGGCCGGCAGCCTTGTGAGGGTAAACACGTTTAAATGTTTTACTCACGTTGGCGCGGTGAAGGAGAGCCCGCAGGTTTTGGTAGCGGGTCGTGTCAGTGGCACTGTATTGTCCTCAAAGCGAGCAAAGAAGTTGTTTAGTTTGTCTGGGAGCAAGACGTCGGTGTCCGCGACGGGGCTGGTTTTCTTTTGACTGTAGACCCTGCCACATACGTCTCGTGTCTGAGCCGTTGAATTGTGACTCTACTTTGTCTCTATACTGACGCTTAGCTTGTTTGATTGCCTTGCGGAGGGAATAGCTACACTGTTTGTATTCGGTCATGTTTCCGGTCGCCTTGCCTTGAATAAAATCAGTGGTTCGTGCTTTCAGTTTTGCGCGAATGCTGCCATTAATCCACGGTTTCTTGTTGGGGAAGGTTTGGGGATTGCATGTGCTCGATTTTATACACCTGTCAGCTATGGGTATGGCTGAAATAGCCGAATCCACTAATTTGAAGGGGTTTCCACATACTTTTGTATATATAGTGTATTTAGAAGTGTGTGTGTGTGTGTGTGTGTTTGTGTGAGATCAAGAGTAAGAGTTTGCATATGTTTGAGTAGGTCAGCGGCGGTCAGTGCCATTTAAGATGATTGAGGATGATTTTTTTTCATGAGCATGGCCTTATTTCTATTACAGCATATTGGATGACACTCATTCATATTCCATTCACCAAGTTCAATGTAACAGTAATAGGTTTAGGGTACTACATGATACTCAAATTTTCCCTATACCCATCATGAGGTTGCTACAACCTAGCCTATGATTTAAAGTTTACAATGTAGGTGCACACAGGTCGAGAGACAAATATGAGGTAGTCATATGTCACCAAATAATTGATTAATGCACACTATTTTGCAAAGAAGGTCTACAGTAGCTTCAACAGCACTCTGTAGAGTAGAACCATGGTGTAGCTGGAGGACAGCTAGCTTCTGTCCTCCTCTGGGTACATTGACTTCAATACAAAACCTAGGAGGCTCAAGGTTCTCACCCCCTTCCATAGACTTACACAGTAATTATGACAACTTCCGGAGGATGTCCTCCAACCTATCAGAGCTCTTTCAGCATGAAGTGACATGTTGTCCACCCTATCAAGGATCAGAGAATTAATCTATTACTGAAAGCATAAGCTACAGCAAGCTAGCACTGCAGTGCATAACATGTGGTGAGTAGTTGACTCAAAGAGTGAGAAAGACAATAGTTGAACAGTTTTGAACAAATACATTTCTTCCAAAATGAAGGAGAAGCAAGAGAGAAATATAAATACAGAGAGATTGTCATTTAAAAAAAACGTTCAGTTTCACTTACTTAGGTAGCAAATTCAGCTAGCTAGTTTAGACTACTGAAACACCCTGCTCAAACAGAAGGATGCTATGTTAGCTAGCTGGTTATGACTATCCAACACAACACTGACACTCTTCCAAGTCAAGGTAAGCTTTTGGTTTTACAAACGTATTCCTGCCGGGCGGTGTAACTGCTTACTGACTAAGCACTGTAACGTTACTGCATGATTGTAGCGGGTTTACTAACGTGTTAGTGCTATTAGCTATGCTGACTATGATGTCACTTTAGCTAATATGGGGACAACGATGTAGGCTGTGAGTAGCGGTTCGGCTTGGAAAGATTTTTTCACCTGGTCAAATACAGCTGATGTGTTGTGCATTGAAGTCCACAAGCGAAGGGAAGAGGAGAGCGCATGGATGCAAGAAGGAATACAACATGGCTGTGTGTTTACGCGTGATCAGGGGTGTATTCGTTCTGCCAATTCTGTTGAAAAACGTTTCATAAATGGAAGCAAACAGAACAAAATGGGGATAAACATACTTGAATTTGTCCAATAGAAACTCTCGTTTGCAACTGTTGGACTAATGATGACATCCTATATCAGCTAGATGCAGGCAAGAGTGTCACTGTCTGTCCATTCCAGGTATCACCTGGAAAGCATTTCAATTAAAATGTGTGTATACAGTACCAGTCAAAAGTTTGGACACACCTACTCATTCAAGGGTTTTTCTTTATTTTTACAATTTTCTACATTGTAGAATAATAGTGAAGACTTCACAACTATGAAATAACACATGGAATCATGTAGTAACCAAAAAAGTGTTATACATTTTAGATTTTATATTCTTCAAAGTAGCCACCCATTGCCTTGATTACAGCTTTGCACACTCTTGGCGATCTCTCAACCAACTTCATGAGGTAGTCACCTGGAATGCATATCAATTAACAGGTGTGGCATGTTAAAAGTTAATTAGTGGATTGATTTTCCTTCTTAATGTGTTTGAGCCAATCAGTTGTGTTGTGACAAGGTTATACAGAACATGGTAAAAGACCAAGTCCATATTATGGCAAGAACAGTTTGGGATGAGTTGGACCACAGAGTGAAGGAAAACAGCCAACAAGTGCTCAGCATATGTGGGAACTCCTTCAAGACTGTTGGAAAAGCATTCCAGGTGAAGCTGGTTGAGAGAATGCCAAGAGTGTGCAAAGCTGTCATCAAGGCAAATGGTGGCTACTTTGAATGGTAAAAGACCAAGTCCATATTATGGCAAGAACAGTTCAAATAAGCAAAGAGAAATGACAGTCCATCCTTACTTTAAGACATGAAGGTCAGTCAATCCAGAAAATGTAAAGGACTTTGAAAGTTTCTTCTAGAGCAGTCGCAAAAACCATCAAGTGATATGATGAAACTGGCTCTCATGAGGACCGCCACAGGAAAGGAAGACCCAGAGTTACCTCTGCTGCAGAGAATAAGTTCATTAGAGTTACCAGCCTCAGAAATTGCAGCCCCAAAAAATGCTTCACAGAGTTCAAGTAATAGACACATCTCAACATCAACTTTTCAGAGGAGACTACGTGAATCAGGCCTCCATGGTCGAATTGCTGAAAAGAAACCACCACTAAAGGACACCAATACGAATAAGTGACTTGCTTGGGACAAGAAACACGAACAATGGACATTAGACTAGTGGAAATCTGTCCTTTGGTCTGATGAGTCCAATTTGAGATTTTTGGTTCCAACCGCCATGTCTTTGTGAGATGCAGAGTAGGTGAACGAATGACCTCCGCATGTGTGGTTCCCACCATAAAGCATGGAGGAGGAGGTGTGATGGTGTGGGGGTGCTTTGCTGGTGACACTGTCTGTGATTTATTTAGAATTCAAGGCACACTTAACCAGCATGGCTACCACAGCATTCTGTAGCGATACGCCATTCCATCTGGTTTGCGCTTAGTGGGACTATAATTTGCTTTTCAACAGAAAAATTACCCAAAACCCACCTCCAGGCTGTGTAAGGGCTATGTGACCAAGAAGGAGAGTGATGGAGTGCAGCATCAGATGACCTGGCCTCCACAATCACCTGACCTCAACTCAATTGAGATGGTTTGGGATGAGTTGGACCGCAGAGTGAAGGAAAACAGCCAACAAGTGCTCAGCATATGTGGGAACTCCTTCAAGACTGTTGGAAAAGCATTCCAGGTGAAGCTGGTTGAGAGAATGCCAAGAGTGTGCAAAGCTTTCATCAAGGCAAATGGTGGCTACTTTGAACAATGTAAAATATATTTTGATTTGTTTAACACTTTTTTGGTTACTAAATGATTCAATTTGTGTTATTTCATAGTTTTGATGTCTTCATTATTATTTTACAATGTAGAAAATATAAAAAATAAAGAAAAACCCTTGAATGAGTAGGTGTGTCGAAACTTTTGACTGGTCCTGTATTTAGTATAGTTTTATCTAAAAATGATAACTTTTTAAAATGTTTTACCATTTCTATTTTTATGAAATTCACTGAGGAGGATGGTCCTCCCCTTCCTCCGCTGAGGAACCTCCACTGGTGTAGGCATAGCTGGGTCTGTAGGTAGCTGAGTGCTGTCCTCCAAAACTGTATCTCAAATACTTTACAGAGTGCTTATTTCTAAGAAGTAAGTTTCGAGGTGCTACATTTAAGTCTGTTAGAAAGTATTTGTGGCTTGTGCAAGCAGAACAAGAACATCTGTCCATTCTGTTCAGGAACAAATGAGTGAGCATCCTACATGCTTCATTGAGTGTTTGCATATGTTTACGTGTTACCTTGCTAGTGTGTAAGAGGAAGAAAACTGAGTCTGAGTACAGGAATATTCAGAGGAACAAGATTAACTGGATTACTGTACCGCAATATAGATACTACAGTAAGAAAAAGAGGAGTGAGCCAAATTGACATATCAGACACTGAAAAGCTACTGTACAGTTTGAGTTGAGTGGAAAATATCTGAGAAAATATCACTCCCCACTACGTTGACCCATATTTGAGTAAATCTATTTATTTATTTATTTTTAAATCATAATTTAATCACGATACAATTCTGCTGGGGTGGATGGAGAGGATTTGAGGAATCAGTCGGTGGGATAATAAAATAAAAATAGGACCCAGTGTGCGTCGAAGTCCCAGCAGGAAGCTCTCTAGCTATCCTACGCTGTTTACTGCTGACCAAAATGTAGGATTAGATGAGGAGGGATTAGTCAATCATGTCAACATTCACATTTCAACATTCTTTAGGAGGTATACCAAAAATGAGAGCTGGATTGAAGCTTAGCGCTCCTGTTTTAAAGCTCTATGTCTTACCTACAGTATGACATAACTGTTGTTTTAATAAATCACAATCTTTATCTTACAATTAGCAACACACCACATTAATATCAATAAACCAGAAGCGGGTAAATACAGTACACAGTGGTGTTGTCTCATTGAAAATGTATTAAGCTACACTGGGGACCTACATTAGAGCATAAGGTCAGTTTCATAGACCGGCTACAGTAGGGACTGGCATGTACAGGATAAGAGGATATGTTCAGAGTCCAAACAGGATTTGTGTCAAGCTAATGCTAATTCCATGCGAATGCTAAAGAGGAGTTTTTGGGGCACGTTTGGAAGCTGGGCTTTGGCAGAGTTGTCCTTGTGTAAGGTTCCATGACATACATTAGAGCAGCAGCCACTGGTTTCATGTGATGAAATCCTGCTGTAATCATCTCCTTGGCACAGGGCAGATGGTGCATATTAGTTAATGGGTGTATGGCGTCTGTATGTGCAGCCTACTTTGCCTCTTGGCTAAACATTACCAGTGCTCTATGGTTGGTTGGTTCTTTGAGGTAGATAAAGCTTTGAGACTGCCTGATTGTGTGGTAGAATTCCACAAGGCAAACAATATTAAGTTAATTATGTGATATGAAAAATATAGATCCATTCTTGGTACGTACTGTATCCTATATTCTTACAAAAATTAGAATAAGTCATCATGGTATGCTTTGAATTTTTTTTCAAGAATAGATACTTCATACGCTTGTTGGACCTCAAGATACCGCTTCCTCACCAGGCAGCACACTCTTGAGAAAAGAAAAGATAGAGAGAATTCTCTTTTTCCCATGGATATTGAAACAGCTCAATTTGATTACGCCCCCCTTAAGTAATGACTGCCCACCAGTGGCCCTCTTTTTGTCAAGAGGTACAGGCAGCCAATCAAATGACATTTAGATGGCTGAGAACTTCAAAGTAGCTGGTAGAGCCTTTGATCTCGTCTCGTAGGAATCAGCGTGACAGTCACCAGAATCCTTAGCACAAACCCAGCATGAATTCCGAATGCACAGCTGTCATTTTTTATATCAACACTTCAGTGTGCCAACAGTGTTATGGATGGTATTTCTATAGTGATTGGGGAGTAATGGAACTACGTGTTGAGAGGCGGTGAAATGAATTTTGTGTCACAAATAGAAATTGGATAAGTCGTACCGTAATGAATTGTTTTCGGTTGATTTAAACCCACATGAAAAAACACTATAGTATACTATGGTATAAATACTATAGTATTCACTGTAGTGTTTTTTTGTCGACTTTACTGTAATATTCACTGTAGTGTTTTGCAGACATGACTGTAGTATACTGTAGTATTAACAGTTTACTATAGTTTAAATACTGTAGTAAAAAAACTGTGTAAGGGATAATCAACAAGGGCCTATGTGTTCAATGGAAAATAATAAACAACGTCAAAGGTGTGTTCCACAATGCGTCCGCGGAACTAACCTTCCACGATTATCTATTTTATCCCTTTTTATTCAGGGGTGAAAGTAAGGCGGAAAATCATTCATAACATTTTTTGGTGTTTTGTAAGTGATGCCTCTTTACATTTATCAAATGGCACTGTATGAGTGCAGGAATTATTTTAAAGTGGAGTAGGTTAATAGTTGGAATAGTAACTGAAGTCTGGACACTGACTGTAGGCCTCACATGTAGCCTATTATAATTAACTCCTCCTGAAGTTAATGTTCCTCACAGAAAATTAATAATAGACCAAATGTTCATTTTGTTTCAGGAACTGGAGTGGAGAAATATGATTTATTTGTTTCAGCATCTTGAGAGAATGTGAATACGTGCTTAGGGACTTGTTGTTTAGCCTAACGTACAATTTCTTTCAGCGACATAAAAGCTGACAGTATATCATTTTCAACCACATAATATGCATCCAAGACGAACTGAAATACTATCTGAAACATGTTGGATCATTTTCATGGCTTTGCATTTCCTTAAATCCGGTCATATGTCATTTGGAAATCTCCCTGGTCCCTAAACGTCCTTGCTCCATGAGAGATCCAGAAATGAAAGAGAAAACTTGACCAATGTCAACTAACTTGTTGATGATGCATTGATCATTCTATCGATTTATGACATTACCCTGGTGAGCAAGGCTTTATTTAGTATTCTAGACAAGCATCAAGTAATGACAGAAGAGAAGCTGCATGTATCTAATTATAGACAAGTTGACTAACAAATAGCCTATCGAATGTCGGAAATTATATAACAAAAATATAATTTCAAAGATTTTACAGTTCATATAAGGAAATCAGTCAATTGAAATAAATGTATTAGGCCCTAATCTATTGATTTCACATGACTGGGCAGGGGTGCAGCCATATGTGGGGCCTTGGAATGCGTAGGCCCACCCACTTGGCAGCCAGGCCAACCCACTGGGTAGCCAGGCCCAGCCAATCAGAATGAGTTTTTCCCCACAAAATTGATTTATTACAGACAGAAATAATTCTAGGTACCGCTAAGCTTTTTGTGCATATGGAAAATGTTGGGGATTTTTTATTTCAGCTCATGAAACATGGTGTATATTCAGAAAAATATCTAAATGAGGCTTGAAAACAATTATTTTCCCGCACCCCATGTCCTTCTGCTTCCCTGAGTAACGTGTGCAGGTTATGAGCCTCATGAGATAGCCTAATTGTTTGACAATCAGATGAAAACATAATGACTGGTTGTGTTCATGCCACATTACTGTCACATCCTGACCATAGTAAGATGTTATTTTCTATGGTAGAGTAGGTCAGGGCGTGACAGGGGGTGTTTTGTGTTTTTTATGTTTTCTATTTCTATGTTCTTAGGTTCTAGTTTTTGTATTTCTATGTTGGCTTGTTTGGGATGATCTCCAATTGGAGGCAGCTGGTCCTCGTTGTCTCTAATTGGAGATCATATTTAAGTAGGGGTTTTTCTTCCTGGGTTTTGTGGGTGATTATTTTTGAGTAGTGTTTGTTCTCTTCTGCGTCACGGTTTGTTGTTTTTGTCTATTCAGTTATTTTGATGTATTGCATGAGTTTCACAGAGTACATAAAATGTGGAGCTACACACACGCTGCACTTTGGTCCACTACTCCTTTTGACAGCCGTGACAATTACAAATCTGTACTATTAGGCAGTGTTTCGGTTTCAAGACCACGTATTGGGTGTCTTGGTCTTGTCTAGGTGTCAGTCGGTCTCAGACAGTGAGGACTATTAATTTCTTCTTGAGACCAGCAGAGTAAAAAACTCATAATTATTAGCTTCCATTTAGTCAGTGCATAAAAGCGCTTCGCCAGGCCAAATATATACACTCCTTTCTTGAAACATTAATATCTTATCGCCTATTGAAACCTGGGATTCCTACTTTACTCGTAACATTACTGTCCTTTACCTTCATTGAAAAATATCTTCAAACTTTGTCCCAATTTCCTTGACTGTAAAACACAAAGGGCCAGTGATGTCGTGGAGGCTACACACAGGTATACGCCCTATACCCACTTTTTGTCAGTGGGAATTGCCTATACTCACTTCTTAATCCCTACTGTTGTGGATAAAAGTAATGTAGTGGAGATATACGACTTATTCATTATGTAGAACGACAGACAAATCATGCACAAAGTAGCCTACACAATCGCAAAACACGTGAAATATATCCACATGCTTGCAGCACACAGCCTAGTTTCAGAAGAATATCATCTGCAGGCAGCAAGCGCGCTCAGCTCGCAACTGGTTGTCGCATGGAGCAGCTCACAGAAGAATGACATCAGTAGCCGTTAGGATAGGAAAGATGTTTGAATTTATGATATCTACCAGTTAATGCTAAGGGAACAATGGGTACGCAAACCAGGTATTGAAAAAGTTTGGTGCTTAGTCTTGGTTAGTAGGCTATTTGTGATGTGCAATCCAGTCATCATGCGCTGTTTGCATGAACATTCTTAAATGCTTTTCCAAAAAAACATCCCAATTGTTTTGCTCAATTGAATTAAATGTAAATTAAAGTGTTTGATATGCAATGCAATCTCCTCGTAAGGAATAGTATCGAGTGTCCTGGAGAGAAGGCAAACGTTTCTAGCTATGCCAGGCAAAATCGTCCATCATCAGCACGTTATGGATGTAACCAAATTTATGTCAATAAAAACAGCTTAAACAAATGCAATTGCAGTTACCGTAATTTCCGGACTATTAAGCGCACCTGAATATAAGCCACACCCACTGAATTAAAAAATATATATTATTTTGAACATAAATAAGCCGCACATGTCTATAAGCCGCAGGTGCCTACCGGTACATTGAAACAAATGAACTTTACACAGGCTTTAACGAAACACGGCTTGTAACAAAAATAAATAGGCATTAACGAAACATGGCTTGTAACAAAAAATAAATAAATTTGCAGTAAGCTTTAGTTGTCTTTTTGCACTGAGTCAATTCCACACGCTGCTGTTTCCAACGTCTTATCATCGACTCATTAAGACCAAGCTCCCGTGCAGCAGCTCTATTTCCTTTTCCAACAGCCAGATCAATCGCCTTCAACTTGAAAGCTGCATCATATGCATTTCTCCGTGACTTTGCCATGATGAGGGTGACAAAATGACTACCGTAATCAGAATGATGGGAAGTTTGAGAGCGCTCAATTTAATCTAAACAGTAAACAAAAAAGTTGTTTGACCTTAACCCGTTCGGCAATTTCATTGGTCTAATGAAAACTTCATGCCGCCAAAAAACTGAGCACGTCACAGAATGTGTTTTCTTGTAAAAAAAAATTTGAAAGTGGGAAAAATCCATATATTAGCCGCGTCATTGTTTAAGCCGCGAGGCTCAAAGCGTGGGAAAAAAGTTGCGGCTTATAGTCCGGAATTTACAGTACTAATCTGTTATTCTGGCTGCATAGGTTGTGACTGTGTTAGCCGTAGCTCTTTGGCTAGCTAACAAGCAAGGGATAAGAACATTGCCAGCGAGCATGGCAACAGAACATATAGAACGAACAAGTGGGTTGCGTTATCTTGTTGCAGGTGTACACGTGCAATCAAGGGATAAGCTAGGCTAAATGGCGAGAGAAGAATGTTGCTAGCCTGCATAGTGATCGAACTAACGACTGGGTCGCGTCTCTAGATGTAGAACAAATTGAACAAACGACTGGATCGCATCTCTAGCAATCAAAAGTATGAATTTGCTTATAAACTTTAAATATCAATTACAGTTTTTTATTTCTACCGGTAAATGTGTGCATTAGTATTGTTTTAATTGGAAGCTGTGGTTAAAGCGGGATAAACGCCTCAGTTTTGTACATTACCTTGAAAAATGAACTCCGCAAAGGGACTATGAATGTTAATTTCTCTACCATAAGGCGCCTCCAACGTCATTTTAAAGAATTTGGCAGTACGTCCAACCGGCCTCACAACTGTAGACCATGTGTATGGCGTTGTGTGGGCCAGCAGTTTGCTGATGTCAACGTTGTGAACAGAATGCCCCATGGTGGCGGTGGGGTTATGGTACGGGCAGGCATAGGCTATGGACAACGAACACAATTGCATTTTATCGATGGCAATTTGAATGCACAGAGATACCGTGATGAGATCCTGAGGCCCATTGTCGTGCCATTAATCCGCCACCACCACCTAATTTTTTAGCATGATAATGCACGGCCCCATGTCGCACGGATCTGTACACAATTCCTGGAAGCTGAAAATGTCCCAGTTCTTCCATGGCCTGCATACTCACCAGACATGTCACACATTGAGCATATTTGGGATGCTCTGGATCAACGTGTACGACATTGTGTTCCAGTTCCAGCCAATTTCCAGCAACTTCACACAGCCATTGAAGAGGAGTGGGACAACATTCCACAGGCCACAATCAATAGCCTGATCAACTCTATGCGAAGGAGATGTGTTGCGCTGCCTGAGGCAAACGGTGGTCACACCAGATACTGACTGATTTTCTTTTTTTTAAGGTATCTGACCAACAGATTCCCAGTCATGTGAAATCCATAAATTAGGGCCTAATGAATTTATTTCAATTGACTGATTTCCTTATATGAAGTGTAACAGCAAAATCCTTGATATTGCGTTTATATTTTTGTTCAGTATAATAGCACGGTATAAATTTACATTAGGCTCTACTGTTGGACCAAAAACACCACTTACTAAGGCTACTTATGACATTTAATTCAGATTTTTCTTATGCTGCCAGAACTTAAAAGTGCGAGCCACTAGGCTTAACATGCATTGATTGAAACAAAATACAAGTGTAGCTTCTTAACTTCCTCTACACTATTAAACAATAGCTACTATGCCTACCTCATTCAAGAAGATAACTTCTAATATGTATATTCCCATGAAACTGATTGGGATCAAATGGTTGGCATGCAGATGCAGTATGGATGTTATCATTCACGATTTACAGTGGTGGTAGCCTATAATTTATAATACAGTAGACCTAATTTGGTGTTTAAGATAAAAAAATATATAATTTATTTGAGCCACTATATGAAGGCATAGGCAATCATTCCATTTGGATGATGCATTGCAGGCTATGAATATAAAAAATATATAGCATACAATAGGCTACATTTCGGCACCAACTGTAATTGAGAAATGATTACATAAATATATTTTTAAAGCTCTCAGGTGCCCCAACAAATTGTCTTGTTTGAGAAACAAAACAATTTGTCTTGTTTGAGAAACAGACGCCTCACAGGTCCTCAACTGGCAGCTTAATTACATAATAGCCGCAAAACACCAGTCTCAACGTCAACAGTGAAGAGGCGACCCCGGGATGCTGGCCTTCTAGGCAGAGTTGCAATGAAAAAGCCATATCTCAGACTGGCCAATAAAAATAAAATATGAAGATGGGCAAAAGAACAGACACTGGACAGAGATATGGCTTGTTCTTTGCAACTCTGCCAAAAAGGCCAGCATCCCAGAGTCGCCTCTTCACTGTTGACATTGAGACGTGTCTTGTGGGTACTATTTAATGAAGCTGCCAGTTGAGGACTTGTGAGGCGTCTGTTTCTCAAACTAGACACTCTAATGTACTTGTCCTCTTGCTCAGTTGTGCACCAGGCCTCCCACTCGTCTTTCTATTCTGGTTAGAGCCAGTTTGCGCTGTTCTGTGAAAAGAGTGGTACACAGCATTGTACGAGATCTTCAGTTTCTTGGCAATTGGCAATTCTTGGCAATTTCTCGCATTAATTTCTCAGAACAAGAATAGACTGACGAGTTTCCAAAGAAAGGTCTTTGTTTCTGGCAATTTTCAGCCTGTAATCGAACCCACAAATACTGATACTCAATTAGTCTAAGGCCAGTTTTATTGCTTCTTTAATCAGAACAGTTTTCAGCTGTACTAACATAATTGCAAAATGGTTTTCTAATGATCACTTAGCCTTTTAAAATGATAAACTTGGATTAGCTAACACAACGTGCCATTGGAACACAGGAGTGATGGTTGCTGATAATGGGCCTCTGTATGCCTATGTAGATATTCCATAAAAAAAAATCAGCCGTTTCCAGCTACAATAGTCATTTACAACATTAACAATGTCTACACTGTATTTCTGATCAATTTTATGTTATTTTAATGGACAAAAAAGTTGCTTTTATTTCAAAAACAGGGACATTTCTAAGTGACCCCAAACTTTCGAATGGTAGTCTATGTGAAGAGAACCTTTATAGTTCCAAGTAACTCATTGGCTGACGGTGGGACATGATTGCCCACTGGGAGCAGACGTCAATTCAATGTCTATTCCATGTTGGTTCAACTCAATTTCATTGAAATTATGTGGAAACAACGTGGATTCAAGCAGTGTGTGCCCAGTGGGTGGCATCTGCTCTGAGAGCACTGTTCATGTTTGGCGATAATGGCCGATTTGAGACCAAATATATTCAACATGTTTGAAAATGATTGGGATGCCGTAGGTGCCCGTATAGTGCCTCGGAGTCCGTGACAGACATCAACCACAAATTGGGTATGTGCTTTAATTCCGGGTTTTGATCCAATTTCCTATGATTTTGAAAAATGCGCCAGGAGCCGATCGGGAGCACTGAGAACGGGCCAAAAACGTGTAGTGTCCGCCTGTCTTTACACTAATCATCATAACCATGGATTCCCTAGTCCTCAGAGCCTGTTGCGTTTCATTAAACTCAGACTTATTATCTAATTAGAAATTTCTTAATAGATGTTACACAGGTTAATTGTGATAAACGAGGCCCTTTCAATGGAACCTCAGGGAGGCTAAAACCATCGCCATCAGTCTTATTTTGCTGTTCAAACTTTAAACCTCCTCCTCTGTATTTACATCATCTTCACCAGAAGTAAGTGTATGTCAAGGACATGACTTCTAGACAATTATTTTTGTACACACCTAGAAAATGTGAAAAACACAATATGAGAGGAAGTGTTGCTGCTTTTAAAAAAGTGTTTACAGCATGTTCAATAGACAGCCTTGTTTGAACATTTCTTCAGCCTCTGTTATTCTTGGGCTTTCCATTAGGTGAGGTATGGGGTGAAGTGAGGTATCTCTTAATTAGTGGATGAGAAAGGATGATGTGAGAGCCTAATAGAAGGTGCCCTTGGGAAGATCATCAGCACTTGGAGTGCAGATGAACAGAAGTAGGAAACCTTAAGTGTTGTTTAGGTTGCCTGAGGTAGTGTAGGAAAGCAACGGAGACAAACTAAACCGTTTCCTTGTTCTCTCTTTCTCTGTATCCTCCCCATATCTATGATCTCTACCTCTTTATGCTCTCTCTCACTACTTTTAAATAACCCATTTTATCCTTCTCTTTTAGTGAAGGAGTTACCTCCACTTTTCTATAATTGCATGCTAGAACTTTTTTTCTTCCAACATTCAAATCTCTGACTTTTACCTAAGACTCTGCTGAGCCCAGTAAAGATGGTTTCTGAACAGCATGAATGAATGACAATAAGAACTATTTCCTCAGTGTGATGAGCATCTTAAAATCCAGTTGGGCTTGTGGCCTCAAAGACTTTATCAAATCAAATTGTATTTGTCACATGTGCCAAATACCACAGGTATTACCTGTACCATGAAATGCTTACTTACAAGCCCTTAACCATCAATGCAGTTCAAGAAATAGAGTTAAGAAAATATTTACTTAAGAAAAAGAATAAGTAACAATAAAATTACAATAACGAGGCTATATACAGGGGGTACTGGTGCGAGTCAATGTGCGGAGGTACAGGTTAGTCGAAGTAATTTGTAAAGTGACTATGCATAGATAATAAACAGCGAGTAGCAGCAGTGTAAAAATAAAGGGGGGAGGGGTCAATGTAAATTGTCCGGGTGGCCATTTGATGAATTATTCAGCAGTCTAATGGCTTGAGGTTAGAAGCTGTTAAGGAGCTTTTTGGTCTTAGACATGGCATTCCGGTACCGCTTGCCGTGCTGGAGCAGAAAGAACAGTCTATGACTTGGGTGACCATAGTCTTTGACAATTATTTGGGCCCTTTCTCTGACAACACCTAGTATATAGGTCCTGAATGTCAGGAAGCTTAGCCCCAGTGATGTACTGGGACGTACGCACTACCCTCTGTAGCGCCTTACGGTCAGATGCCGAGCAGTTGCCATACCAGGCGGTGATGCAATCGGTCAGGATGCTCTCGATGGTACAGCTGAAGGACTTTTTGAGCATCTGGGGACCCATGCCGAAACTTTTCAGTCTCCTGAGGGGGAAAAGGTGTTGTCGTGCCCTCTTCACAACTATATTGGTGTGTTTGGACCGTGATAGTTTGTTGGTGATGTGGACACCAAGGAACTTGAAACTCTCGACCCGCTCCACTTCAGCCCCGTCGATGTTAACGGAGCCTGTTCACCCCTCCTTTTCCTGTAATTCATGATCTACTCCTTTGCCCTTCTCTCATTGAGGTGAGAGGTTTGTTTTCCCTTTGTAGTTCGTTACATTTTTCTAGCCCTGCCACTGTGTCAGATCTGGTGTATTAGATTCAATCTAAGTCCTGTAGTGACGCTTTGCCTGTTTGATGGTTCGTTTGAGGGCATAAGGGGATTTTCTTATAAGCGTCCGGATTAGTGTCCGGCTCCTTGAAAGTGGCAGCTATAGCCTTTAGCTCGGTGCGGATGTTGACTGTAATCCATGGCTTCTGGTTGGGAAATGTACTTACGGTCAATGTGGGGACGACATCGTCGATGCACTTATTGATGAAGCCGGTGACTGAGGTGGTATACTCCTCAATGCCATTGGATGAATCCCGGAACATATTTCAGTGTTTTCTGGCAAAACAGTATTGTAGCGTAGCATCCGCATCATCTGACCACTTCCGTATTGAGCAAGTCACTGGTACTCCCTGCTTTAGTTTTTGCTTGTAAGCAGAAATCAGGAGGATGGAATTATGGTCAGATTTGCCAAATGGAGGGCAAGGGGGAGCTTTGTATGTGTCTCTGTGTGTGGAGTAAAGGTGGTCTAGAGTTTCTTTCCCCTCTGGTTGCATGTATGACATGCTGGTAGAAATTAGGTAAAACGGATTTAGGTTTGCCTGCAATAGGAGAGCCGCTTCCGGATAAGCATTTCTTTGTTTGTTTATGGCCTTATTCAGCTTGTTGAGTGTGGTCTTAGTGCCAGCATCAGTTTGTGGTGGTAAATAGTCGGCTATGAATAATATAGATGATAACTCTCTTGGTAGATCGTGTGGTCTACAGCTTATCATGAGAAATTGTACCTTAGACCGCACCCAAAAAACGGCTGCGCGTGTGCACTATCGGGCGCAAATTGATTTTGTGGCCCCACACAATGCGCAATCATGACACGCGGGTTGAAATATCAAAACAAACTCTGAACCGATTATATTAATTTGGGGACAGGTCGAAAAACATGAAACATTTATGGCAATATAGCTAGCTAGCTTGCTGTTGCTAGCTAATTTGTCCTGGGATATAAACGTTGAGTTGTTATTTTACCTGAAATGCACAAGGTCCTCTACTCCAACAATTATTCCACACATAAAATGGTCAACCAAATCGTTTCTAGTGTCATGACGTTAGCCTGAGTGGGGGAGGTTTATGACCCCCATAAATACCTTTCCCCTTTTTCCTCTCTCTACTCTACCGTTGTGACTATTGAAAATCCCTTTGTTAACATTGAGAGAGAGTCTGGTGACATCAAAATATGGGAACGGTAATCCAACCAGCTGAAGATATGCGTTGGTACTAAATTAATATGATGCCAGATCAGTTGGCGTCTGAGACATTATTACTGATGATAGGACGACATAAACTGTATCTTGGAAAGTCTACACATTCTAGTTATCAGATTCACATGCAATCGTTGTGCAATTTAAATGTTTAAATATGAAACTATTTGTGAATTTTTTTAATGTAATTTTAGCTTCCAAATGAGAGAATTGGGTTTTCATGAGTGAACTATGCTCAACTCAGTGGCCCTGCCCCTGTGAACAGACATTGGTTATAAACTATGAAACACGCCCTTCTCTCCCCTCCTATATAAAGCCCTTGACGAAAATGTAACTTTCTGTTCCGAGGACGTAGGGCGACAGTTCTACGTTAAAAGGGCTCAGATAACCTAACGAAATCAGCATCGAATTTCAACGTGAAGATGACGGTCAACACGCCGAAAGGATGAATTTCGACTATACCAGCCAGACTATAGCATGAGTTTAAAAGTATGGAAACTTGGTATGAACTTTGAACTCTTATTCACTAAAGAAGTGTGCCCTCCTAGCCGTTGCGTTAGCGCAGAAACTGTAGATGTGGGCTAGGGACAGACAGAGTATCTGTTCTACCACAAGACGATGGTACTACCAAGTAACCAGTTTACCACCGGAGACATTCTTCAAAGGACCACCCAGCCTCCCATCTACCGAAGCGCAGCTCAGAGTATATTTATTGCATTCTCCTTTTTCAAATGGGCGGTAATTTAGAATGCATAAGATACTGTATTTACAATAGCATAGCTTCTCCCTTTGTTCCTCAGTCTTCCCGCTCTTTCACTCAAACCCCCCTTTTCTTTGTGTAACCAGCCGCTCTATCGGCTCCGTTCACCAGGTCCATCAATGTATGATTCATCAAGTGTATATGTAATTCTGTGTGATTAGTTAGGTATTTAGTAAATAAATAATTCAACCAAATTTTGTATTGCTGATTCAACTTGTTAGCCAGGGTTCGTGAAGATAACAACCAAGAATTTACAACTTTTAGATGAGACTAAACAAGGTGACGATTAAATATTGACTGCTATTGATGTAAAAGATTACTAGGTCTTTAAGAGTTTATTCGGAAGATAACAGCTCTCTAAATATTATTTTGTGATACCCCGACTTTCTAGTTAATTATCTACCTGATTAGCTTAATCAGGAAATATTAATTACAGAGAAATGATTTTATAGAATAGCATGTCATATCACTTAATCCGGCATAGCCAAAGACACAACACTAGTCATCTCTCCTCCTTCCAGGCTTTTTCTTCTTTGAACTTTCAATGGCGTTTGGCATCTAACTTTCATAGTTACCACGACGACCGACCAAACTCAGTTCATCTTTCAATCACCCACGTGGGTATAACCAATGAGGAGATGGCATGTGCATATCTGCTTCTATAAACCAATGAGGAGATGGGAGAGGCATGACTTGCACTGTGTTCAGCGTCACAAATAGAACTGACTTCAATTTTAGCGCTTGGCAACGCAGACGCTCGTTGGCGTGCGCGAGCAGTGTGGGTGCAATAATGTCACGATTGTGTGGAGAGACGGACCAAGGTGCAGCATGTCTTGAGTTCCACATATTTATTTAAGCGAACTTCCAAACAAAAACAAACAAACAATCAACGAACCGTGACATCAGAGGTGCTACATGCACTAACTCAAAACAAGATCCCACAAAGCAGGTGGAAACAGGGGACCCTTAAGTATGATCCTCAATTAGAGACAACGAACATCAGCTGCCTCTAATTGGGAACCATACCAAGAGCATCAACATAGAAATAATAAACCTAGAACACCTCCTAGTCACGCCCTGACCTGCTATACCATAGAGAACCAAGGGCTCTCTATGGTCAGGGCGTGACAAATAATTGAATAACGTATGTTTAAATGTATTTTGGCTGAACGTGTCATCGTTCAGCCACGTCTCGGTGAAACATATAATATTACAGTTTTTAATGTCCCGTTGGTAGAATAGTCTTAATTGTAGATTATCATTTTTTTTTACAATGACTTCACGTTGACCAATAATATGGAGTGAAGTGGTGGTTTACCTACTCGTTGGCGAATTCTTACAAGACTCCCCCCACCCTCCTCCCCCTTTTCCTCCGTCTTTTCTTCACGCTGATGACAGGGATTTAGGCCTTGTCTTGACAAAGCAGTATATCCTTCACATCGGACTCATTAAAGAAAAAATATGAATCCAGTAATCGCTGTTCTGATGTCCAGAAACTCTTTTCGGTCATAAGAGACGGTAGCAGCAACATTATGAACAAAATTAGTTGCAAACAATGCAAAATAAAATAAAAAATAGCACAGTTGGTTAGGAGCGCGTAAAATGTCAGCCATCCCTTCTGGCGCCATTATAACATTATTATATAATTTGAAGTAAACAAATACTTTGGATAAACAACAGTATCCCTAAATGCTATTTAAAAAATATATATAAACATTCATTTAAAAGCAGCACAACCTTTACAGATGGTATACAGTGCATTCAGAAAGTATTCATACCCCCTGACTTATTCTCCATTTTGTTGTGTTACAGCCTAAATTCAAAATTGATTACATAATTTTTTTCTCACCCATCTACACACAATACCCCATAATGACGAAGGGAAAACATGTTTTTAGAAATGTTTGCAAATGTATTGAAAATAAAATATATAAATATCTAATTTATACTGAACACAAATATAAACACAACATGTAAAGTGTTGGTCCCATGTTTCATGAGCTGAAATAAAAGATCCCAGACATTTTCTACATGCACAAAAAGCTTATTTCTCTCATATTTTGTGCACAAATTTGTTTACATCCCTGTTAGTGAGCATTTCTCCTTTGTCAAGATAATCCATCCACCTGACAGGTGTAGCATATCAAGAAGCTGATTAAACAGCATGATCATAACCAGTTGTGTAAAGTACTTAAGTAAAAATACTTTGAAGTACTACTTAAGTCGTTTGTTTTTGGTATCTGTACTTTACCTACTATTTATATTTTTGGCAACTTTTACTACATTCCGAAAGAAATTAATGTATTTTTTACTCCATACATTTTCCCTGACACTCAAAAGTACTCGTTACATTTTGACAGGAAAATGATCCAATTCACACACATTCCTACTGCATCTGATCTGGCAGATTCACTAAACTCAAATGCTTTGTTTGTAAATTACGTCTGAGTGTTGGAGTCTGCCCCTGGCTATCCGTCTTTAAAAAAAAAAGAATTGTGTCGTCTGGTTTGCTTTATATAAGGAATTTGAAATGATTTATACTGTTACTTTTGATACTTAAGTATATTTTAGCAATTCCATTTACTTTTGATAATTAAGCATTTTTAAAACCAAATACTTTTTGACTTTTACTCAAGTAGTATTTTACAGGGTGACTTTTACTTTTACTTGAGTCATTTTCTATTAAGTTACCTTTACTTTCACTCAAGTATGAAGTATGACAATTTAGTACTTTGTCCACCACTGATCATTACACAGGTGCAGCATATGCTGGGGACAATAAAAGCCACTCTAAAATGTGCAGTTTTGTCACGCAACACAATGCCACAGAGGTCTCAAGTCTTGAGGGAGCGTGCAATCGGCTTGCTGATTGCAGGAATGTCCACCAGAGCTGTTGCCAGAGAACTTAATGTTAATTTCTCTACCATAAGCCGCCTCCAATGTCGAATTTGTTAGCATATCCAACTGGCCTCACAACCGCAGACCACATGTAACCACGCCAGCCCAGGAGTATTTCTGTCTGTAACAAAGCCCTGTTGTGGGGGCAAAAAATATATATTCTGATTGGCTGTGCCTGGCTCCCAAGTGGGTGGGCCTATTGTATCGCCATTGCCCAGTCATGTGAAATCCATAGATTTGGGCATAATGAATTTATTTAAATTTACTGATTCCCTCATATGAACTGTAACTTATTGAAATTGTTGCATGTTGTGTTAGGTTATTGTCTTGCTGAAATGTGAATTCACCTCCAGTGTCTGGTGGAAAGCAGACTAAACCAGATTTTCCTCTAAGATTTTGTCTGTTAGCTCCATTCCGTAAAAATATTACGTATTCTGAAAAACTCCCCAGTCGATTACAAGCATACCCATAACATGATGCAGCAACCACTATGCTTGAAAATATGAAGAGTGGTACTCAGTAATGTGTTGTATTGGATTTGCCACAAACATAATACTTTGTGTTCAGGACAAAAAGTTAATTGCTTTGCCCCATTTTTGGCAGTATAACTTTAGTGCCTTGTTACAAACAGGATGCATGTTTAGGAATATTTTTATTCTGTATAGGCTTCCTTCTTTTAACTCTGTCAATTAGGTTAGTATTGTGGAGTAACTACAATGTTGTTGATCAAGCCTGAGTTTTCTCCTATCATAGCTATTAAACTCTAACTGTTTTAAAGTCACCATTGGCCTCATTGTGATATCCCTGAGCGGTATGCTTCCTCTCTGGCAACTGAATTAGGAAGGACGCCTGTAGTGACTGGGTGTATTGATACACCATCCAAAGTGTAATTAATAACTTCACCATGCTCAAAGGGATATTAAATTTTCGTTTTTTTACCCATCTACCAATAGGTGCCCTTCTTTGCGGGGCATTGGAAAACCTCCCTGGTCTTTGTGTTTGAATCTGTGGTTGAAATTCTCTCGACTGAGGGACCTTACAGATATTTGTATATACAGTTGAAGTCGGAAGTTTTCATACACTTAGGGTTGGAGTCATTAAAACTCATTTTTCAACCACTTCACAAATTTCTTGTTAACAAACTATAGTTTTGGCAAGTCGGTTAGGACATCTACTTTGTGCATGACACAAGTAATATTTGTATACAGACAGATTATTTCACTTATAATTCACTGTATCATAATTCCAGTGGGTCAGAAGTTAACATATACTAAGTTGACTGTGCCTTAAAACAGCTTGGAAAATTCCAGAAAATGATGTTATGGCTTTAGAAGCTTCTGACAGGCTAATTGACATCAGTTGAGTCAATTGGAGGTGTACCTGTGGATGTATTTCAAGGCCTACCTTCAAACCCAGTGCCTCTTTGCTTGACATCATGGGAAAATGAAAATAAATCAGCCAAGACCTCAGAAAAAAAACTGTAGACCTCCACAAGTCTGGTTCATCCTTGGGAGCAATTTACAAATGCCTGAAGGTACCACGTTCATCTATACAAACAATAGTACGCAAGTATAAACACCATGGGACCACGCAGTCGTCATGCCGCTCAGGAAGGAGTTGCGTTCTGTCTCCTGGAGATGAATGTACTTTGGTGCAAAAAGTGCAAATCAATCCCAGAACAACAGCAAAGGACCTTGTGAAGATGCTGGCGGAAACAGGTACAACAGTATCTATATCCACAGTAAAACGAGTCCTATATCGACATAACCTGAAAGGCCGCTCAGCAAGGTAGAAGCCACTGCTCCAAAACCGAGATAAAAAAGCCAGACTACGGTTTGCAACTGCACATGGGGACAAAGATCGTACTTTTTGGAGAAATGTCCTCTGGTCTGATGAAACAAAAATAGAACTGTTTGGCCATAATGACCATGGTTATGTTTGGAGGAAAAAGGGGGAGGCTTGCAAGCCGAAGAACACCATCCCAACCGTGAAGCACGGGGGTGGCAGCATCATGTTGTGGGGGTGCTTGGCTGCAGGAGGGACTGGTGCACTTCACAAAATAGATGACATCATGAGGGAGGAAAATTATGTGGACATTTTGTAGCTACATCTCAAGACATCAGTCAGGAAGTTAAAGCTTGGTCGCAAATAGGTCTTCCAAATGGACAATAACCTCAAGCATACTTCCAAAGTTGTGGCAAAATGGCTTAAGGACAACAAAGTCAAGGTATTGGAGTGGCCATCACAAAGCCCTGACTTCAATCCTATAGAAAATTTGTGGGCAGAACTGAAAAAGTGTGCGCGAGCAAGGAGGCCTACAAACCTGACTCAGTTACACCTGCTCTGTCGGGAGGAATGGGCCAAAATTCACCCAACTTATTGTGGGAAGCTTGTGGAAGGCTACCCGAAACATTTGACCCAAGTTAAACAATTTAAAGGCAATGCTACCAAATACTATTTGAGTGTATGTGAACTTCTGACCCACTTGTAATGTGCTGAAAAACATTCAAGGTGAAATAAATCATTCTCTCTATTATTATTCGGACATTTCACATTCTTAAAATAAAGTGGTGATCCTAACTGACCTAAGACAGGGACATTTTACTAGGATTAAATGTCAGGAATTGTGAAAAACTGAGTTTAAATGTATTTGCCTAAGGTCTTTGTAAACTTCCGACTTAAACTGTATACAGTAGGGTACAGAAAGGAGGTAGTCATTCAAAAATCATGTTAAACACTATTATTGCACACAGAGTGAGTCCATGCAATTTATTATGTGACATGTTAAACACATTGTTACTCCTGAAATGATTTAGGCTTGCCATAACAAAGGGGATGAATACTTACTGACTCGAGACATTTCTGCTTTTCATATTTTACTAATTTGTACAAATTTGACATTATGGGGTATTGTGTGTAGCCCAGTGACAGAACATTTTATTTTATTTTTTAACAGAGAGATGCGATAAAGTATTACTGAGTTCCTGACAACCAATTGGACATTTAACCCCAGCACCCTTACTCTGACAGCAGAACTAATATAATGTTCTATGTAAATTCAAGGCTGTTGAAATCCATTTGAATACACACAACTCCACGACTCTAATAATTCACCATTACAGGAGCCCCCTTGAGCACTGAACAATTTGACTGAAATCCAGCTCTGTTTCTTACAGCTTCCATGCTCTTTAAAGCATTAATCTTTAATTTAGTCTCCCATGCTCACCTCCCTGTCTAGAACTCCCAGAGCAAAGAAAAACCTTCTCCACAGCATGTCGCAAAATACTGCTATTACTTCAGATACTGCTAGCCAAATTGGAGGCGAGTGGTAGGAAAAAACAAGTGAGACAGGGAGAAAGAAAGAGAAATTATGAAATAGAGCTGTGTGACAGCACTAATTCTATTTCCACACGCATCTGCGTCCAAAATTAATTTACATACAGCCCCATATACCCCCGGCATACAGACCAGCTCTGGAGTGCACAGAGCCAAAGAAAAGGATGAAAAGAAGTGGAGGACGAAAAAAATCTAATCCTTTCAGCTGAAGAAACACTTCCCCACTTCTCATGCTCGGTCAAAGCCTAGTCAGCTGCACAGTGCCTCTCTTATTAAGGCACATACTGTATATAATACATCCAGATACTGTTGTTATCTAGCTACTGAAGAAAAAATGAGTGTTTTTTTTTTATCCCACTGTAGATGTATTAGTAAGCCTCTTCCAGATTTGATATATTCTATCTGATGTGCCCTCATGCCCTCGCTGAACACTACAACATCAGCACTGCATTGGCATTCCAGCACCAGTTGTGGTCAGTCGTGGTTAGGTTTCATTACATTTGAAAAAGACGGAAAGTAAATATGACATAATACCTCATTCGTTGGTGTTGTTTAGCCTCCACTGGCAATAACTCAGCAGCCCACACTCATTGGTTGAGCACTGTTAAAGACATGTGTTCCCTCTCTCTTTACAATGCATCTTGTTTCATCCCCTTTCTAGTGTACAAAAAGAGTGCACACTAACAAGATAATAACTCTACCTACGTGTACATTTTACCTCAACTAACCGGTGCCCCCGCACATTGAGTCTGTAACGGTAACCCCCTGTATATAGTCTCGCTATTGTTATTTTACTGCTGCTCTTTAATTACTTGTTACTTTTATTTCTTATTCTTATCCATATTTTTTTTCAACTGCATTGTTGGTTAGGGGCTCGTAAATAAGCATTTCACTGTAAGGTGTATTCGGTGCATCTGACTAATACAATTTGATTTGATTTGAAGATGCATTGTCACTATCAAGATTTAACGTGCAAATTAAATGTTCCATGCATGGGGAAAGCATGTAACACCACTACACACTGAAGTGCTAAACTCTGAACCCTACAAAGAGTGTGAATAAACTAATGGATGTTCAAGAACTAATCAGGCTCAATAACACAAAAGAAGGTGCTATTTCCTCTGCTCTCCTCTCCTGATGGTTTTAGGAAATTGATATCCTTGCTATGAAAAAGTTATTGCGATCTAGGCTGCTCTCACAAAAACTACTAGAGCGATGGGACATGATACCTCATTCGTTGGTGTTGTTTGGCCTCCATTTTAAAGTATTTTGGTTTGTGAGGCATCTCAACATGTCCTTATAAATAGGTTATTGAGCTGGCAGGAACTCAGCAGCCCACATTCATTTGTTGAGCACTGTTAAAGAAACGTTTTCCATCTCAAGGTCTCTTGTTTCATTCTCTTTCTTGTGTAGAAGGTCTTTCTCACCCAATGTTCATTATCTTACTACAAAGGCTTTTTATTAGTGGCGGTCAGTGCCGTTTAAGATGAAGATTGTTTTTGCAAGGCCTTATTTCTATAACATCATGTGGTATGACTGTCATTCATATTCCATTCACCCAGCTCAATAGGTTTAGGCTACTACATAATACTAACATTTTCCCTGTACCCATCATGTGGTTGCTGCAACCTAACCTAAGTTTACAACATAGGTGCACAGGTCGAGAGAATTTTGAGTAATCAAGGTAATAGACAGTGACACACTCAATACTGTCTTCCACACTCTTGCCTGCATCTAGCAGATCTAGTGTGTAATCATTAGTCCAACAGTTGCAAATGCTCACCTGTCACCTTTTCCCCTTCGCCTGTGGACATCAGCTGTCTGTGACCAGGGGAAAAAACCTTTCCAACCCAAACCTTCATATCATGACTGCTAACCTCTACACACAGCCTACATTGTTGTCACCTCATAGTCAACATGGCTACTAGAACTAATGCGTTAGTAAACCCGCTACAATCATGCAGTACAGTGTACAGTCAGAAAGCAGTTTAGCAGTTACACCGGCGGGCCCTGGTGGCAACAAATTAATAAAACCAAAAGCTTACTTTGACTTGGAAGAGTGCCAGTGTTGGACAGCCATAGCCAGCTAGCTAACATTGCATCCCTTTCTGTTTGAGCCGGGTGTTTAAGTAGGCTAAACTAGCTAGCTGCATTCAGCTAGCTAAGTGAAAGTGAAAGCAAAACAAATACAACCAAATACAGCTAGCTCTCTTGCTTACCCTTAAATTTGGAAGAAATTAATTTGTTCAACTATTGTCTTTCTCTCTCTTTGAGTCAACTACTTACCATATTTTATGCACTGCAGTGCTAGCTAAATGTAGCTTATGCTTTCAGTAATAGATTAATTATCTGATCCTTTGATTGGGTGGACAACATGTCAGTTCATGCTGCAAGAACTCTGATAGGTTGGAGGACATCCTCCGGAAGTTGTCATAATTACTGTGGCCTTCCATTTACATTACATTACATTTAAGTCATTTAGCAGACGCTCTTATCCAGAGCGACTTACAAATTGGTGCATTCACCTTATGATATCCAGTGGAACAACCACTTTACAATAGTGCATCTAAATCTTTTAAGGGGGGGGGGGGGGGGGGGGTTAGAAGGATTACTTTATCCTATCCTAGGTATTCCTTAAAGAGGTGGGGTTTCAGGTGTCTCCGGAAGGTGGTGATTGACTCCGCTGTCCTGGCGTCGTGAGGGAGCTTGTTCCACCATTGGGGTGCCAGAGCAGCGAACAGTTTTGACTGGGCTGAGCGGGAACTGTGCTTCCTCAGAGGTAGGGGGGCCAGCAGGCCAGAGGTGGATGAACGCAGTGCCCTTGTTTGGGTGTAGGGCCTGATCAGAGCCTGAAGGTATGGAGGTGCCGTTCCCTTCACAGCTCCGTAGGCAATCACCATGGTCTTGTAGCGGATGCGAGCTTCAACTGGAAGCCAGTGGAGAGAGCGGAGGAGCGGGGTGACGTGAGAGAACTTGGGAAGGTTGAACACCAGACGGGCTGCGGCGTTCTGGATGAGTTGTAGGGGTTTAATGGCACAGGCAGGGAGCCCAGCCAACAGCGAGTTGCAGTAATCCAGACGGGAGATGACAAGTGCCTGGATTAGGACCTGCGCCGCTTCCTGTGTGAGGCAGGGTGGTACTCTGCGAATGTTGTAGAGCATGAACCTACAGGATCGGGTAACCGCCTTGATGTTAGTGGAGAACGACAGGGTGTTGTCCAGGATCACGCCAAGGTTCTTAGCACTCTGGGAGGAGGACACAAGGGAGTTGTCAGTGTTCCCTGTGGCTCAGTTGGTAGAGCATGGTGTTTGCAACGCCAGCATGGTGTGTGCAATGCCAGGGTTGTGGGTTCGATTCCCACGGGGGGCCAGTACAAAAAATAAATGCATGAAATGTATGCATTCACTACTGTAAGTCGCTCTGGATAAGAGCGTCTGCTAAATGACTAAAATGTAATGTAATGTGTAAGTCTATGGAAGGGGATGAGAACCATGAGCCTCCTAGGTTTTGTATTGAAGTCAATTGAGGAGGACAGAAGCTAGCTGTCCTCCGGCTACACTACAGTGCCACCCTACAGAGTGCTACTGTAGACCTTCATTGCAAAACAGTTTTTGGTGACATGTTAATATATTTAGGATAGTTTTATACAACCTACTGCAAATCCCCCTTTCACTTATTTACACAAAATGATCAAAATGTATCAAACAAAATACATTTTTATATGTCACGTGTAGATTAACAGTGACATTTACGATCCCTGTCCAACAATGCAGAGTTAAGATAAAAAAAATATACTGAACAAAAATATAAATGCAACAATTTCAACGTTTTCAGTGAGTTACAGTTCATTTCAGTCAATTGAAATCAATTCATTAGGCCCTAATCTATGGATTTCACATGACTAGGAAGGGGCGCAGCCATGGGTGGGTCTGGGAGTGCATAGACCCACCCACTTGTGAGCCAGGCTCACCTACTGAGAAGCCAGGCCCAGCCACAAAAGAGCTTCATTACAGACAGAAATACTCCTCAGTTTCATCAGCTGTCCGGGTGGCTGGTCTCAGACGATCGTGCAGGTGAAGAAGCTGGATGTGGATGTACTGGGCTGGCGTGGTTATACGTTGTCTGCGGTTGTAAGGCCGGTTGGATATACTGCCAAATTCTCTAAAATGACATTATGGTAGAGACATTAAAATTACATTCTCTGGCAACAACTCTGGTGGACATTCCTGCAGTCATCATGCCAATTTCACACTCCCTCAAGACTTGAGACATCTGTGGCATTGTGTTGTGTGACAAAACTGCACATTTTAGAGTGGCCTTTTATTGTCCCCAGCACAAGGTGCACCTGTGTAATGATCATACTGTTTAACCATTTTCTTGACATGCCACACCTGTCAGGTGGATGGATTATCTTGACGAAAGAGAAATGCTCACTAACAGGGATGCAAACAAATGTGTGCACAAAATATAAGCGAAATAAGCCTCTTGTGTGTTTGGAAAATGTCTGGGATTCTTTATTTCAGCTCATGAAACACTTTAAATGTTGCATTTATATTTTTGTTCAGTGTATATATAGAAATAGTGACAAGAGGAATAAATACACAGTGAATAATCAATAACAATAACGAGTAAAAATAGCATGACTATATACAGGGAGTACCAATACGAAGTCGACGTGCAGGTCAGGGTACAAGGTAATTGAGGTAGCTATGTACCTATAGGCAATTTTCCCTCTAAGCTGGGCACAGCCGAAATACAGTATCAGCCCGCACATAAGATTGACCTTCACTCAGCTTTACTAGAGTTTGCCCCGTTAGTTTACACTATCAACATTTTCCTCAAATGAGGGAATCGTGATTGAAGCAACTTAATATTAGCTCCTTTCAATCCAACATACCGAAATAAATCTAACTATGCATGACTTAGTCTGTGATTTTGTTTTAGGCAGGCCGCATTGGAGGAGGATTCTATTCCATTGACAGCATGAGCGGCCAGGAGTAGATGGGCTTTTCTTTTTAGATCAAATGGCAAAAGCTGCAAGTAGCCATGTACACATTTCTTCATATTCTTTGCTAGTGAGTGAGTTATTAGCCCAGTTATAGCTAACTGCTGATCAGCAATGGGGAAGTGATTGCTTCCTACATGAGCATAAACATGTACATTTCTAGCCATTTTTAAAAAGCTAGTCAAGTAAGGTTTTGTATGTCTTAAATTGGCAGTGTTGTATTTTGAGGCATGCATGAATAAGCAAAGAATCCAATAGGCAGAGGGTAGCATAGAGTTTTGTTTGATTCTTTTTTATATTAATGGTATTGGAATTTTATTTTACACAAAACAAAATATTTGGTGTGAAGTGGTTTCTTGCATCAAACAACACAATACAACCACATTTTCAGTCACCTTGTCTGAAGGACAAGTGGCTAAACAGGTTAATGTCAAGCCATGCATGTTTTCAAAAGTCTCATTGAATGTAGGTTCTACATTGAACACCACACATTGGCTGCTACTGTAGACTGTATCATAGAACTATTTCAATAGCTATTTCCATGTTAAAATGTTATGGGATGGATTTTCTCCATTGTTTTTGATGGTAAGCCACTCTGATAGGCCTACATTATTATCAACTAGCCACAGTAGCCTATTTGGCCACTGTTAAAACTGTAACTTAAAGTGGGTACAATACAGGCAGTGTTCATAGTAAACAGGTGCTGGAAGTTTGACAGAATTTTCAAGTTCGCGCTCCATGCTGGAAAAAAATTGAGCGAACATTCCATATAAGTAGGGCCAAAGTGACTAGGCAAAAATATATATAAGGGACAGTAGCAGCCTTTGTATATGTGTGTGTGTGTGTGTGTGTGTGTGTGTGTGTGTGTGTGTGTGTTGGGGTGTCAGTGTAAGTATGTGTGTGCGTGTGGGTAGAGTCCGGGTGGGAGCATAGAGTCAGTGCAAGAGAGTTAGTGCAAAAAAGGGTCAATGCAGGTAGACTGGGTAGCCATTTGATTACCGTAATTTCCAGACTATAAGCCGCAACTAATATATGGATTTTTCCCGCTTTCAATTTTTTTTTCTCCAAAAAACACATTCTGTGACGTGCTCAGTTTTTTGGCTGCATGAAGCTTTCATTAGACCAATGAAATTCCCGAACGGGTTAAGGTCAAACAACTTTTTTGTTTACTGTTTAGATTAAATCGAGTGCTCTCAAACTTCCCATCATTCTGATTACGGTAGTCATTTTGTCACCCTCATCATGGCAAAGTGTCACGATTCCCACCGACGGTGGCGCCCCCTCCTGCTCGGGTGGCGCTCGGCGGTCGTCGTCACCGGCCTATTAGCTGCCACCGATTCCCTTTTGCTTTTCCCTTTTTTTTATTTTAGACACCTGTGGTCAATTAGCCATTAGAGGGGCTATTTAGTTTAGCTGGCCCGCTCCTTGTCGTGCGGGATTAATTGTTGTATTCAACATTCTAGTTCGTGTCGGCTTGGCATTGTCGTACCTTATATTTATTCCCCTGTGTTTGGGAACTTTGTTTTCTTCTCTCAAAGTGTTATTAAAAAACAACACTCCCTGTGCTCGTTGCCTCCTGCGCCTCATTCCTACAACACGACTACCAACGCCATTACACAAAGACACAGAGAAATGCATATGATGCAGCTTTCAAGTTGAAGGCGATTGATCTGGCTGTTGGAAAAGGAAATAGAGCTGCTGCACGGGAGCTTGGTCTTAATGAGTCGATGATAAGACGTTGGAAACAGCAGCGTGAGGAATTGACTCAGTGCAAAAAGACAACTAAAGCTTACTGCTAATTTTTTATTTTTTGTTACAAGCCGTGTTTCGTTAAAGCCTATTTATTTTTGTTACAAGCCGTGTTTCGTTAAAGCCTATTTATTTTTGTTACAAGCCGTGTTTCGTTAAAGCCTGTGTAAAGTTAATTTGTTTCAATGTACCGGTAGGCACCTGCGGCTTATAGACATGTGCGGCTTATTTATGTTCAAAATAATAATCTTTTAAAAATTCAGTGGGTGCGGCTTATATTCAGGTCAATAGTCCGGAAATTACGGTAGCTATTTGGAAGACTTATGGCTTGGGGGTAGAAGCTCAGGGTCCTGTCGGTTCCAGACTTGGTGCACTGGTACCACTTGCCGTGCAGTAGCAGAGAGAACAGTCTATGGCTTGGGTGGCTGGAGTCTTTGATAATTTTTTGGGCCATCCTCTGACACCGCCTGGTATAGAGGTCCTTGATGGCAGGGAGCTCGGCCCTAGTGATGTACAGGGCCGTACTCACCATCCTCTGTAGCGCCTTGCAGTCAGGTGCCTTGCAGTTGCTGTACCAAGCGGTGATGCAGACAGTCAGGATACTCTCAATGGTGCAGCTGTATAACTTTTTGAGGATCTGAGGGCCAATGCCAAATCTTTTAAGCCTCCTAAGGGGGACTACGCGCTGTTGTGCCTTCACAACTGTGTGGGTGTGTGTGGACCATGTTAATTCCTTAGTGATGTGGACACAGAGGAAGCGCTCGCCCTTCCTTTTCCTGTAGTCCACGATCAACTCCATTTTCTTGCTGAAGTTGAGGGAGAGGTTGTTGTCCTGGCACCCACTGCCTCATCATCGTCAGTGATCAGTCCTATCACTGCCGTGTTGTCAGCAAACTTGATGGTGTTGGAGTTGTGCGCGGACACGCGGCTGTGGGTGAACAGGTGGGAAGTAATCACACAACCCCTGAGGGGTCCCCGTGTTAACGGTCAGCGTGGCAGATGTGTTGTTGCCGACTCTCACCTGGGGGTGGGCCATCAGGAAGTCCATTATCCAGTAGAAGATGGAGGTGTTCAGTCCCAGGGTCCTGAGCTTGGTGATGAGCTTGGAGGAGACTATGGTTTTGAATGCTGATCTGTAGTCAGGGCCTTCCCTGTAGCTCAGTTGGTAGAGCATGGTGTTTGCAACACCAGGGTTGTGGGTTCGATTCCCACGGGGGGCCAGCACAGAAAAAAAAAATGTATGAAATGTATGCATTCACTACTGTAAGTCGCTCTGGATAAGAGCGTCTGCTAAATGACTAAAATGTAAATGTAAAATGCAATGAACAGCATGCTTACATACTGTAGGTATTCCTTTTGTCCAGCATTTCATGGCTATACCCTGAGTATACAACACATTAAGCACGCCTGCTCTTTCCATGACATAGGCTGACCAGATGAATGTGAGCCATGACCAGCTTTTCAAAGCATTTCATGGCTATACACTGAGTATACAAAACATTAAGAATGCCTGCTCTTTACATGACATAGGCTGACCAGGTGAATCCTGGTGAAAGCTATGATCCCTTATTGATGTCACTTGTTAAATCCACTTGAACCAGTGTAGATGAAGGGGAAGAGACAGGTTACAGAAGGATTTTAAGTCTTGAGACAATTGAGATATGGATTGTGTATGTGTGCAATTCAGAGGGTGAACGGGCAAGACAAAATATTTAAGTGCCTTTGAATGGGGTATGGTAGTAGGTGCCAGACGCACTGGTTTGTTTCAAGAACTGCAATGTTGCTGGGTTCTTCACGCTCAACAGTTTCGCATGTGTATCAAGTTTAAAGGGTCTTACTCACAGCGGCTATGGAGAGCGAGATCACACAGTTGTCTGGAACAGCTGGTGCTATCATGAATGGTTCAGTTTTGCGGGCCTCGAAGCGACAATAGAAGGCATTTATCTGGTCTGGTAGGCGCGCGTCCATGGGCAGCTCACGCCTGGGTTTCCCGTTGTAACCCGTGATAGTTTGTTTACCTTGCCACATCCGTCTAGTATCAGCGCCCGGCATAATAGGATTCAATCTTAGTCCTATATTGATGCTTTGCCTGTTTGATGGCTTGTCGAAGGTTGTAGCGGGATTATAAACGTCAGTATTAGTGTCCAGCTCCTTGAAAATGGCAGCTGTAGCCTTTAGCTCATATTTTGCCTGTAATCCATGGCTTGGGGTATGTACTAGTGATGCGTGGGGTGACTCAACGTGTTTAGGGTCATTTAATAATATGTGGCTGAAGGGAGGGTGGGTGGCGGGCAGGTTGAATAAAGAGAAACAATACCTTAAAAAAATCCATAAATGTATAATTATTGTGCAATTTATATAGGCTGCATTGAGGTTTTTCTTTCATTATATTAGGCTATCTGGTATTAGTGGATAAGCCTAAACCTTAGGTCTTAACTGTACGCGTGCGCCAAATAGCCTACACAGCCAATCTCCAAATAATGTTTTTGGGAATGGGCAGAAAAAGCTAACGTCAATCCATGGACGAAAAAAGGATATTGTTGAAGTTTAATTTAATAAGACAAAAGCTGCAATTGGAGAGTTGAACACAAAAGAGAAGGGAGGGCCAGGAAAGTAATGTTTGGAAAAGATTTGGTGTAGTCGTAAAAGAGGATGATAGCAGTGTTGTGTGTGATGATTGTGAGGCGCTGTACAAATTCGACAGTAACAAGACGGGACTTCAAATAGGCCTATGGCATGTCAAGGGAACTGTACCCTACTGTTTAGATGGGTTAAATGGAAACTGAAATCTGGACACTGACTGTAGGTCTATAACCTCTCACATAGCCCTAATAATATCTCCTGCAGAATGAAGCATTTCTTGCAGTAAAATTATAAACCAAATGTAGGCTAAATTTGAACTTGAGAACAGGACTGGAGAAATTGTATTTATTTATTTCTGCATCTTGATAGAATGCAATGCTCAGTTAGATACAATCTGTAGAGGTGCTGTCTTCATCACAAAAGCATCATAAAAGCTGATAGTATTTCAACCACATAAAATATGCATCGAAGCCATCTTAAATCTTATCAGGAAACAAGTTAGTTTAGCATTCGCTAGATATTAGATATTCCATAGATATTCCATAAAAAATCTGCTGTTTCCAGCTACAATGGTCATTTACAACATTAACAATGTCTACACTGTATTTCTGATCAATTTGATGTTATTTTAATGGACAAAGAATGTGCTTTTCTTTCAAAAACAAGGACATTTCTAGGTGACCCCAAACTTTTTAACGGTAGTATATATTATCCATGTCCTCATTCAGCCACGACTGAGCAACATATGATATTACAGTTTTTAAGGTCCTGTTGATAGGATAGTCTTGAACAGAGCTCATCCAGTTTGTTCTCCAGTGACTGAAAGTTCACCAATAGAACAGAGGACAATGGCGGTTTGGTGTTAGAGGGCAATGGCGGTAGGGTGTTAAACAATAGTTAATCAGACAATTTACAACATCGCCAGATCACTAGCTATCTAGCATCAACTATATGTAGTTGTACACAAGAGCTTCACAGACAGATGACAATTGAGGATAACAGCTCTGAGGTGCAGTGGTTTTAAAATAATGAACCATTTCATTGCCTGTTGGCCTACACATCCGGAATATGTAACACCATAAAACCAATCCCAGACTGAACATATTTTTCCTTGTTACTGTACAAAGAGCATGATGTCATACTCCCTGAGACTCTTTAAATGTCACAGTTGGCTAATTGTCAGAGAGGAAAATTGTTCATCTAACAGTGACACATTTACATACATACAGGGCCTTCGGAAAGTATTCAGACCCCTTGACTTTATCCACATTTTGTTACGTTACAGCCTTATTCTATAATGGATTTAAATAAAACAATTTCCTCAGAAATCAACACACAATACCCCATAATGACAAAGCGAAAACGGGTTTTTGGGAATGTTTGCAAATGTATTAGAAACAAAAAAACTGAAATACCTTATTTACATAAATACTCATACCCTTTCCTATAAGACTCAGATGTATCCTGTTTCCATTGATCATCCTTGACATGTTTCTACAACTTCCTTGGAGTCCACCTGTGGTAAATTCAATTGATTGGACATGATTTGGAAAGTCACACACCTGTCTATATATAGTCCCACAGTTGACAGTGCATGTCATAGCAAAAACCAACCCATGAGGTCGAAGGTATTGTCCGTAGAGCTTCGAGACAGGATTGTGTCGAGGCATAGATCTGGGTAAGGGTACCAAAACAATTCTGCAGCATTGAAGATCCCTCAGAACACAGTGGCCTCCATCATTCTTAAATGGAAGAAGTTTGGAATCACCCAGACTCTTCCTAGAGCTGGCTGCCCGGCCAAACTGAGCAATCGGGGAAGAAGGGCCTTGGTTAGAAAGGTGACCAAGAACCCGATGGTCACTCTGACAGAACCCCAGAGTTCCTCTGTGGAGATGGGAGAACCTTCCAGAAGGACAACCACCTCTGCAGCACTCCACCAATTAGGCCTTTATAGTAGAGTGGCCAGACAGAAGCCACTCCTCAATAAAAGGCAAGGCAGCCCGCTATGAGTTTACAAAAAGGCACCTAGACTCTGAGACCATGAGAAACAAGATTCTCTGGTCTAATGAAACCAAGATTAAACACTTTGGCCTGAATGCCAAGCGTCACGTCTGGAGAAAACCTACGGTGAAGCATGGTGGTGGCAGCGTCATGCCGTGTTTTTTTTTCAGCATCAGGGACTGAGAGACTTGCAAAGTAAAGAGAGATCCTTGATGAAAACCTGATCCAGAGCACTCAAGACCTCAGACTGGGGCGAAGGTTCACCTTCCAACAACACAACGATCCTAAGCACACCGCGAAGACAACACAGGAGTGGCTTCAGGACAAGTCTCTGAATGTCCTTGAGTCACCCAGCCAGAGCCCGTACTTGAACCCGATCAAACATTTTTGGAGAGACCTGAAAATTGCTGTGCAGCAACACGCCACATCCAAGCTGACAGCTTGGAAGAATGGGAGAAACTCCCCAAATTGACACACCCTGAACTCTTTCACCTGTCTTTGTGCTTGTCTCCACCCCCCACCAGGTGTCTTCCATCTCCCCTCATTATCCCCTGTCTATTTATACCTGCGTTTTCTGTTTGTCTGTTGCCAGTCTGTCTTGTCCCGTGTTCCCGTGTTTCCTGTGGCCTAGTTTTTGCTTTTCTTAGTATTCCCACCAGGAACTGACGGGACAGGTCCGGATGGATTTAGATGGGGGCTGTAACCTAACAAAATGTGGAAAAAGTCAAGGGGTCTGAATACTTTCCAAAGGCACTGTACATGCCAATCTCCCTCGTGCCTGAACTGTACTGTGGGCTTGAACTGATGTAAAACTAGCATTAGCATTTGTCTTACAACAATGTGATACAAAAAGGACCATGAAGAGTTAATTTCTGGTTCTGCTGATGACGTTACTAGGTAAATCGAGAACCCAAGGCAGTAGCCCAATGCAGTATCACAACTAACAAGCAGTCGACCAACAGCCTGTCAACCAAACAATCGACCAGTCGACTAAATGGGGTCAGCCCTAATAGCTACCCAGACTAACTATTCAGCAGTATTATGACTTGGGGGTAGAAGCTGTTCAGGGTCCTGTTGATTCCAGACTTGGTGCATCTGTGCCGTTTGACATGTGGTAGCAGAGAGAACAGTCTATGACTTGGGTGGCTGAAGTCTTTGATCATTTTTAGGGTCTTCCTATGACACCGCCTGGTATAGAGGTCCTGGATGGCAAGGAGCTCGGCCCCAGTGATGTACTGGGCCATAAACACTGCCCTCTGTAGCGCCTCGCTGTCGGATGCCAAGCAGTTGCCATACCAAGCAGTGATGCAGCCAGTCAAGATGCTGTCAATACAGCTGTAGAACATTTTGAGGATCTGAGGACCAATGCCCAAAATGTTCAGCCTCCTGAGGGGGAAGAGGCGTTGTCTGACAGGTTACCTTGGCGTTCTTGGGCACATGGACTATGGGGGTCTGCTTGAAACATGTAGGTATTACAGACTGGGTCAGGGAAAGGTTGAAAATGTCAGTGAAAACACTTGCTAGCTGGTCAGCGTATGCTCCGAGTACGCGTGGGGGGTCCCGTCAGCTGGGAGAGCTACGTGTTTTTAAATGTTCAATGCTACGTCTATGTTTCTCTTTCGTTGGCCTAGTCTTGAAAAATGTTTTTAGAATGCGGCCTTGTGAATGTTAACCTGTTTAAAGGTCTTACATCGGCTACGGAGAGTGTGATCACACAGTTGTCCGGAACAGTTGGTGCTCTCACGCATGGTTCAGTGTTGCTTGCCTCGAAGCGAGCATAGAAGGGATTTAACTCGTCTGGTAGGCTCCCGTCACTGGGCAGCTCGCGGCTGGATTTCCCTTTGCAATCCTTGATAGTTTGCAAGCCCTGCCACATCCGGTGAGCATCAGAGCCGGTGTAGTAGGATTCGATCTTAGTCCTGTATTGACGCTTAGCCTGTTTGATGGTTCGCCTGAGGCCGTAGCGGGATTTCTTATAAGTGTCTGGGTTATTGTCCTGGTCCTTGAAAGTGGCAGCTCTAGCCTTTAGGTCAGTGCAGATGATGCCTGTAATTCATGGCTTCTGGTTGGGATATGTACATACGGTCACTGTGGGGGGCCATTTATGTGTTGTAGGCCCATAGTTTATTTTATTTTTTGGGGGGGGGGTGTCACTTCTTGCCACTCGGGGTCAGTAATACATAAGGTGATGGCAAGGACCATAAGCTTGGATAACCATAACATCTCTGTATCTGTGTCATGTGGAGTCTGTGAGAGCATGGGCAGAACCATTGAGTCTATCTCCATCTTGAAAGTCATTTTAATTCTTCACAAGTGAAATTCATTGGCTGATCCCTCCTGATGTCATGACTCCAACCGGGTCATCAGGTCATGCCAACCGGGTAAGCGATCAGCCAATGAAGTTGGAAGTCCTTCCCAGTTGACTAAATCAAAATGGCGAAAATCCTCAATGACGCTGTCCAATGCTAACACAGGCTTTTGGCCACTAAAGGACTCCATACTACTCCACACCAGGACATACAGCCTGGATTTGAACCAGGGCTCCCGAGTGGAACAGCAGTCTAAGGCACTGCATCTCAGTGCTAGAGGCGTCACTACAGACACCCTGGTTTGAATCCAGGCTGTATCACAACCAGCTGTGATTGGGAGTCCCATAGGGCGGCGCACAATTGGCCCAGCGTGGTCTGGGTTTGGCCGGTGTAGGTCGTCATTGTAAATAAGAATTTGTTCTTAACTGACTTGCCTAGTTAAATAAAGGTTCAATAAAAAAATATATGGTTTGGTTAGGTATCAATCCTAATGTGACTTGGATTGTCTAGATTGGTGTGAAAAACAAATATGGTGGAAGGAAACTCTCTTGCCCATGTTTACACTAATCCAATGCTTTTTTAACGTTAGAAGATCTAAGAAGAATCAAGTACCTTTATCTGACAGAAGGAGAGGAAAAAACAACAAGTTATGTCATGGCACATTTGACATGTTATGTTTACTTCGTACCGCTGCACATTGATCTAGTACTGGTACTCCCTGTATATTGCTTCATTCTTGTGTATGTTATTTTATTCCTCGTGTTACTAGGGCTCCTAAGAAAGCAATTCACCATAAAGTCTACACCAGTTGTATTCAGCGCATGTGATAAATACAATTTGATTCGATTTGATGTAATATATACATGTATCACTGACTAACCCCTTCAAATAGCTGCAACAACAGCAAAAACCTAAGCAATACTTCCTCACAAATCTATCAGTTCACAGCCAGCTTGTGTGTGTGTGTGTGTGTTTCTGTTCAACTAAACAAGATTTTCTGGTTTATCTTCAAGAAGACTGTGTTCTAAAGAGGTGGTCATTCGGTTTCTCAAGACTGATGACAGTTGTCCACAGACAGATAATATTGTCTCCAGGAACACTTGGGATGCAGGGGCAGAAATCAGACCCAGTGCCACAAGGCACAGCTTTGGAAAACAGCCATCCTTGCCTGCCAGAACTGGAGAGGTGACTCTGTAAACATGCTGCCCTTTACCTCTTTCAGGTATTTCCACAGATCACACAGGGCATTTAATGCCCAGCCAGGTTGACCCTCCGGCAAGACAGTGACCTCAGATACAACCTTCGATGTGAAGAACCTATATTTTCAAAGCACTGTGGCCGAGATCCTTGCTGGCATCTTTCTGGGGTCCTGCTGCTCCACGGTTGTACTCTGAATTGCTGAAGCACAAATTACTCTGCTTTCCTCATCAGTGGCTCGATCTCTGTTGAGCGAAGTGCCAGAGACATACAGGCAAGCTGCTGCAGAGGTTGGATCAAAGTTTCCAGAGGATTCAGTATGCATGCGAAGTGCCCACGCAGTGACTTCAGGAGGACCTGTGCCAACTGTTTTGCAACAGTAGTTGAAGTCAAGTGTACCTCAAGGTTGAGAAGGCATGGAGCACCACATCAGACAGCTTCTGGCTGGCAGTTTGAAGTTGGTCGGTGTGGATTCTGAATGGCTTCAGCAACCTCACAAGCTGAGCAAAGTTGAGAAGAACAAAACTAAATATAATTTATATGGTTTTCATTTTAGTTCATTTTGCAGTCAGATAGTTTCAGTATAGTTTTAGTTTTTCAAATGTTTTTTGTTTTACATTTTTATTTTAGTTTACTAAATTGTTTTCCAATTTTTGTTTTTGTCTTAGTTTCAGATTTCATTTACTTTAAAAACCTTTCTGGAAACTATTTAAGTTTACCAGTAAACTAACAAATGTTGGTGTCTTTCAAGAATTTTATGTAATCTAACACAAGATATCTAGTGTCCCTTTTGGGTACTTCAGCTTATCACAGATGTCTGCAATAATCTCTGGCCCTCAATGTGGCCTTTTCACATGTAAAATATATGAAATCAATTTGAAAAAAGAATGACAAAGCTGTAAAACATTAACATAAATTTAAATAATACATTTAGTGAATACCATTGGTGTTAAATCTGAGGGTTACAGAATGAAATATTATTTATTTGTATTTATAAACTTCTATTGATTTTACTATGTCAATATGTATTTGTTGTCAATGTATTGGCATCAAACTGGTGGCAGTCAACAGTTGGAAGAGTTTCAGAGTTAATTGAACATTTTGCCATTGATTAAATGCTTTTCATTAATTAGGCTATTTTCTCTTCAACCATATGGTATATCTATCTACTACAAACTCATGAACAATATGGACACAGATATAATAAATGAATACAATATATGAATCCATTTTTAAAAAGTTATTCAAGTATAAATTACCAAAGTTACGATAGATTGCCATACATTTTCTGTTAATTACCAAAATTACTGAAGATTCTGGTAACTTTGGTAAATTAACGATAGCTTTGCCAACCCTATTAGTAACTACCCACTGCTCAAATGCAAAACCGCTGCTTTAGCTACTTCCATATTCACATCCATAACACGTTTTACACCGGTACTAATGAGTGACTGGGGATCTTCAAGCAAGGAGGCTCATTATTATTCATCCAACAGTAAACAAATACATAAATATTACTGTCAGTGGGTTACTATCTCTCCAATTAATCTAAGGTTGCTCCCCAAGGCGGTCTCATTGTTCTGCCATACGTATTTTTTCTTCAGCCGAAAACAGACAATTAAGGGCCGAATAGAAAATATAAGCAGTATCCAAATTCTCTGCCTTTTCTTTCTTTCTTTCTTTCTTTCTTTCTTTCTTGTTTTTGCAAATCTTGACACCACTTCACAGTCCATATTTGCATGTGGCCAGAGTAGCCATGGACAGACAGAATAAAAAATAGTGATTGACAGCTGAGGTGCACAGACCACTGAAGGTGGATGGTAGCAGTGATGGGAAGCAATGACACACTTAGTACAACTCATAAAAACAATACTACTTCCCTTAAATCCCTTCTCCCCCAAAGTATGCTCTCTGCTCTTTAAATGTCTTGCATCATTAATTCCACTTCTTTTCTGTTTTTACGGCTGTAGCATTGATTCTAAGATAAGATAAAGCATCCAATATGTCATCACACACCTTATTACTCTGGCAACATGGTGGAGGTTGTAGCTTCTATTCCAAGAGTGATGTTTCACTTAAACAGAGGATTAGGTTGATGGGTCCGTCACTGAGTCTGCATTATGAGTCATGGCTGTGGTGTCCAGCGAGGCACATTTCAACTATGGACTGGCTAAGGGTGAAGAGTAAAGTCACATACAGGAAATACTTTGGAATTCATTAATTTCTCAGTTCTTTCTGGTTCCTAATTATTTGAACTGCTCTCTGAAAATGTTAGAATTGCATTATAATCAGAGCCTCCCTTCATTGCTACAAGCAATGAAGGGAATACTGGAGCTACACTGACCCCGAACAGGAAGTAGGACTGGGGTCACTAGAGGGCTCAGGGGTTAAAAGTCAGAAGGTCATTGTGTTCCCCAGATGCAAGGTGTAAATTGTTCTGACAACAGCTCTGACACCCATGAACCTGCTTCATTACTTTGTCTTTCCTCTCCAGTACCTGAGAATAATACATCCTTGTTTTTGTTTCGTTACCCTAACTTTGAACATCTGATTCACACAGTCCAATACTGGTGAGATTCTATAAATCTCAGGGTTGAGTGACTTTCAACCCAAAAGTCCACAGTCCAATATGACTGGGAAGTGGCAAAAACACATCATTCATCTCCTGGAAGGGGAACCTTTGTAATCTCTTGCCTGTTTAAATAGAAGTAATTTCTTATTTAGGACCTTATTACAAAACTGATAAGTCTAAAATAAATCCCCGGTTAGCTTAACTATTTCCTGAATAAAAATTCCCTCAGGTTCCTCTTCTCTCTCTGTGTTGGTCCACTTGATTTGCTGCTCCCAGGCAGGTTCAACAAGGCCTTACACACCAGCAGTAAAATCCACTCCATCAGTGATGTGATGCATTTCCTTACTTCCTTGTTTTCCTAAACACATCTGGCAGATTATGGAGGTACACTTACCCTCGTGTGTGTGTGTGTGTGTGTGTGTGTGTGTGTGTGTGTGTGTGAGGTGCCGTACAGTATCGGACAGAGATAGATTGTCATAACAATAGATTGTTCTGAATATCCCTACAGGCAGCATCCTTGGAACATGACAAAGATTATACAGTGTTACAGGTTTCAGCTCAAAGCCAAAACCATGTAATCCTCAAAATATTTACATCACCTGGATCGCCTGACAGCTACTACAGATATTTGACTTACATACATCTGTATATCCATGTGAGATTAAGATCTGTAAAGCTGCTCTAATCTAATACACATGAGCTCAGTAGGGGCAAGATCTAGCCTAATAGACTCTTTCTCTAATTGGCCTGTTAGATATGACTTCTCCATACAATATGTGTTCATTAGATGATATACAGTGCATTTTGAAAGTTATCAGACCCCTTGACTTTTTCCACATTTTGTTATGTTACAGCCTTATTCTAAAATGTATTAAATTGTTTCCCCCCTCATCATTCTACTCACAATACCTCATAATGACAAAGCAAAAACAGTTTTTTAAAGATTTTTGCAAATGTAAAAAGAACGAATTGAAATATCAAATTTACATAATTATTCAAATCAAATCAAATGACATTGTATTTGTCACATGCACTGAATACAACACATGTAGACCTTACAGTGAAACGCTTACTTACAAGCCCTTAACCAACAATGTATTACCTACAGGTAATATGTACATGTAGGTAGAGTTATTAAAGTAACTATGCATTGATAATAACAGAGAGTAGCAGCAGCGTAGAAGGGGGGAGGGGGCAATGCAAATAGTCTTGGTAGCCATTTGATCAGCTGTTCAGGAGTCTTATGTCTTGGGGGTAGAAGCTATTTAGAAGGCTCTTGGACCTAGACCCGGTGCTCCGGTACCAATTGCCGTGCGGTAGCAGAGATAACAGTCTATGACTAGGGTGGCTGGAGTCTTTGACAATTTTTAGGGCCTTCTTCTGACACCGCCTGGTATAGAGGTCCTGGATGGCAGGAAGCTTGGCCCCGGTGATGTACTGGGCCGTACGCACTACCCCCTGTAGTGCCTTGCGGTCGGAGGCCGAGCAGTTGCCATGCCAGGCAGTGATGCAACCCGTCAGGATGCTCTCGATGGTGCAGGTGTAAAATCTTTTGAGGATCTGTGGACCCATGCCAAATCTTTTCTGTCTCCTGACTACAATTCAGACCCTTTACTCAGTACTTTGTTGAAGCACCTTTGGCAGCGATTGCAGCCTTGAGTCTGCTTGGGTATGACGCTACAAGCTTGGCACACCTGTATTTGGAGAGTTTCTCCCATATCCTGCATATCCTCTCAAGATCTGTCAGGTTGGATTGGGAGCGTTGCTGCACAGCTATTTTCAGGTCTCTTCAGAGATGTTCGATTGGGTTCAAGTCTGGGCTCTGGTTGGGCGACTCAAGGACATTCGGAGACTTGTCCCGAAGCCACCACTCATGTGTTGTCTTGGCTGTGTGCTTAGGGTCATTGTCCAGTTGGAAGGTGAACCTTCGTCCCAGTCTGAGGTGCTGAGCGCTCTGGAGCAGGATTTCATCAAGGATCTCTCTGTACTTTGCTCCATTCATCTTTTCCTCGATCCTGACTAGTCTCCCAGTCCCTGCCACTGAAAAACATCCCCACAGCATGATTCTGCCACCACCATGCTTCACCTCAGGGATGGTGCCAGGTTTCCTCCAGACGTGATACTTGGCATTCTGGCCAAAGAGTTCAATCTTGGTTTCATCAGACCAGAGAATCTTGTTTCTCATGGTCTGAGAGTCCTTTAGGTGCCTTTTGGCAAACTCAGGTGCCAGGTGTCAGGTGCCTTTTACTGAGGAGTGGCTTCCGTCTGGCCACTCTACCATAAAGGCCTGATTGGTGGAGTGCTGTATCGATGGTTGTCCTTTTGGAAGGTTCTCCCATCTTCACAGACAAACTCTGGAGCTCTGTCAGAGTGACCATCGGGTTCTTGGTCACCTCCCTGACCAAGGCCCTTCTCCCCCGATTTCTCAGTTTGGCCGGGTGGCCAGCTCTAGGAAGAGTCATGGTGATTCCAAACTTCTTCCATTTAAGAATGATGGAGGCCACTGTGTTCTTGGGGATCTTCAATGCTGCTGAAATTTTTTCGGACCCTACCGTGCCTCGACCAACACAATCCTGCTTCGGAGGCTCTATAGAGAATTCCTTCAACCTATGGCTTGGTTTTTGCTCTGACATGCAGTGTCAACTGTGCGACCTTATATAAACAGGTGTGTGCCTTTCATGTCCAATCAATTGAATTTACCACAGGTGGACTCCAATTAAGTTGTAGAAACATCTCAAGGATGATCAATGGAAACAGGATGCACCTGAGCTCAATTTCGAGTCTCATAGCAAAGGGTCTGAATACTAATGTAAATATCCTGTTTTTACTTCGTCAGTATGGGGTATTGTGTGTAGATTGATGAGATTTTTGTTTTTTAAATCAATGTTAGAATAAGGATGTAACCTAACAAAATGTGGAAAAAGTGAAGGGGTCTGAATACTTTCCAAATGCACTGTAGGAGGGTAGTTCCCTAGTCAAAGGTTTTTGTACTTTTATAAGACATTTTCTCTCATTAAAACGTTGACATTGATGGCAAAAGGGGGCCAAGAGGCTTGAGTCTTCATATGAAACATATGATACAGTCGACCCTGGATAGATTCAATCCGTGTAACCGGATATGCTAGGGCAGGAAATGTAACATAATCACACATTGCAATGTTCGCATTGTGCCAGAGACAAATGCACATGAATGCAATAATGTACAGGCAAGTTATCTCCAGAGATCTCTATTGTAGCAGAAAAAGAGAATGCATTCCCTCATACTCCATGATGCGTCTTCCTTTCCCGCTGATCCAGATAAATGTTGCCCCAGATAAATAGGAACATTATGCACCATTAGCATCTAGGGCTCTAAGCAAAGGAAAGAAAAAGCCCTCCATAACTTACCATATGTTTTGCACTCGCCTACACAGCAATAGTTCATTTCACTGACACCATATCTATCAGTGTGAATTTTAAAAGTGGGGGTTTGCTCGTGAGTCACCTCCCAGGTCTCATTTGAAGGCACTTACTCTCGGTAATGTTCTCGAGCGAACCACAAACTGCTGATGCTCGCAGGACTTCAACCGTTCCGCTAGCTAACACCCTTGACAGGCGACCTATATATGTAAGGTTAAAAGCAGTGAAACCTGGGTGACGTCCCACCCAAAGTTCTCTCGGGTAGATTAGAAACGCACACACAAGAAAACACACAACACAAACATATTTGCTAAGTGGCTTGACAACATCTTCGCTAAGATGACTGTTACCTAAAAGTAGCCAGACGGGAGCAGCAAGAGGTGATGTCATAGGCTTTAGCAATCTCAAGGAGATGATGTAAGCCTGGAAGAAATTTGGAACATCTTGAATGTTAGAACCTTGTCTGAAAACAAGAAACTTTCCTAGAACCTGAGAGAAAGTGTTGTTCTGTTTAATGTATGGTTGACCAGTGGGGAACCGTCAAGGCCTTCTACGTCTTCAGAGCAATGCCATTTTAATTTATATTTTCTCTTTTCAATAATATTTTAATGAAAGGGTGAAAACAGAGGAAAAAAAAATCTAAGCAGAATTTTTCTTTGGTGGTCTCTAGGGAGATACATCTAGCTAGATAGCTCACCATTGACTAGGCTCTCAGAAGCTCGATAGAAGGCATCTGCCATTAACTGTATTAGAGCAGAATTTTGGAGTGACAGTGGAATCAACCAATCACATTTTGACTTGTAATGGGTGGGACCATTTTTACAAAAACGTATGGAAACTTCTGCCTTCTTGGAGGCAGATAGGTCATTACGCAATAGCGAGCAGTAGTTTTCCCATGGTTTAACCTTGCTAATTTTTGTAGTAGACTAGTATTCGGTGGCAGCTGCAGTAACAGCAGGTGTTATCGAAATGGATGTTGATGCTAATTTTTCAAGATTAACTTTCAACAAGTTAAGATTCAAATGATCATCATCATCTGGTAAGTGGAACTTTTTTTATTGCAGCTCTCTATTTCTTTGAAAATGGTGTTATGTATGTGAAACATTGTTGCATTTAAATGTTAGATCATTGGTTTCTTTGTGTGCTGAACGTGATAATGAGGTTTGCAATGGGAAATAATAGTTGTACATTTAGTTTTGGAAATGATTAGCATAATGGTTGTGTTTTTGTATGCTTATGATAGGGACCTGCTGGCTTATTATGTCAGAGTGAATAAGACTGATTATTCTTTAATATCATGCTGGTGTGAGTGCTTTCTTTCTATCAAAAAGTGTGCTCTCCTACATGGAGCCTGGTAAACTCACATCCTTTGATATGTCACTGTTTTTGGTGATAGTGTGATAGTCATGGCATTGGGCTACCATAGGTTGTGTAAGCAGTGTGGGTGCGGTCTCTGTTTTTCTTCATTTTTTAGTTTGGCACAATGTTTTGGAAGGTTTTCTCCCCTGCTGAAGGCCTAGGTCCAATAGCCACAGAACTGTGGTTGACACATAACACTGTAGACAGGACAAATCATGTCCCTTTGTAGTCCTGAAAAAAATGTGTGAAATTTCAGGAAAGTTTCTAACCTCGATAGGGAATCATATCAGACAACGAAAAAGATGGACAACCAAATGCTCGAATTGAGTTGCCATAGCCCCTAGTGCTGTGTTCACTTCCAAACAGGTAGTCCAGTTATTGCTATCCCATTGCCCAGTTGTCCAGTGGAAAAACTGTCTTCAAAGCCATGGCTCCTTCGCGAAACACATAGGACTCAGACACACGTCCAACAATCCATCTGGAAAAGCACTCATACAGAGAGATCAATAGATGACAAGGAATAGTCTGAGCTTGGCTTAAGGTCTTGTCTACATTACCCTTGCACAACACCAAGGGATCCCCCTTCTGTTCTTTTGTCCTTTAAGTGGCAGACAACTCTTCTCAAGGGCACTCTCTGTATTACCCCCTGAACTTTCTCACATCCTTTCTGATCCACTAATTAAAAAAGACCACAAGCAGCAATAAGACTATCAATAATGACTGTTTCTAAGCTTAGGGATAATTGAAGCTTCTGCAAATGTAATTTGAAAAGAGAAAAATCCACTCAGTTTAATTCTGTATTGGAAATGTCAATGCTTTCAGCTGTGGGGGAGTTGTCATTGACCCCTGCACAACTGTACACACTCAAGGTGTAGAAAACCACTGCCAAGTGTTCTGTTTCACAACCCAAGATATTGCCAGAGCCTAATCACTGCAGAGTATAGTAAGTCCAACAGAAAGAATTTCATCTAAAAGTCAAAAAGCATTTATGTTATGGATGCATAACATTACATTTGTTTTACTTTCCTAAATCCGCTCTCATGTACTACAGTGTACTAAGGCCAAAAGACAACACATGGAAGAACACGTATTTCATACCAAAGGCTAAGAGCATTTTGTACAATTTAACCCGGCAACACTGCGCATATTGTGACAGGGATAGAGTCTTGGCACCCGAAGCAGGGGGCACAGAGATTTGGCACCAAGGGTGGAGGGTAATGCTAAGGGAACACTATGTTGGCACCAGACAGAGCAGCTTGGTCCAAATCCCCTGGTTTAGGTCCCAGGTCACCTGTGGAGAGGAGAAAGGTTCTGGAAAGGCCTGGTCTTCAGAGAGACAGGCTGCTCACAAAGTCCCCCATACACAGAGTCCCACCCCCCTCCCCCACCCACTATTCCTACCACACTCATCTGCCACTGGAGGTCCAGAACCAGGATGGGTTGGATTGGAAAGTGAGAGAAAGACATATAGAGACAGAAAGAGAATGAGAGAACGTAAACAAGAGAGTGAAAGCAAAAGGGAGTGGACATTTGAGAGAGAGAGGGATTAAATCTTCAAGAAAAGAAGCAATGCTGCTGATGTCCTGTGCTGCATAGTCGTCTAGTCTAGTTTCTGACCCCTGCCAGGTCACTGTAGTGTTTGTTTAGTCTGCCTTGAAAGCCATCATTACAGTGTGTTTACACTGAGCTGTTAGAGAGCTCTTTAAAACCGCCCCCATTAGGCAGTGGAGTTGACAGCCGAACTAGCTAACAGCTAATTCCTTTCAACATGATCCGTGCCACCGAAACAAAGACTCAGACACACAGCTAAGACATATCTCTGACTTGACAGATCCAATTACACAGCTAAGGAAACCAGCGCGCTCTTTGTCCAGGGTCTTCTTCTTTTCAATGAGCTTCTCCACTAATGATGTGCTCCTAATATACACCATTTAGCAGACACTTTTATCCAAAGCGATTTACAGTCATGCGTGCAGACATTTTACATATGGGTGGTCCTGGAAATCAAACCCACTACCCTGGCGTTACAAGAAACATTTTCTACCATCTGAGCTACAAAGGACCACCAGTTTATATATACAATTGAAGTCAGAAGTTTACATACACCTTAGCCAAATCCATTTAAACTCAGTTTTTCACAATTCCTGACATTTAATCCTAGTAAAAGTCCCTGTCTTAGGTCAGTTAGGATCACCACTTTATTTTAGGAATGTGAAATGTCAGAATAATAGTAGAGAGAATGATTTATTTCAGTTTTAATTTCTTTCATCACTTTCCCAGTGGGTCAGAAGTTTACATACACTCAATTTGTATTTGGTAGCATTGCCTTTAAATTGTTTAACTTGGGTCAAATGTTTCGGGTAGCCTTCCACAAGCTTCCCACAATAAGTTGGGTGAATTTTGGCCCATTCCTGCTGACAGAGCTGGTGTAACTGACTCAGGTTTGTAGGCCTCCTTGCTCGCACACGCCTTTTCAGTTCTGCCCACAACTTTTTTATAGGATTGAGGTCAGGGCTTTGTGATGGCCACTCCAATACCTTGACTTTGTTGTCCTTAAGCCATTTTGCCACAACTTTGGAAGTTTGCTTGGGGTCATTGTCCATGTGGAAGATCTATTTTGTGAAGTGCACCAGTCCCTCCTGCAGCAAAGCACCCCCACAACATGATGCCGCCACCCCCGTGCTTCACGGTTGGGATGGTGTTCTTCGGCTTGCAAGCCTCCCCCTTTTTCCTCCAAACATAACCATGGTCATTATGGCCAAACAGTTCTATTTTTGTTTCATCAGACCAGAGGACATTTCTCCAAAAAGTACGATCTTTGTCCCCATGTGCAGTTGCAAACCGTAGTCTGGCTTTTTTTATGGCAGTTTTGGAGCAGTGGCTTCTTCCTTGCTGAGTGGCCTTTCAGCTTATGTCGATATATGACTTGTTTTACTGTGGATGTAGATACTTTTGTACCTGTTTCCTCCAGCATCTTCACAAGGTTCTTTGCTGTTGTTCTGTGATTGATTTGCACTTTTCGCATCAAAGGACATTAATCTCTAGAAGACAGAATGTGTCTCCTTCCTGAGCGGTATGATGGCTACGTGGTCCCATGGTGTTTATACTTGCGTACTATTGTTTGTACAGATGAACGTGGTACCTTCAGGCTTTTGGAAATTGCTCCCAAGGATGACGTGTGGAGGTCTGCAAACCGTGACGACAGAGGTGCAACATGCACTAACTCAAAATAAGATCCCACAAACAACAGGTGGGAAAAAACTGCCTAAATATGATCCCCAATCAGAGACAACAATAGACAGCTGCCTCTGATTGGGAACCATATCAGGCCAACATAGAAATATAACATCTAGATTACCCACCCTAGTCACACCCTGACCTAACCAAAAATAGAGAATAAAAAGATCTCTAAGGTCAGGGCGTGACACTCAAATGATGTCAATTAGCCTATCAGAAGCTTCTAAAGCCATGACATAATTTTCTGTAATTTTCCAAGGTTTTTAAAGGCACAGTCAACTTAGTGTATGTAAACTTCTGAACCACTGGAATTGTGATACAGTGAATTATAAGTGAAATAATCTGTCTGGAAACAATTGTTGGAAAAAATATCTGTGTCATGTACAAAGTAGATGTCCTAACCGACTTGCCAAAACTATAGTTTGTTAACAAGACATTTGTGGAGTGGTTTAAAAACACATTTTAATGACTCCAACCTAAGTGTATGTAAACTTCCGACTTCTTCTGTATGTATATATATATATATGGTGATTGTTTGGGATCATGACATTGTCAGTCCTCTGCTGTGTTTCGTATGGCTCATACTCGATCACATCTCAACTCACCTTCTGCTGCCCATGACAGACGTGAGGAGGATGTTGCTATGGGAATGTTTCTGGCAGCCATTATGATGTTGTTTAACAGTGGCCTTGTGTTTGTCAAGGATCCCCTATCCCCTATTCCTTCCTGGAAGAAAATAATTAGAGAAAATGTCTTCATGGTGAAGCAATCTGTCAACAACTATGAGCTGTTCAATGGATTCATTGTATTGGAGAAGGAGACAAATCTTTCAGGAGCTGGCACAGATAGATATTAAAAAAATATTCTGTTGTCTGTTTATTTTAATCATTACTGTAGGATGTTGAAAGGATGCTGAAAGGATGTGCAGTTACATACTAAAAGCTTTGCAACACCCAAAATTACAGCATGAACCGAATCAAATGAATGTACTAGGAACATTGAAAGATGTTACAGTATTAAACAGAATTGGAAAAGTTAGGACTCTCTTTGACATGACATTTATCTTAATCCCTTCAACCCAGTCGGCAGACACACACAAGCACACATACAGTACGTGCACGGATGGACACACACACATACACACACTCTTTCTTCCCTATACAGTCCCGTTCCATTCTTTAATCAGTGTAATGTCTCATAGGACTGTCATCAATCATTAGAGGCTGTCTAACATGCTCTAGATCACTGTTATACATTAAAGGAGCCACTCTGTCACAAAGACACATACTGTATGTGTGACCAGTCGTGTGTAGAACATGTCAAGCATTAAATATTCTATGTCATACTGCTCTTATAAAAAAACTTCACAGGCTGTTAGCAAAACATTTTCAATTTGTCAACAATATGTGTAATATTACCGTCTCTGGTCTGCTGCTGACTGACATCTGGAAAATGAAAGCTAATTTGTAAGGTGAATGTGTAAGGGGAATTATAAGGCTAAGGCAGAAAGAGATTGGCTAAAATGTGTTGCATCACCTTTGACCTGCAGGAGGATGTGTAACATCCTGTGGCATATACCAGGATAGGGCCAGGAGTTTTTCTTGACCATGTGACCTGAGTGCCCAGAGTTTTTCCTGGCCCTAATAATATACTTTGACCTTTGAGTCCCCATATGGATTCAAAAGTCAGGCCAGGAGTGCTATTTCTCTATAGTCTCAGTACTGCTAATCATGTACTGTATTGCCTGAAAACTGCCATGGTTGAGGCCCCTGCCATCAAGTGACTAAAACCGGCACCTTAATGGCTACACCTCATCAATAGGTTTTGATATAACTAAAGCCAAGTGCAAGACTTATAACCTTCCTTCTTCAGTTAATCTTTCTTCATCTACACTATCCTCAGTCCTTTGGTGATTTGTATAAACTGATCCATTTTGTTTTGTACACAGCTTGGCGTCTCTGCATGGAAGTGTGGGCTGTTGGATTTTTTTTCACTCTGTTCTTTACTAATCACAGAAAATTCAATAGGTTTAAAATAAGATACATTTTAGAAATAGGCAGGGTTATGGTTTATGACTGTCACGCCCTGACCATAGAGAGCCCTTGGTTCTCTATGGTATAGTAGGTCAGAGCGTGACTAGGGGGTGTTCTAGGTTTATTATTTCTATGTTGGTGTGCTTGGTATGGTTCCCAATCAGAGGCAGCTGTTTAGCGTTGTCTCTGATTGGGGATCATATTTAGGCAGCCATTTCCCCACTGTGTTTTGTGGGATCTTGTTTTGTTTTGAGTTAGTGCATGTGGCACCTCTGATGTCATGGTTCGTTGATTGTTTGTTTCTTTTTTTGTTTGGAAGTTTCGCTTAAATAAATATGTGGAACTTTAATCATTGCAAAAATCAGAAACTTTCTGTCCAAAAATGATGCAGAAAAATTAATCCATGCTTTTGTTACTTCTAGGTTGGACTACTGCAATGCTCTACTTTCCGGCTACCTGGATAAAGCACTAAATAAACTTCAGTTAGTGCCAAATACGGCTGCTAGAATACTGACTAGAACCAAAAAATGTGATCATATTACTCCAGTGCTAGCCTCCCTACATTGACTTCCTGTTAAGGCAAGGGCTAATTTCAAGGTTTTACTGCTAACCTACAAAGCATTACATGGGCTTGCTCCTACCTATCTTTCCGATTTGGTCCTGCCGTACATACCTACACGTACGCTACGGTCACAAGACACAGGCCTCCTAATTGTCCCTAGAATTTCTAAGCAAACAGCTGGAGGCAGGGCTTTCTCCTATAGAGCTCCATTTTTATGGAATGGTCTGCCTACCCATGTGAGAGACGCAGACTCAGTCTCAACCTTTAAGTCTTTACTGAAGACTCATCTCTTCAGTAGGTCCTATGATTAAGTGTAGTCTGGCCCAGGAGTGTGAAGGTGAACGGAAAGGCTCTGGAGCAACGAACCGCCCTTGCTGTCTCTGCCTGGCTGGTTCCCCTCTCTCCACTGGGATTCTCTGCCTCTAACCCTATTACAGGGGCTGAGTCACTGGCTTACTGGTGTTCTTCCATGCCGTCAACTCACTTGAGTGGGTTGAGTCACTGACGTGGTCTTCCTGTCTGGGTTGGCGACCCCCTTGGGTTGTGCCGTGGCGGAGATCTTTGTGGGCTATACTCGGCCTTGTCTCAGGATGGTAAGTTGGTGGTTGGAGTTACCCCTCTAGTGGTGTGGGGGCTGTGCTTTGGCAAAGTGGGTGGGGTTATATCCTGCCTGTTTTGCCCTGTCCGGGGGTATCATCGGAAGGGGCCACAGTGTCTCCTGACCCCTCCTGTCTCAGCCTTCAGTATTTATGCTGCAGTAGTTTATGTGTCGGGGGGCTAGGGTCAGTCTGTTACATCTGGAGTCTTTCTCTTGTCTTATCCGGTGTCCTGTGTGAATTTAAATATGCTCTCTCTAATTCTCTCTTTCTCTCTTTCTTTCTTTCTCTCTCTCAGAGGACCTGAGCCCTAGGACCATGCCTCAGGACTACCTGGCATGATGACTCCTTACTGTCCCCAGTCCACCTGGCCGTGCTGCTGATCCAGTTTCAACTGTTCTGCCTGCGGCTATGGAACCCTGACCTGTTCACCGGACGTGCTACCTGTCCCAGACCTGCTGTTTTCAACTCTCTAGAGACAGCAGGAGCGGTAGAGATACTCTCAAAGATCGGCTATGAAAAAGCCAACTGACACTTACTCTTGAGTTGCTGACATGTTGCACCCTCGACAACTACTATGATTATTATTATTTGACCATGCTGGTCATTAATGAACATTTGAACATCTTGGGCATGTTCTGTTATAATCTCCACCCGGCACAGCCAGAGGAGGACTGGCCACCCCTCATAGCCTGGTTCCTCTCTAGGTTTCTTCCTAGATTTTGGCCTTTCTAGGGAGTTTTTCCTAGCCACCGTGCTTCTACACCTGCATTGCTTGCTGTTTGGGGTTTTAGGCTGGGTTTCTGTACAGCACTTTGAGATATCAGCTGATGTAAGAAGGGCTATATAAATACATTTGATTTGATTTGATAAATCACGCTGCGTCTTGGTCCAGTTCTTACAACGATCGTGACAATGGCGTTGTGGCTGTGGTAACTAGTGACGACCCAGCCATTGCATGAGCCACATCAATTAATGTTTACATCATTTTAATAAACATCCTACATTACCATGTGAGGGAGGAGATGTCACATTCACAGAATTTCTAAGTTACAGGAAGGCATTAAAAATAAAATTGTAGGAAAAATGTAAAATGAGTGTTTTCACATAGCATTACTGCTACAAAGCTAACGCTAGCTAGCATATTTCTTTATTGAAATAACATAGCTGGTTAGCAAGCATTACATTTTTCTGGCTAGCCTGTAACTAATGGTTGTTACGTTGTGTAAAAGAGCAATAGGTCTATGTATTTGTTATTTGGTTGAGACTAACATTAGTTTAGAAAATAATTGTTTGCTGCTTTTCCTGAAAATGTCTATCTGATAAAGCTAGCTAGTTGTTGTTCTAGTGCAATGTCCATGAAATGTTACAGCCACAACATAATAATCAAGTAGTCAAGCATCTGCATACCATTGAGGAGAAGGAAAGCCTGTAGAACAATAACTACTAGCTAGTTATGTAAGATGGACATTATCAGGAAATGCAGGAATAGAGCCAGCTTCCAGTAGTAACACTATTATTTGAAACCACCACATGTGCATATCTGTATCTGTATTATATTCCATATTATGTTTTAATCTGTTTGTACTGTATTGCTACAGTATCTGTATGTTGTACAGATAATCAGCATGAAGAAGATTGAATTCTGTTCAATTGTCAAGTGGACATAACTCGATTTGAAATAACATCGTGCCTCTCTTTCAGATCTGCCAAGCACATCTGGCAGCTTCTCCCCGTGCTGACCACAGATGGAAATTACACGAGAGCTGCGGTTGATGGGTTCCTGACCAAGCAACACAGGGAGAAAGACATTCCATCAGCTCTATCACCAGTATCATGACTGTGTCATTGTTATTAGCTTCTACAGTGGTTGCTCCACTAAAGGTTTTGCGATTATGCTGCATTACTTGGAGGTAATTTGTGGTTTAGTACATTTACATTACATTTACATTTAAGTCATTTAGCAGACGCTCTTATCCAGAGCGACTTACAAATTGGTGGATTCACCTTATGATATCCAGTGGAACAACCACTTTACAATAGTGCATCTAAATCTTTTAAGGGGGGGGGGGGGTTAGAAGGATTACTTTATCCTATCCTAGGTATTCCTTAAAGAGGTGGGGTTTCAGGTGTCTCCGGAAGTTGGTGATTGACTCCGCTGTCCTGGCGTCGTGAGGGAGCTTGTTCCACCATTGGGGTGCCAGAGCAGCGAACAGTTTTGACTGGGCTGAGCGGGAACTGTGCTTCCTCAGTACGTAGTACTGTACCCTACGTCACTACTTAATTGCTCCAGACCAGCTGAAGGGGCACTGATTATGCTTTTGGGTCCTACTATATCTCGAACTGGCAATGAATGGGTGACATAAACCTAAATAGAAACTGATAATTGTGCACGACTTAAGTATTACTTACTAAAACTGTTGTTACACTAAGGTTTTTCTTATTATATATTTTGCTCTTACTGTAATACTGTAGCCCACTCCCGACCAGTCATGTTGTACAGCGCCTGAGTAGCGCAACGGTCTAAGACACTGCATACAGTATCAGTGCAAGCTGTGTTGCTACAGATGATGGTTTAATACTTGTGCCGGCCTCGACTGGGAGAACCATGAGATGACTGTAGGTTTTTGGTTTCTCTCCCTCTAAAAACAGAAATAAATAATTATAAATAACAAACTGGCTTTATTTACAAATTAGTAACAATGTCTCACCCCATGTTCAAGAATGGCCTTTTCCTTGCACATTTTACGTTATTTGAAAACAAAATAATCTCAAATATTGTTATTTTTTAAACAAAGCGATTATTATTATCATTAATTTAGAATTATATAAAAGCCCCTTGGATATTCTCACAGATATAATATTAACCCTGTTATTAGCAGGACAATATATATTGGTCATATTGGTCTTGGCTCCGGAGTGGCGCAATGTTTTGGTTATGCTGACCTGGACACCATGTACAGTATTATAATAGCCCATTATGGGCTATTAGCAGGACAATATACCTTTACCAACACCTCTCTGTATTTTGATACTTTGTGGATGGGGCCTCCCCAGTGGCGCAGCCACCGCATCGCAATACAAAATGCATTGCTACAGATACCCATGCCGGCCGCCACCGGGAGACCCATGAGGCGGCTTTTGGTTTTAATTTAGAATCCTACAATCCTCTATATATAATTATTGGTGGAGAGTCACATCATATTTTTGATATACTGTAGGCCTACCGTAGGCAACATGAGTCTCACTAGTGTTGCGTAATGTGCTGTTAAAAGTGGTGTAGGTCTTATTTATTTAAAGAGCATATTCAAGTTAGAAGCAATAGAATTTGAAGCAATAGCCTACAACTATTTTAGCACCATTTCGCACTGCTCTGAGACAAGCATGGGGACTGGTCTTGATAAATCATTGAGATTTTTTATTTTGACTGAATCTTCGTTTGGGTATTGGTTAGACTAAAATTATAGTGTAGAAATGTTATGCTCTTAGTGTAACCTTTATTTAACTAGGAAAGTCAGTTAAGAACAAATTCTTATTTACAAGGACAGCCTACTCCTTCCTCCCCTTTGGGGAATTGAACCCCGGTCTCCCGCATGCCCGCACATGATACGGGGATTCTTTAGCTAAATAGCCCAGTACTGTGTAGCCTTCTCCGACCGTCATGTTGTACAGCGCCATATTTTCCATTCCATCCTAACGGAAACCCAGAGGATTTTTCGTTTTTCTTGGAATATAAATACCATAATATTAATCAAATTAATCCCAAACTATTACTAAAAGTAATTGGAAAGGTAGATACAAATTATTTGTGACATTGAGGTTACAATAAAGAATGTAAACAAGATGTAAATAAGATGCTGTGTTTTTATTTACAGTAGTGATGGACAGCTGGTGGTATTTTGAAAACAGGTTTTCAAACACTTGTAGCCCAATTAGTAGGTGTTAACATCCCCCTACTTGCAATGTATTTGATGCTTAAGTACTCTGAAGTGTTACATTTCTAACTCAAAACAGCGGTACATTATTTCTTCATCAACATCTTTATGCTTTCGTTAATAAAATAACAAGAAAAAGACATTCAAAATGCAGATGGTTATTTAAACGAAACTCAGCAAAAAAAGATAATTAAAAGATAATTCATAAAATTCCAAATAGCTTCACAGATCTTCATTGTAAAGGCTTTAAACACTGTTTCCCATGCTTGCTCAATGACCCATAAACAATTAATGAACATGCACCTGTGGAACGGTCATTAAGACACTAACAGCTTACAGACGGTAGGCAATTAAGGTCACAATTATGAAAACTTAGGACACTAAAGAGGCATTTCTACTGACTCTGAAAAACACCAAAAGAAAGATGCCCAGGGTCCCTGCTCATCTGCATGAACGTGCCTTAGGCATGCTGCAAGGAGGCATGAGGACTGCAGATGTGGCCAGGGCAATAAATTGCAATGTCCGTACTGTGAGACGCCTAAGACAGCACTACAGGGAGACAGGACGGACAGCTGATCGTCCTCGCAGTGGCAGACCACGTGTAACAACACCTGCACAGGATCCGTACATCCAACCATCACACCTGCGGGACAGGTACAGGATGGTAACAACAACTGCCCGATTTACACCAGGAACGCACAATCCCTCCATCAGTAATCAGACTGTCCACAATAGGCTGAGAGAGGCTGGACTGAGGGCTTGTAGCCCTGTTGTAAGGCAGGTCCTCACCAGACATCACGGGCAACAACGTCGCGTATGGGTACAAACCCACCATCGCTGAACCAGACAGGACTGGCAAAAAAGTGCTCTTCGCTGACGAGTCACAGTTTTGTCTCACCAGAGGTGATGGTCGGATTTGCGTTTATTGTCAAAGGAATTAGCGCTACACCGAGGCCTGTACTCTGGAGTGGGATTGATTTGGAGGTGGAGGGTCCGTCATGGTCTGGGGCGGTGTGTCACAGCATCATCGGACTGAGCTTGTTGTCATGCAGGCAATCTCAACGCTGTGCATTACAGGGAAGACATCCTCCTCCCTCATGTGGTACCCTTCCTGCAGGCTCATCCTGACATGACCCTCCAGCATGACAATGCCACCAGCCATACTGCTTGTTCTGTGCGTGATTTCCTGCATGACAGAAATGTCAGTGTTCTGCCATGGCCAGTGAAGAGCCCGGATCTCAATCCCATTGAGCACGTCTGGGACTTGTTGGATCGTTTGTTGAGGGCTATGGCCATTCCCCCCAGAAATGTCCGGGAACTTGCAGGTGCCTTGGTGGAAGAGTGGGGTAACATCTCACAGCAAGAACTGGCAAATCTGGTGCAGTCCATATGGAGGAGATGCACTGCAGTACTTAATGCAGCTCGTGGCCACACCAGATACAGAATGTTACTTTTGATTTTGACCCCCCCTTTGACCCAGAGGGTTTTTCGCTCCCATTAATCCCCCCACCCCTCTCTCTCTCTCTCTCTCTCTTTCTCTTTCTCTTTCTGTGTCTCCCCTCCCGGATGACCTGAGCCCCTGGTCGTGTAGCTGATCCCGTGCTGCTGGTCCAACTGCAGCTGTGGACCCCTTGCCTGATTTCACCAGGCGTGCTACCTTGTCCCAGACCCCTGCTGATCGAGCTCAGCCAGGTAGTCACTGTGCTTCTACCTCTGCATTGCTTGCTCTTTGGGGTTTTAGGCTGGGTATCTATAACGCACTTTGTGATGTAAAAAAATGGGTTTATAAAACTTTTTTAGTTCACAAAACATGCACATATTTTTTGTAGGTCTATGTGCCACGTGTACCTGTCCTAATTAATGTGAGTTCCAGTTCTCTGTTGTTGCAGCTTGGTAGGGGCCCCACAAGATTTTTTTCTGTGCACAATGGACCTGTATAAGTTGCCCACATCGTGCCAGCCTCTCATGAGTGTAATTACCTACCACCATGTGTTTATTCAAGTGTCATCATGAAACCATAACAATAGTCATGCATTTGTAACAAGAACAGTGATTTCCAAATGTGAATGTTTAGCTGATCTGGACTACATTTGAATATGAATTATTTGATGACTAACATCCATCATAATCCATGACTACCATCCACATGCAACCCACCACCAACTTTCTAATGAATACCCCTCCTCAATCAGCATATTGTACATCAACAAACTTTGTATGTATTTATGATTAATATTTACTCTAGTCAACAACAGCTTCTACAAATCATGGCAACATGCTTGACTGAAAATCTTTAAGCATGTCTACAGACTTTACGGAGGTTATGGGGCTATGCTGGTACCCATTATATTTCGTATATCATGCCAATATGTCAAAGTTATCAATTAGGATTATTGTGCTGTTCAGAATTACACGTTTATTATGTTGATGTTCGCAGGACTCTCCAGTAAAATAAAGCTTAAATAAAATAAATAAAACAGGACTCTCCAAATGAACACCATGTATGAAGGAGGGGAAGGAAAACAGACAGCTTCTCTCTACCACACCTTCACCAAGTCATCCAATGTATGTTTCATTAACAATTGTTGCATCTTCTAAAATAAATGCAGAATTTTTTTTTTTCATTTTCTTTTTAATAGTTTTTTCTGCTTGATGTGAGTAATTTATCTGGTCTATTTTTTATTAAATATACAGAACCAGTCAAAAGTTTGGACACACCTACTCATTCAAAGGTTTTTCTTTATTTTTACTTTTTTCTTCATTATAGAATAATAGTGAAGACATCATCAAAACTATGAAAAAAACACACTTGGAATCATGTGGTAACCAAAAAAGTATTAAACAAATCGAAATATATTTAATATTTTAGATTCTTCAAAGTAGCCACCCTTTGCCTTGGCATTCTCTTAACCAGCTTCACCTGGAATGCTTTTCCAACAGTCTTGAAGGAGTTCCCAGATATGGTGAGCACTTGTTGGCTGCTTTTCCTTCACTCAGCGGTCCCAAACCATCTCAATTGGGTTGAGGTCGGGTGATTGTGGAGGCCAGGTCATCTGATGCAGCACTCCATCACTCTCCTTCTTGGTCAAATAGCCCTCACACAGCCTGGAGGTGTGTTTTGGGTCATTGTCCTGTTAAAAAACAAATGATAGTCCCTCTAAGCGCAAATCAGATGGGATGGCGTATCGCTGCAGAATGTTGTGGTAGCCATGCTGGTTAAGTGTGCCTTGAATTCTAAATAAATCATTGACAGTGTCACCAGCAAAGCATCCCCACACCATCACACCTCCTCCTCTATTCTTCACGGTGGGAACCACACATGCGGACATCATCAGTTCATCTACTCTGCGTCTTACAAAGACACGGCGGTTGGAACCAAAAATCTCAGATATGGACTCATCAGATCAAAGGAGAGATTTCCACTGGTCTAATGTCCATTGCTCGAGTTTCTTGGCCCAAGCAAGTCTCTGCTTCTTAGTGGTGTCCTTTTAGTAGTGGTTTCTTTGCAGCAATTCGACCATGAAGGCCTGATTCACGCAGTCTCCTCTGAACAGTTGATGTTGAGATGTGTCTGTTACTTTAACTCTGTGAAGCATTTATTTGGGCTGCAATTTCTGAGGCTGGTAACTCTAATGAACCTATCCTTTGCAGCAGAGGTAACTCTGGGTCTTACTTTGCTGTGGCGGTCCTCATGAGAGCCAGTTTCATCATACTGCTTGATAGTTTTTGCAACTGCACTTGAAAAAACTTTTAAAAGTTCTTGACATTTTCAGGATTAACTGACCTTCATGTCTTAAAGTAATGATGGCCTGTCATTTCTCTTTGCTTATTTGAGCAGTTCTTGCCATAATATGAACTGGCTATCTTCTGTATACCACCCCTACCTTGTAACAACACAACTGATTGGCTCAAACACATTAAGGAAGAAAATTCCACAAATTAACGTTTAACAAGGCACACCTGTTAATTGAAATGCATTCCAGATGACTAACTCATGAAGCTGGTTGAGAGAATGCCAAGAGTGTGCAACACTGTCATCACAGCAAAGTCTGGCTACTTTGAAGAATCTCAAATAAAAAATATATTTTGATTTGTTTGAACACATTTTTGCTTTTTATATGATTCCATATGTGTTATTTCATGGTTTTTAATTCTACAATGTAGAAAATGGTAGAAATAAAGAAAAACCCTGGAATGAGTAGGTGCGTCCAAACTTTTTACTGGTACTGTATATTCAGTCACAAGTCTCTTGGATTATTTTCTGTTGCCTTTTTAAATGTTTGCTAAAATGATGTATTTTTTGTATTGTTGCTTTATACTGAAACAGTCTTTAGTTTTAATCTACACTATTATCTGTAAGTGTCTACTACCCTTTTTTTTAAAGGGTTGTAGACATGTTTCTATTAGTTTTCTGCTACTGTCTGTTGAGGAAGTGGGCAATATGGAATACATTGGAGGAAGGGAGAATTAATGAGTAATCAGTTCATGGATGTATAAACGGGGGGCATCCGTCAAATAAAATGGAGAACGCCAGGGAATAAGCAGGTAAATGTAGAGCATATCAATGACAAAAGAAATGGTACAGAGAAGTAACAGTAGCTAGGATAACATTAGATATTTGCATGTTATGCACTGAACAGGGGGCTAGAGCAAATATACACCTTAGTGAACATTTATTTTGTAAACTAATGTTAACTTCAACTAACATGACAAGTAAATAGACCTATTGCTCTGTAAAACAAAGTTAAATACTGAAACAATGTTAGACACAGTCTATGATATTAGCCAGAAAGCTCTGATGCTAGCTAGCTAACCAGTCAAGTCTATGAAAGAGGCTAGCTAGCTAGCATCAGCTTGTTACTGGTTATACTGTTTTCAAAATGCTCTCACAAGCACATTGCTGTAGCTTTTAAATTCTGTAAATGTAATTTAGTAATTTTAACTAATTTGATACATAATTAACGAGATATCCTTCCTATTGGCAATGCCTGACAACGCACCGGAAACGTCTCCCCCGATAATAAGGGGGCTTGGAACACACATTGAAGCTATTGCCTGGGTTAGAGGTTCCAAGACTATTCTATTAGTTATATTTCTATGTGTGCTGCTTTGTGGTCACTCAGTCAGCTGTTCTTCAACAAAATAAACACATTTAAACGGTTATAACGGATATGTTATAGTCATGACGGTCTTCATTCATAATCGTCGGTTACAAGGTTATACAGTAATTGTGCCAGCCCTAACTCCACTAAGACTGAATAAATAAAAACTGCTCCACTGGCAGGCACACGCACGCACGCACACACACACACGCAGAAACACAGACCGAGACAGACAGACACACACGCACACACCAAAAATCTAAGTACAGAAATGGGAATAAATGAGAGCCAGGATCCAAGAAGGAGGCCAGATGCGTCAGCCTAATTTCTCAGTCTGCTGCTCAGGTATAGAGCTAACAGTGAGCCAACATGAATGTCAGACAGAACAAGCAGGTCTAGCTACAAATTGATCCCTTTTTTGGGTCAAATATTTCCTGGAAGAAACAAAGGAAAAAGTTGAAGTGGGTCTGGGCTGTTACTTTAGAGCAGGGGTCTCCAACCTTTCTTGCCCAGGGACCCCCTCCCTTGAAAAACTGGCAACAAAGGGACCCCATCATACGAAAAAAATAAATGTCTTATCATCAGGTGAATGATAATGGCAAGGAGAAGTAATCAACATTTTAAAATGAATAGATTTGGTTGATATTTTCATTATTTTGACCTCCCCACATTATAATTGGAAGAGGAAGTGTAAACGGCCTATTAGCTAGAAAGGTAAATTGAAACACATTACCGCTAAGCGCAGCTGTTTAGATGGTTAAACAAAGGTTAGCCATTTGTTTGCAAAAATGAATGTCCAAGTCAAGAGAGCTTACCAGTAGCACTTGCTGCACTGGTAGCCTATTCGCAGGTGCTTTTCAAAGCCTATATCAGATACTAAAGTGAGTGTAATTGGCTCCAATGAGTGTAATTTGTTGAGAAATAAAGTTGACATTAGAAAGAAGATATTCTCCTCTTTTCTACTGTAGGTATGTAATTCAACATTTGTGTATTCTTTTGTTTCTAGCGATATTTTTAAAAACATAGATGTTTTTTTAAACTAATATTTGTTTATTTTATTTGTAGAAATATTTTTGAGGACCCCCTGCAGTACTTCCAGTTGAATACCCCTGCTTTAAAGAGACTCAATAACTGTAAGTAAAAAGTAAGTAGCCTTGCATGAGCCTTGGCTTGTGCGAGCCAGAACAGCTCATAGGAGTAGGAGCCTATCCCGTTTCTGTAGCGTGAGGCAGCTTGATGTACAAGTACGCCCTGGACAGGATGCTAGTCGATCGCAGGGCCTTACCCCAAGTCTATCTCCTTAATGCTAGTGCCAAGCAGAGATGCATCGGGTCCCATTTTTACAATCTTTGGTATGACTCGGCCAGGGATCAAACTCCTTCCAAGCACAGGGCAGAAACGAACCACAAGGCCACTGATTTTGTCTTACAATACGGTTAATGCTAAGCAGGTTGTTAGTGCTTGTAGCTGAGAGGATAGAGGAATCAATCTATTCATGATAAGCAATACACAGACGTCTGCACACGCAAATACAAACACACCCTGAAAGCTCTATACTTACTCTAGGCCAGACTGTTGAGCCAGGGCCAGAGGGCTGCTAGCTAATATATGTGACTCGTTTCAGGAAACTAGGCGTATGTTGCATGTCACTACTTCAGAGGAGAGCTATTTGAACGTACAATTTTTTTTAAATCAAAATCTGTTTTTTGGCAGAAATGCCTTCTGAACATGTGAACTTTGATGTGGCTTAATAACAAACTTGTATGCCATCTGTAAATAAGAATAAAATTGTTAGATTATGAGCCTAGTTGGTTTAGCCAGAGAAAAAGTCAAGAACATTCCCGCTAGCCATGATGGGCTGAAATAATGGGTGGGCTGGACATGCCGAGAGATGACTTTGGATTGGTCTGCTATGTAGCATGCATTTGTCTATTACATGAGCTGGTCAGTATGTGTAGGTAAACCTTTCTAATACATTTTTTTTAAAGATCACTTAGTAGAACAACAAAGGTGTTGCTCTCCACTTTCTGGAGGACCGAGTTTCGAAATCAGTGAAAGGCCTGGTGGAATTAGAGTATGATAGCTAAGGAGATGGAGATAATTCTGGCGTTTGATTGCAAATATGCAAATGGTGTCGATAAGAGAACACACAGAAGGCTGTTGTATAAAAAACTTGTCTCTGGATCTTCAAACTAAGGCAACCATGGCATCCATGACAGAAGAGTTCACCCATGTATACGATGGGTAAGATAGTCTAGCTATCTACATTTTCATATATTACACATTTCTAATTGTGTCAGAAAGTCGTTTTCATTTCAAGTTAAAGCGTATTGTTAGCTAGCTAGCTAACATTAGCTGGCTGACTTGCTATCTAACGTTACGTGTATGATCTGTGTAGTAATATTATTCATATCTCAGAGCCATTTGCACTGCTAGTTAAAACCATTTGCATTGCTAGTTGAACCTGGTTGGTTAGCTACCTTAGGGGCTTCCGAGTGGTGCAGCAGTCTATGGCACTGCATCTCAGTGCTAGAGGTGTCACTAAAGACCCTGGTTTGATTCCAGGCTCTATCACAACCGGTTGCGATTGGGAGTCCCATATGGCGGAGCACAATTGGCCCAGCATTGTCCAGGGTAGGCCATTTTTTTCCAAACATTTTTAGTCATTTAGCAGACGCTCTTATCCAGAGCGACTTACAGTAGTGAATGCATACATTTCAATTCATACATTTTTTTTCTTCTCCTTACTGGCCCCCCGTGGGAATCGAACCCACAACCCTGGCGTTGCAAACACCATCGCAAACACCATGCTCTACCAACTGAGCCACAGAGAGGCCATCATTGGAAATAATCATTTGTTCTTAAATGACTTGCCTAGTTAAAGAAAAAAAGAAGAAAACAAGTAACATTATGAGTTGAGATTAAGGTTTCATTGTATAGCTAGCTAGCTACATGTCCAAACAAAAGACTTCACTATGCAAGTAACAATTTCAATAGAATGTTCATGATGTCACTGCGACAACTGTCGATAGACATAGCTGGTAAATTTGAAGAATAAATTACAAATTTACGAAAGCTCAACACACGTTGAATATGCCCGGTGTCAGTAAACGTTGGCAAAAAAGCATAATTAAATTGTTGCCAGCAGTACAGTTGCAGTCACCAACGCTCCGAATAACACAAAAATAGCCTATCCAGCTCTGCTCGGGCGAGTAAAATGGTCAGAATGAGCTCTTCCTTCATTTGTGTCTGGAAGTAGCTAGCAAGCTAGCCAACGTTAGCCAGTTAGCTTGGGTGCTTGACTGCTGTTGTTAGGTCAGAACGGTCGGGTCAACCCTGCTCCTCGGCCAGAGCGTCCAGTGTGCACTCTGAATGCTCCGAGAGCGAAACGCTCTGAATTTATGAACAGACAATATGACAACGCCCAGAGTGCACTCTGAGCACCCTCTGGCACTCCAGATTGAATTTACAAACACAACCGTAGTATAAACCAGCCTTTAGTCTTGAAATCTTTGGTTGTTTAGTACATGGCCTCACATGTGAATCCTTAAAGAGCTAGGGGGGGGCTAAAGCTTAAGAGGGTGTGAATGATGCTGAATGGGTGTCGACAAAGCAGAGCTCTCCGGTGAGTGTACCAAAACATTCATGAGCCATTTTTCAAAAGTGAGGTTACAAGTTTATCAACTTTTAAAGCAGAATTGCTTTCCCATTGTTCCTCAACTGTAGTGTTTGATATACAATTACTAGCTCTGAGTCTCTACACAATTTCACATTTTTCTACATAAGACTGAATCGAGCCGGTCGTTTACATATTGGTTTATTAATTAGATTTGGTATTCTGTTTACTTTGGGTAGCCCTAGATCTTTACAGATTGGCCCTGGACCAGGTGTCCTCTGGAGGAAGGCCAAATTAAGAAACCTTATGGAGTCAGCAGAACCCTGTAAAAGACCACCACTTACAGTAATCCTCGAATAATAAAATAATTATAATAATAATGAAACATTTAAATTTGTATAGCGCTTTTCATTACAGCATTACCTCAAAGCTCTTCATAGGCAAATATAAATGATAATAATGAAATAAATACAATAAAAACATCATACATTTCAAATCAAGGCAGGAAATAGCAATAGTAGGCTAGGTTCTAAAATAACTTTCCAGATTAGGACTATAAGAAATAAAATCTGTAGAAATGTGTTTTAAGGTCTGTTTTAATAAGTTCCAATTGATGGAGCGGCTCTCAGATGGTCAGGGAGAGCATTCCATAGGCAGCAGAAGGCTCGATCCCCCATAGTACGGTATAGATGTCTTGGGGACTTGAAGCAGTAGTGAGTTGCTGGAGCGGAGAGCTTGAGGTGGCTCATTGATAAAAATGTGGTCGCTGATGTAGGGGGGACTCAATCCATGTAAAGCTTTAAACACTAGGAGGAGGATTTTAAAGTCAATCCTATAGTTGACCTGTAGCCAATGGAGTTCAGCAAGGATGGGTGTGATGTGGGCTGACTTCTTGGTCCTGGTCAGGACTCTCGCAGAACTATTCTGGAGAAGTTGTAGCCTCTGAAGTTATTTGGCTGGAAGGCCCCCGAACAGAGCGTTGTCGTAGTTGATCCAAGGAAAGATGAACGCGTAGACAAGTTTCTTTGCATCTGTCTGGCAGAGCGATGGTTTGAGCCTTAAGTTTTGCAGATATGTTTTATATGGGCATCAAAGGACAGAGAAGGATCAAACTTGACTCCCAGGTTGGAGATGACAGAACAGATGGATGGCTTCACTGTCAATTGTAGGGCAGATGTTTCCAGCACTGGTGACCTGCTTGAGTGTCCCAATAAGCATAGCCTCAGTCTTGCTGCTGTTCAGCTGGAAGAAGTTATCTTTCATCCATGCCCTGATGTCATCTAGGCAGCTGCCAGATTTTGCTAGGGCTGAGATGGTGTCCGGTTTGGTGTTAATATATATAGTACCTGTGGGACACCACATGTGACTGTAGACTCCTCCGATCTGGACTGTCCAATCGTGATGTAGTGATGCATTGCTTCCTACTAGAAAGGTAGGAGGAGAACCAGTTCAGAGCAGTTCCAGTGACTGCAGTGTGCTCTCTGAGACGCCGCAGGAGGATGTTGTGGTCAAAGGTGTCAAAACCAGCAAGAAGATTGAAGAGGAGAAGGAGGAGGCTAGGTGATCTAGAATCTGCAGCCATTAGTAAATCGTTCGTAACTTTCACCAGAGCTGTTTCAGTGTTGTGCAAGGGCCAGAAGCCAGACTGGAAAACTGCATACAGCGGATTGGAAGACAGAAGGGATTGAAGCTGATTTGCAACCACTTTCACCAGTACTTTTGATAGAAACGGGAGGTTGTAGATGGGCCTGTCCCCATAGGAGAATCCTCTTCGGGTCCAAGTAGAACCCTCTGTGGAAAGGGTCCAAAAGGTTTCTACCTGGAACAAAAGGGTTCTTTAAATGGTTCCCCTATGGGGACAGCTGAAAACCCCTTTTAGGTTCTAGATAGCAGTGTAGTTGGATAGGATGTCCTGCTCAAGGTTGGGTTTCTTCAGTAAGGGGGTGACTGCAATTGTTTTGAAGAGTGATGATACCTCCCTGGTCAACAGGGACTTGTTGATGAGGGTGGTGACAAACTGAAGCAGGCTATATGAGCAGGTTTTGAGTAGGGATGTAGGGTTAGGTACAAGGGTGCAAGTGGTGCCTTTCAATTTAAAGATGGATGTGGATGTGACCTCTGAATTTGCTGGGGGGGGGGGGAGTCTGAGTTGGGGGCTCAGGAGGTGGGGTGCAGGTAATCTTAGAGGCCAAGATGTTTGCGCTGTTAGGTCCTTTACTTAAATATACAAACACACTCTTACTGAAAGCCAATAAAACCTACAAACATATTGTATAGACTGCATACAGAATCTCTATAAACATCAGAGTACCATTTGCTTAGAACTCTGTCTACAGTGCAACTAAATTATGGGTGAAAATAATTTCTTAGAATAACAGAACCTCCATACTGATCACTGAACGCTATTTAGTGCCTCTTAAATTCAATCTAATAAAACCGTACAGACAGAAAATATTGTGCTATTACACAGAAAAAACTAAGAGAGCAAATTATATTACTCTGTGTTGTCTCTAACTCAGATCTTCTTCCTACCACCTGATCCTACAGAGAAGGCACGAGCCTACACAGTACGACTCTGCACAGTGCACACAGTGCACACACAGAGGTCACACCCCACCTGTGTCTGGGCACAGACATGTAACAGATATCAGTGGACACATCTGAAGGAATGCAGGGAGCGGGACAGGCGGAACATACGAAAGGGAATGGAAGCTACCAGCCAAATTATCTCTCAAAGCTGATGCACGGGTCATTGGGGTTGGTGGTGTGGGTGGGTTAGCAGGGTGGGATTTTTTATTATTAGGAATATGGTGGTGGAAATTTTGTCAGGGACATAGATGAATTTGGGCAGAAGAAGTGAGAGGAAAACCAGATCATTGATGTTTGTAGTGGGAGTGCAGTAAAAAACATGATTTCCTGTGTTTTATATATACTGAACAAAAATATAAACGCAACATGTAAAGGGTTCCATGTTTCATGATCTTAAATAAAAGATCCCAGAAATGTTCCATATCCACAAAAAGCTTATTTCTCTTATGTTTTGGGCACATGATAATGCCCTTTTAGTGTAAGAGCTGTTTGAAAAGACCGCCTGAAATCTCAGCCTGTTTTGGTGGGATGGAGTTCTGGCCTACATGATGACATCACCAGGTGGTAAATCAGTTAATAGAGGAATAAGAAAGAGAGTTTCAAAACTCTGCCAATAACAGCGATTTTCCGTTTTCCCCTCCCCAGTCATTTCACACCCAGACAGTCCTAGCAAAATTCTTGCTTGAGAAATTGTCCTAGCTGAGAAGCATTTTAATTGAAAACAATCACAATAAGGTACTTAATTGTTAACCAGAAATGACTTGATATTGAGATAAAAACGATACCTGGCTCAAGTGCTTGGAAGTGCTTAGCTTGTACTGTATATATAAACCGTGTATACTGTATATTCAGTAAATCTCACAAATACACACAACTCCACAGGATTCCCAGTTCTCATGCCTGGTATATTCCACAACCTGGAAGAGAAGAAGGTGATGAGAGAAAGGGAAAAGGGAGATATAAAAAATCCCTTCGAGTCATTCTTTATCAGCTATCCTCTTTCAACTCTTCAGAGAGACTAAACCATAAAAGAGCCTAGACATTTGTTCTGTGAAATCTTTTTTTCCCCTTCATGAAACTGTATCAGCCCTCATACTGTAGAAGCTTTAGCCATAGCTCGTACTACAGCCATGGGCACAGCATATGCTAGCTGAAGTGCAGCACATCTGATCATTGTTTACTCCATATGTAAATGTAATTGAATCTTTCCAAATTCAAACAACCATTCATGATTTAAACCAACATCCACTGGTCATCTCGCCAAATCGTTCATATTCCTTTAAAGGACTAGATGCCTGTAATGATGTAGGTCGGATGTGGGATTTGCAGCTGAAGATAGGATGATCACTTACTGGTTTTTTTGTAGTGCCAGGACCAGTTGTTCACCTTCCGCCTCCACCACCAGCCTCAGTGAGGCAGGATGACTCTAGAACACAAACACAGGACACGAAAGGTGAGGGGACGGGACACCCAGCCGGGCTTACATACTGGACAGGAAGTAGGAGGGCATGCTGGTAATGAGCTAGGAAGAGGGATTCCAGTTCCCAGATCCTTGGCATTGATGGTTGTCATGAATAGGACCCTGTTCTGCTGACTACGTGACCTGACCAGGAAAAAGATCTGGACTCTAACCAGCTGAGTTTTTAATGAGCACATATCAACGCCTCCCCATTACTAATGGTCCATCCCAGGATGACCCGGTCATAGACTCTTCCGTTAGTACCGTTCATCATTTCCCTTAGGTAAAAAACTTGGACTCAAATTTTCAAGAGATCAACAGTAATGAGAAAAAAAAACAAATCTAATGTTGAACAGTAAACAGAATAAAACAGTAAATAAATCATTACACCTTAGGTCTATAGCAATAATCCATGTCAGGTTTATGTTAGTCAACAGCAGAAACAAAAATCAGTTTTTGCAGAGCAAGCAGTGTTTTTCCTTGAGTGCAAGAACAACATTTTTGAGGATTGTCTGCATATTTCAGTGCTGACTGACACTAATTTCCCCAGAACTCCCGCCTTTTCAGCACTCATGATTTATGACCAAACTGGCCCATGGGAAAAGGCTGGGGATCTCGGTCTGTTGCACAGTTTATGAGAGGCTATCAGATACTGTGAAATACATACATACACACACACACACACACACACACACACACACACACACACACACACACACACACACACACACACACACACCCACACACACACACACCCACACACTTATTATTATTTTCTTTTATTTCAACTTTATTTAACTGTAGGGATGGAAAACCTCCTGCTACGAAAAATCTGTATGGATTTATGTCCATGCTTCATGTTGTCATTATAACTATTTTACTACACATGTAGAAGCAGGTACACAGACACGCAGGTAGGCATTTTGATTGCATCTTGACTTAGTTGGTTGGAAACACTGCCTTAAACCCCACGGATTTCACAGAGATAGACACAGATATGCAGGGCCATGGAGACAGGCAGAGATAAAGATAGGCAGACAGAGACAGAGTGAACATTTGTCCCAGTCAGATGATACTAAGACAGATGAGACTTGGCTCAGACCTGCTAGGCTCTGTTCAGGTTAGGGCTGTTTCTCTGCCAGAAACCCAGTGGGTTGACAGTAGGTCCATGGTGGGTCCATTTGTGGTCATCACCCCACTGTCCTGACTCAGGATGACTGTGATATTGGCTTGCTACTTCTAGTGGCACCGAAAACAGCTCAATAAAAATAACCGGCGAGGGAAAAATGAGTTGGATATCATCGCTGATAAAATAATAATAAAACTGAAGAATATGTTGGAATGGTCAACATGGCTATAACAGCTGGCTCCCGAACAATACAAATGGACATTGTTGTCAAACTCAATTGATTATGTCGTGTCATGACATTGGAATATCTCTCGAATAAAATCAAATGAACTTTCACCTAAATTCTGTCCTAACTAAATAACTAGAATCTCTTCCTTTTTCCAGACAAACTATAACACATTCTGATGCATTACTTTGTCAGCACTCATGACTCCTTCTCATTTCAGAGATGTTGTTATTTTACTAATACCCTCCCCATGTCATCAAAGTAAAGCTCAAGCTCAGCATTGAGGAAGTTGAGAGAGTGTGAAGTTGAAAGACTAACATAGTATTTCCTCCAGCTAGGAAAAACCTATGCACTGAGGTATAACTCTTGGAAAGAAATGGCTGTTTTAAATATTCTGGGAGTACTCCTCAACACTCCCCTGTTTTCCTTGACTGGAACGGTATCATTGTGGTGCATTGGGGGATCCTGGATTTCAAACATTCATTTCTCTCACTAAGTCCTAGTGGGCTGGACGAATTGGGTTTCCCAATCTGAAGCTACCCTAAAACCACAGACTCAATTGCAGAATGTGCTCAATGACCCCATGTAATAGCAGAGATAAAATGTGCTGATTTACCTGGTTTTAATAACTGAATGGATTTCAGGCATGGGGCGGCAGGTATCCTAGTGGTTAGAGCATTGGCCAGTAACCAAAACGTTGGTGGATCGAATCCCTGAGCTGGCAAGGTCAAAATCTGTCGTTCTGCCCCTGAACAAGGCCGTCATTGTAAATAAGAATTTCTTCTTAACTGACTTGCCTAGTTAAATAAAGGTTAAAATAAAAAAAATATATAAAAAGTGACACATGGTTCATAGCTAGGACCTCTATTATGTCTTATAAATCCTTGCTGTGCTTACAGTTCTGGTATGTCAAGGATGACAAGTGTTAGGTTGCATTTGCTGGCCATCCACAACTAAGCCCATCGGTCCAATACATTTTAGCACAATGGTTAGACTGTTTCAAATCCGGTTGCTACCTGACTTTGTTACAACACCAGACAGTCTAGTTTTCTCCCATCCCCCAAACCATTTCAAAATGTTGCTTTTTGTGCACTTTGTCCATTTGTAGAGTATAGGAAGCTGGCAAGTTGGGGGAATAATTTCATAGTGTGTGGAGCCTCTGGGCTTAGCTCATACGAAACAAACAACAGAGGGGCCATTTAACACTGTGGGGAGTGAGCTTTCAGTAACAACCACAAAGGGGAATCAGCTGAGGATAAACAGAGATGGGGATTTATTATGGGCTCATGACTGGAACAACAGAAGAGACCAGAGGCAGTCCGGCAGGCAGGCTGACATGTATGGTTGGCTGAGTTATGAGCAGCGTATTAGCATTAATCTGTCGTTCTGTCCCTGATCAAGGCAGTTAACCCACTGTTCCTAGCCCGTCATTGAAAAGAAGAATTTCTTCTTAACTGACATGCCTAGTTAAATAAAGGTCAAATTAAAAATTAAAACATTTCACCAGTGCCGCTAAAAGGCCGTTTTATGAATATTTACCCTGGACGTGAGCTGGCTGAGTGGTTTGCGCTCCGGCCCTTCCAGCAGGAAAGGTACCATGGTGTCATAGCGTTGGGGCTCAGGGACGACACTGTGTAGCACACTCTGGTTCAAGCTGTTGCCTGTTAAAAGATCAATAGCAGTGATTACTGATATAATCAATGGAAGTGATTTGAACTGAGTGGGTATGAGTAGTGGGATACTGATGTCCGTCTGGTCTCTGTTAAGTAGACACTTGACCTGAGGTGACCTGACTGAGAGAATGTATATTAATGTATAATGAGAATTACATAACCCTTACTTCACTGGTCGTGGCGGCAGTCAACCATGAGATTATGGAGAATGACATAACATTGTTATCAGACATGAAACGTTAAACAGTTTTTTGAACATGTGATTGTTTCATGATTTAGCTTTAGGCCACCACAAGTAAAATGTGTTGCTCTATTGTTTACATGACCTTCAATTCATTTAACACTAAATGTCCCATTTATGTAAAGGTTGTTAGTCACTTGAGTGAACCAAACTGATCTACAGCGGTTTAAAAAAACATTCACATTAAATATAACACTACTACACGCATCCATTTTTTAAAAACACTGACGTCTGCTTCCAACTCACACCCTCAAACACGTAGATCCCCTAAAAGCAGCTCACTTTCCAGCCCACTTTCTAGCTCACACTCTCAAAACACCTAGATCCCATGAACGCAGCTCACTCTACAGATCCCAATCACATGAATTCTAATCACCTGTTCACACACCTGTATGTCATTATCACACACTATTTAGTTCAGTTCTTTACACCCTATCACTGTGAGGTATTATTTGTTTTGTGACACTTCTTTCGGACCTCTGTTTTTCCTGCGATTTACTCCTCACGTTTATGATAGTATTTACCTGCCTCACTAACGACGCCTTTTGCCTGCCTGTACCTTAGCCTATCGGATTTCTTGTTATCTACTTATTGCCTGATCTCCCGGACTATGCCTTTTCCCTGCCTGTACTGTTGTCCTTTTGGACCCCCTGTGTATGACCTTCTGCCTGCCCCTGGACTCAGCTACCTGCCTCCTCCTGTGGTCCTTCGCAATAAACACCTGCTGGGCCCTGCGCTTTAAACCAGCTCTCTGTCTCCCCTCGTGTTCATTACAAACACACTATATGGGTTTCAGACAAAGGCAGCCCTCAGACAGCAAAGTACTATAGATATATTGCCTTTGGAAACCAACAGATTTGCTTTTCAAAACACAGTGCAAGCTCTCACTTATTCGACTGTAAAACAGTGGTGTCCCCAAAGGGTCTCTGTTCTGCAGTAAGACCACAGACACAACATCAATAATGGATGCTTTAACACAGCTCATCAGGAACACAGCTTTAACAATATATCTCGACAGCACCGCTGCACAAACCAACCTACTGCTGTGCTGCGCATTAAATCAATTTACATTTACATTTAAGTCATTTAGCAGACGCTCTTATCCAGAGCGACTTACAAATTGGTGCATTCACCATATCATATCCAGTGGAACAACCACTTTACAATAGTGCATCTAAATCTTTTAAGGGGGGGGGGGGGGGGGGGGTTAGAAGGATTACTTTATCCTATCCTAGGTATTCCTTAAAGAGGTGGGGTTTCAGGTGTCTCCGGAAGGTGGTGATTGACTCCGCTGTCCTGGCGTCGTGAGGGAGCTTGTTCCACCATTGGGGTGCCAGAGCAGCGAACAGTTTTGACTGGGCTGAGTGGGAACTGTGCTTCCTCAGAGGTAGGGGGGCCAGCAGGCCAGAGGTGGATGAACGCAGTGCCCTTGTTTGGGTGTAGGGCCTGATCAGAGCCTGAAGGTACGGAGGTGCCGTTCCCCTCACAGCTCCGTAGGCAATCACCATGGTCTTGTAGCGGATGCGAGCATCAACTGGAAGCCAGTGGAGAGAGCGGAGGAGCGGGGTGACGTGAGAGAACTTGGGAAGGTTGAACACCAGACGGGCTGCGGCGTTCTGGATGAGTTGTAGGGGTTTAATGGCACAGGCAGGGAGCCCAGCCAACAGCGAGTTGCAGTAATCCAGACGGGAGATGACAAGTGCCTGGATTAGGACCTGCGCCGCTTCCTGTGTGAGGCAGGGTCGTACTCTGCGAATGTTGTAGAGCATGAACCTACAGGATCGGGTCACCGCCTTGATGTTAGTGGAGAACGACAGGGTGTTGTCCAGGATCACGCCAAGGTTCTTAGCACTCTGGGAGGAGGACACAAGGGAGTTGTCAACCATGATGGCGAGATCATGGAACGGGCAGTCCTTCCCCGGGAGGAAGAGCAGCTCCGTCTTGCCGAGGTTCAGCTTGAGGTGGTGATCCGTCATCCACACTGATATGTCTGACAGACATGCAGAGATGCGATTCGCCGCCTGGTTATCAGAAGGGGGAAAGGAGAAGATTAATTGTGTGTCGTCTGCATAGCAATGATAGGAGAGACCATGTGAGGATATGACAGAGCCAAGTGACTTGGTGTATAGCGAGAATAGGAGAGGGCCTAGAACAGAGCCCTGGGGGACACCAGTGGTGAGAGCGCATGGTGCGGAGACAGATTCTCGCCACGCCACCTGGTAGGAGCGACCTGTCAGGTAGGACGCAATCCAAGCGTGGGCCGCGCCGGAGATGCCCAACTCGGAGAGGGTGGAGAGGAGGATCTGATGGTTCACAGTATCAAAGGCAGCAGATAGGTCTAGAAGGATGAGAGCAGAGGAGAGAGAGTTAGCTTTAGCAGTGCGGAGAGCCTCCGTGACACAGAGAAGAGCAGTCTCAGTTGAATGCCCAGTCTTGAAACCTGACTGATTAGGATCAAGAAGGTCATTCTGAGAGAGATAGCAGGAGAGCTGGCCAAGGACGGCACGTTCAAGAGTTTTGGAGAGAAAAGAAAGAAGGGATACTGGTCTGTCGTTGTTGACATCGGAGGAATCGAGTGTAGGTTTTTTCAGAAGGGGTGCAACTCTCGCTCTCTTGAAGACGGAAGGGACGTAGCCAGCGGTCAAGGATGAGTTGATGAGCGAGGTGAGGTAGGGGAGAAGGTCTCCGGAAATGGTCTGGAGAAGAGAGGAGGGGATAGGGTCAAGTGGGCAGGTTGTTGGGCGGCCGGCCGTCACAAGACGCGAGATTTCATCTGGAGAGAGAGGGGAGAAAGAGGTCAAAGCACAGGGTAGGGCAGTGTGAGCAGGACCAGCGGTGTCGTTTGACTTAGCAAACGAGGATCGGATATCGTCAACCTTCTTTTCAAAATGGTTGACGAAGTCATCCGCAGAGAGGGAGGAGGGGCGGGAGGGGGAGGAGGATTCAGGAGGGAGGAGAAGGTAGCAAAGAGCTTCCTAGGGTTAGAGGCAGATGCTTGGAATTTAGAGTGGTAGAAAGTGGCTTTAGCAGCAGAGACAGAAGAGGAGAATGTAGAGAGGAGGGAGTGAAAGGATGCCAGGTCCGCAGGGAGGCGAGTTTTCCTCCATTTCCGCTCGGCTGCCCGGAGCCCTGTTCTGTGAGCTCGTAGTGAGTCGTCGAGCCACGGAGCAGGAGGGGAGGACCGAGCCGGCCTGGAGGATAGGGGACAGAGAAAATCAAAGGATGCAGAAAGGGAGGAGAGGAGGGTTGAGGAGGCAGAATCAGGAGATAGGTTGGAGAAGGTTTGAGCAGAGGGAAGAGATGATAGGATGGAAGAGGAGAGAGTAGCGGGAGAGAGAGAGCGAAGGTTGGGACGGCGCAATACCATCCGAGTAGGGGCAGAGTGAGAAGTGTTGGATGAGAGCAAGAGGGAAAAGGATACAAGGTAGTGGTCGGAGATTAGTGGAAGAACAGCATCTAGTAAAGATGAGGTCAAGCGTATTGCCTGCCTTGTGAGTAGGGGGGGAAGGTGAGAGGGTGAGGTCAAAAGAGAGTGGAAAGAAGGAGGCAGAGAGGAATGAGTCAAAGGTAGACGTGGGGAGGTTAAAGTCACCCAGAACTGTGAGAGGTGAGCCATCTTCAGGAAAGGAACTTATCAAGGCGTCAAGCTCATTGATGAACTCTCCAAGGGAACCTGGAGGGCGATAAATGATAAGGATGTTAAGCTTGAAAGGGCTGGTAACTGTGACAGCATGGAATTCAAATGAGGAGATAGACAGATGGGTCAGGGGAGAAAGAGAGAATGTCCACTTGGGAGAGATGAGGATTCCAGTGCCACCACCCCGCTGGCTCGATGCTCTAGGGGTATGCGAGAACACGTGGGCAGACGAAGAGAGAGCAGTAGGAGTAGCAGTGTTATCTGTGGTAATCCATGTTTCCGTCAGCGCCAGGAAGTCTAGGGACTGGAGGGTAGCATAGGCTGAGATGAACTCAGCCTTGTTGGCTGCAGACCGGCAGTTCCAGAGGCTGCCGGAGACCTGGAACTCCACGTGGGTCGTGCGCGCTGGGACCACCAGGTTAGAGTGGCAGCGGCCACGCGGTGTGAAGCGTTTGTATGGCCTGTGCAGAGGGGAGAGAACAGGGATAGACAGACACATAGTTGACAAGCTACATAAGTGTTGTTTCTTGTATTATTGTCTCTTGTGTCTTTAGAGAACTGTTTCACTTTGATATCCTTTTTCTTCTGTCCTGATTTTCTCTTTCTTTTCTTCTGTTAAAAAGATATTCTTTGTTGTTCTTCGTTAGCTAGCTAGCTTCTTCCAAAAGAGTCCCTAGCAACTGCTTAGCAACTGGTAAACAATTCAGCTAGCTAAGATAACTACAATTTTATGAAAAATAGTTATTTTTCAAAAGCCTATCTTCTTTGTTTGTTGCTTGTTTTTTCTCCTCTTCAGTCTTGCAGTTTTCTTTTGCTTTTTTCCGATGTACTTCACTCTAAAAACCATGTAAATTTCAATATTTGTAGGAGCTCATTTTTCATCTGCTGCTGCTCAAATTGGAGTTCCGGAACAGAATTTCTCTGTTATACGGTCAATCGATATGAAGCTCTCTTCCCCCAATTTGTTCTATTGTAAATCTATTTTCACATTAAAAGCAACTTATTTACCCTCCTTGTAAGGTGAATTCACCAGAGGTTATATGTAGTCAGTTAGACAAGCTAGACACACAAGAAGCTGTTCATTTGAGTATTTATATACAAGCAGACAGTATGTATGTATGTATGGACAGTACTTGTCAAAAGTTGACACACCTACTCATTCAAGTTTTTTATTTATTTCTACTATTTTCTACATTGTAGAATAATAGTGAAGACATCAAGACTATGTAATAACATATGGAATCATGTAGTAACCAAAAATTGTTAAACAAATCAAATACATTTATATGAGAGATTCTTCAAAATAACCACCCTTTGCCTTGATGAAAGCTTTGCACAATTCATGAGGTAGTCACCTGGAATGCATTTCAATTAACAGATGTGCCTTGTTAAAAGTTACTTTGTGGAATTTATTTCCTTAATGCGTTTGAGCCAATCAGTTGTGTTGTGACAAGGGACTAGAGGTTGACCGATTAATCGGAATGGCCGATTAATTAAGGCCGATTTCAAGTTTTCATAACAATCGGTAATCGGCATTTTTGGACACCGATTGTGGCAGATTACATTGCACTCCACGAGAAGGCTGCGTGCCAGGCTGACTACCTGTTACGCGAGTGCAGCAAGAAGCCAAGGTAAGTTGCTGGCTAGCATTAAACTTATCTTATAAAAACAATCAATCTTAACATAATCACTAGTTAACTACACATGGTTGATGATATTACTAGTTTATCTAGCTTGTCCTGCGTTGCATATAATCAATGTGGTTCCTGTTAATTTCTCATCGAATCATAGCCTACTTCCCCAAACGGGTGATTTAACAAGCACATTCGCGAAAAAAAGCAGTGTCGTTACACCAATGTGTACCTAACCATAAACATCAATGCCTTTCTTTAAAATCAATACACAAGTATATATTTTTTAAAACCTGCATATTTAGTTAATATTGCCTGCTAACATTAATTTATTTTAACAAGGGAAATTGTGTCACTTCTCTTGTGTTCCATGCAAGCAGGGTATATGCAGCAGTTTGGGCCGCCTGTGTCATGTCCTGACCAGTATAAGGGGTTATTGTTTATTGTAGTTTGGTCAGGACGTGGCAGCGGGTATTTGTTTTATGTGGTTTGGGGTTTAATGGTATATGTATTTATGTAAGAGGGGTGTTTGATGTATCTGTTCCGGAGTTTTTGGGTAATATTCCTGTTTTGTATTTCTATGGTTTTCTATGTTGTGTATTTCTTTGTGTTGGCCTGGTATGGCTCTCAATCAGGAACAGCTGTACATCGTTGTTGCTGATTGAGAGTCATACTTAGGTAGCCCTGTTTCACTTGTCCCTTTGTGGGAATTTGTTGTTGCAGTGCTGTGTGTTAGCCTGCAATACTGTTCGTTCGATCGTTTTCTTGTTTTGTTTCGTTTGTGTTCAATAAAAGTCATTGTGAGCACTCAACCCGCTGCACCTTGGTCCACTACGTACGACGACCGTTACAGCCTGGCTCTTTGCAAACTATGTGAAGACCATTTCTTCCTAACAAAGACCGTAATTAATTTGCCAGAATTGTACATAATTATGACATAACAGTGAAGGTTGTGCAATGTAACAGCAATATTTAGACTTAGGGATGCCACCCATTAGATAAAATACGGAACGGTTCCGTATTTCACTGAAAGAATAAATGTTTTGTTTTCGAAATTATAGTTTCCGGATTTGACCATATTAATGACATAAGGCTCGTATTTCTGTGTGTTATTATGTTATAATTAAGTCTATGATTTGATATTTGATAGAGCGGTCTGACTAAGCGGTGATAAGCAGCAGCAGGCTCGTAAGCATTCATTCAAACAGCACTTTCGTGCATTTGCCAGAAGCTCTTCGCTGTGCTTCAAGCATTGAGCTGTTTATGACTTCAAGCCTATTAACTCCCGAGATTAGGCTGGTGTAACCGATGTGAAATGGCTAGCCAGTAAGCGGGGTGCGCGCTAATAGCGTTTCAATTGGTGACGGCACTCGCTCTGAGACCTTGAAGTAGTTGTTCCCCTTGCAGAGCTTTTTCCCCTTGCCGCAGCTTTTTTGGAGCGATGGGAAACGATGCTTTGAGGGTGGCTGTTGTCGATGTGTCCCTGGTTCGAGCCAGGTAGGGGCGAGGAGAGGGACAGAAGCTATACTGTTACACTGGCAATACTATAGTGCCTATAAGAACATCCAATAGTCAAAGGTATATGAAATACAAATGGTATAGAGAGAAATAGTCCTATAATTCCTATAGTAACTACAACCTAAAACCTCTTACCTGGGAATATTGAAGACTCATGTTTAAAGGAACCACCAGCTTTCATATGTTCTCATGTTCTGAGCAAGTAACTTAAACATTAGCTTTTTTACATGGCACATATTGCACTTTTACTTTCTTCTCCAACACTTTGTTTTTGCATTATTTAAACCAAATTAAACATGTTTCATTATTTATTTGAGGCTAAATTGATTTTATTGATGTATTATATGAAGGTAAAATAATAGTGTTCATTCAGTATTGTTGTAATTGTCATTATTACAAATAAATAAATACATTCGGCCGATTAATCGGTATCGGCTTTTTTTGGTCCTCCAATAATCGGTAGTGGCGTTGAAAAATCATAATCGGTCGACCTCTACAAGGGACGGTTGGTATACAGAAGATAGCCCTATTTGGTAAAAGACCAAGTCCATGTTATGGCAAGAACAGCTCAAATAAGCAAAGAGAAACGACGTCCATCTTTACTTTAAGACTTGAAGGAAAGTCAATCTGGAAAATGTTAAGAACTTTGTTTCTTCAAGTACAGTCACAAAAACCATCTAGCACTATGATGAAACTGTCTCTCATGAGGACCGCCACAGGAAAGGAAAACCCAGAGTTAACTCTGCTGCAGAGGATACATTCATTAGAATAACTGCACCTCAGATTGCAGCCTTAATAAATGCTTCAGAGTTCAAGTAACAGACACATCGCAACATCAACTGTTCAGAAGAGACTACGTGAATCAGGCCTTCATGGTCGAATTGCTGCAAAGAAACCACTACTAAATGACACCAATAACAAGAAGAGACTTGCTTGGGCCAAGAAACACGAGCAATGGACATAAGACCGGTGGAAATCTGTCCTTACGTCTGATGAGTCCAAATTTCATATTTTTTGGTTCCAACCGCGTTGTCTTTGTGAGACGCAGGGTAGGTGAACAGATGATCTCTGCATGTGTGGTTCCCACTGTGAAGCATAGAGGAGGAGGTGTGATGGTGTGGGTGTGCTTTGCTAGTGACACTGTCTGTGATTTATTTAGAATTCAAGGCAGACTTAACCAGCATGGCTAGCACAGCATTCTGCAGCGATACACCATCCCATCATTTGTTTTTTAACAGGACAATAACCCAAAACACACCTCCAGGCTGTGTAAGAGCTATTTGACCAAGACGAAGAGTGATGGAGTGCTGCGTCAGATGCCCTGGCCTCCACAATCACCCGACCTCAACCCAATTGAGACGGTTTGGGATGAGTTGGACCGCAGAGTGAAGGAAAAGCAGCCAACAAGTGTTCAGCATATGTGGGAACTCCTTCAAGATTGTTGGAAAAGCATTCCAGGTGAAGCTGGTTGAGAGAATGCCAAGAGTGTGCAAAGCTGTCATCAAGGCAAAGGGTGGCTACTTTGAAGACTCTATAGTCATGGCCAAAAGTATTGAGAATAACACAAATATAAATTTTCACAAAGTCTGCTGCCTCAGTTTGTATGATGGCAATTTGCATATACTCCAGAATGTTATGAAGAGTGATCAGATGAATTGCAATTAATTGCAAAGTCCCTCTTTGCCATGCAAATGAACTGAATCCCCAAAATACATGTCCACTGCATTCCTGCCACAAAATGACCAGCTGACATCATGTCAGTGATTCTCTCGTTAACACAGGTGTGAGTGTTGACGAGGACAAGGCTGGAGATCCCTCTGTCATGCTGATTGAGTTCAAATAACAGACTGGAAGCTTCAAAAGGAGGGTGGTGCTTGGAATCATTGTTCTTCCTTTGTCAACCATGGTTACCTGCAAGGAAACATGTGCCGTCATCATTGCTTTGACCAAAAAGAGCTTCACAGGACAGGATATTGCTGCCAGTAAGATTGCACCTAAATCAACCATTTATCAGATCATCAAGAACTTTAGGGAGAGCAGTTCAATTGTTGTGAAGAAGGCTTCAGGATGCCCAGGAAAGTCCAGCAAGCACCAGGACCGTCTCCTAAAGTTGATTCATCTGCGGGATCGGGGGACCACCAGTACAGAGCTTGCTCAGGAATGGCAGCAGGCAGGTGTAAGTGCATCTGCACACACAGTGAGGCGAAGACTTTTGGAGGATGGCCTGGTGTCAAGAAGGGCAGCAAAGAAGCCACTTCTCTCCAGGAAAAATATCAGGGACAGACTGATATACTGCAAAATGTACAGGGATTGGACTGCTGAGGACTGGGGTAGAAGTCATTTTCTCTGAATCCCCTTTCCGATTGTTTGGGGCATCCGGAAAAAAACTTGTCCGGAGAAGACAAGGTGAGTGCTACCATCAGTCCTGTGTCATGCCAACAGTAAAGCATCCTGAGACCATTCATGTATGGGGTTGCTTCTCAGCCAAGGGAGTGGGCTCACACACAATTTTGCCTAAGAACACAGCCATGAATAAAGAATGGTACCAACACATCCTCCGAGAGCAACTTCTCCCAACCATCCAGGAACAGTTTGGTGACGAACAATGCCTTTTCCAGCATGATGGAGCCACCTTGCCAGTTATGCAAAAGTGATAACTAAGTGGCTCGGGGAACAAAACATCGATATGTTGGGTCCATGGCCAGGAAACTACCCAGACCTTAATCCCATTGAGAACTTGTGGTCAATCCTCAAGAGGCGGGTGGACAAACAAAAACCCACAAATTCTGACAAACTCCAAGCATTGATTATGCAAGAATGGGCTGCCATCAATTAGGATGTGGCCCAGAAGTTAATTGACAGCATGCCAGGGCGGATTGCAGAGGTCTTGAAAAAGAAGGGTCAACACTGCAAATATTGACTCTTTGCATCAACTTCATGTAATTGTCAATAGAAGCCTTTGACACTTATGAAATGCTTGTAATTATAATTCAGTATTCCATAGTAACATCTGACAAAAATATCTAAAGACACTGAAGCAGCAAACTTTGTGGAAATAAATATTTGTGTCATTCTCAAAACTTTTGGCCATGACTGTAAAATCGAAAATATATTTTGAGTTGTTTGTTACTACATGATTCCATATGTGTTATTTCATAGTTTTGAGGTATTCACTATTATTATACAATGTAGAAAATAGTAAAAATAAAGACAAACCTTTGAATGAGTAGGTGTGTCCAAACTTTTGACTGGTTTCCAGCTACAATAGTCAAATCAAATCAAGTTCATTTGTCACGTGCGCCGAATACAACAGGTGTAGACCTTACAGTGAAATGCTTACTTACAGGCTCTAACCAATAATGCAAAAAAGGTGTTAAGTGAACAATAGGTAACTAAAGAAATAAAACAACATTAAAAGGACAGGCTATATACAGTAGCGAGGCTATAAACGTATCGAGGCTACATTCAGACACCGGTTAGTCAAGGCAATTGAGGTAGTATGTACGTGTAGATATGGTTAAAGTGACTATGCATATATGATGAACAGAGAGTAGCAGTAGTGTAAAAGAGGGGTTGGCGGGTGGTGGGACACAATGCAGATAGCCCAGTTAGCCAATGTGCGGGAGCACTGGTTGGTCGACCCAATTGTGGTAGTATGTACATGAATGTATAGATAAAGTGCCTATGCATATATGATAAACAGAGAGTAGCATCAGCGTAAAAAGAGGGTTGGGGGAGTACACAATGCAAATAGTCCGGGTAGCCATTTGATTACCTGTTCAGGAGTCTTATGGCTTGGGGGTTAAAACTGTTGAGAAGCCTTTTTGTCCTAGACTTGGCACTCCGGTACCACTTGTCTTGCGGTAGTAGAGAGAACAGTCTATGACTGGGGTGGCTGGGGTCTTTGACAATTTTTAGGGCCTTCCTCTGACATCGCCTGGTGTAGAGGTCCTGGATGGCAGGCAGCTTAGCCCCAGTGATGTAGTGCCTTGCGGTCAGAGGCCGAGCAATTGCCGTACCAGGCAGTGATGCAACCAGTCAGGATGCTCTCGATGTTGCAGCTGTAGAATCTTTTGAGGATCTCAGGACCATGCCAAATCTTTTTAGTTTCCTGAAGGGGAATAGGCTTTGTCGTGCCCTCTTCACAACTGTCTTGGTGTGTTTGGACCATTCTAGTTTGTTGTTGACATGGACACTGAGGAACTTGAGGCTCTCAACCTGCTCCACCACACCCCCGTCGATGAGAATGGGGGCGTGCTCGGTCCTCCTTTTCCTGTAATCCACAATCATGTCCTTAGTCTTGGCTACGTTGAGGGATAGGTTGTTATTCTGGCACCACACGGCCAGGTCTCTGACCTCCTCCCTATAGGCTGTCTCGTCGTTGTCTGTGATCAGGCCTACCACTGTTGTGTCGTCTGCAAACTTAATGATGGTGTTGGAGTCGTGCCTGGCCATGCAGTTGTGGGTGAACAGGGAGTACAGGACGGGACTGAGCACGCACCCCTGTGGAGCTCCAGTGTTGAGGATCAATGTCTACACTGTCTACACTGTATTTCTGATCTATGTGATGTTATTTTAATGGACCAAAAATGTGCTTTTCTTTAAAAAACAAGCACATTTCTAAGTGACCCCAAACTTTTGAACAGTAGTGTATATACAGTATGGCACACTGTATACTGTGTGATTGACTTCAAGCTGAGCGTGGGAAAGATATGGAACCCCCTCCAGTTTGTCAGTATCTCTCTCTATGCTCCCCCTCCTCACCTCTCCTCGATCATTATGGTCATCTGAGGTCCACACTGAGCATGCTCAGATTATAGCAGGCCCAGTGGGGTTCCTGTGTGGCCAAGAAGGAACTGAAGGGAACCCTGGCCCCTGGGAAGGTGGAGGGAGGAACAGAGGGAGGGAGTGAGGGAGAACTAAGGAGTGGTGATAAAGCCCTGCTATCATCAATGAGAGGCTCTGGGAACCACAACTCTACCAGTAAACACAATGAGACTGTTGTTCTCTTCATGTTCTCTGAGCTCTACTGCTATGCATTAGGGGGGCTGGGGTTTTCTGTCTGGAAATGCCACCGGGAGACTGGATCATGGTGTGTTTGTGAGAAAGAAGTCTGAGATCTCAGGGCCTACAGCAGGGAACTACAGTGTCTATTTTCCCTATCATCTCAGCTGGAGAACTCATCACTCTCTGTCACTTTCTCTCTCTCTGGTTAATGGGACTGGGACTCTTTGAAGACAAGTCTAATGACAACGGCACATTTGCTTTTATTCCTGCATCAAACAAACTGTCAATAGACTGTGCTCCCAGCATGGCCCAAACTCTTTGTATCCACTGTGTTTCATATCCTAACAAAATGAGACCTGGTGCGTGAAAACCGCGACAGCCAGTGTTTAACAGCGGCCACAGTTTGCGGCTAGAATGCAATTAAAAAAAACACTATAAAAGTAAGTCAAGCAGATGTCTTTTAATAAAGGTTTCAACACTAGCTCTTAACTCTGTTCCCCATCTTTATTCATGTGGTCCCTCTGATCTTACACACTGAAACTCTTGTTTATTATTTGGTGTTAATATAGAGACGGATGAGAGGTTGTCTATGTGTGTGTGTGTGTGTGGTTGTGCATGCTTGTGGGTGGGTGCATGCAACATCTATCATCTCTCCCTCAACAGTACTCTGGAATCAGGGAAAATGTTGACATGCATGATCATTCTCATATGCTTGATCTTCCTCGGGAACACGTAGAATTATAAATAAAACCCTACGTTCCCATATGTTTTCTGGTGAGAATGTTGGTATGCCAACCACAGTCCAATTCCCATACTCCTTGACACAAAGAAAAATCAGTTGCACACTACATTCAAAAACCAAGTCTGCCTGGCAGCAATCCTATTATATGCATACAAAAATAATAAGTAAATAAGTATTGTATTACTTGGGCTGCTTATGGTTTCTGAATACATTACCTTTCATTCACATCTGATATTTACAGTATATTTACAGTGTTCTAGTCACTCTTGAGGAACACGTAAAAATAGAGAGAAGAGAAATGTGCTGATAGATAAAGGGCAAGAGTCAGAACAAGAGAGAACAGAACAGTGGCTTTTTGCCAAGTTGGTTTCATTATCTCCTTAGCCTGCGATCAATGTCATATTACCCACAGTGCATTGAGGTGTTTCCTTGAGTACACCTCCCTAGCTGTACACACTTCTACTTAAAGAACGTCAACAACCACCATTCTATATTTTGATCTACAGTTAGGGGAAAAAAGTATTTGATCCCCTGCTGATTTTGTACGTTTGCCCACTGACAAAGAAATGATCAGTCTATAATTGTAATGGTAGGTTTATTTGAACAGTGAGATACAGAATAACAACAAAAAAATCCAGAAAAACGCATGTCAAAAATGTTATAAAATGATTTGCATTTCAATGAGGGAAATAAATATTTGACCCCTCTGCAAAACATGACTTAGTACTTGCTGGCAAAACCCTTGTTGGCAATCACAGAGGTCAGACGTTTCTTGTAGTTGGCCACCAGGTTTGCACTCCAAGTCATTAAGGTTTTGAGGCTGACGTTTAGCAACTCGAACCTTCAGCTCCCTCCACAGATTTTCTATGGGATTAAGGTCTGGAGACTGGCTAGGCCACTCCAGGTCCTTAATGTGCTTCTTCTTGAGCCACTCCTTTGTTGCCTTGGCCATGTGTTTTGGGTCATTGTCATGCTGGAATACCCATCCACGACCCATTTTCAATGCCCTGGCTGAGGGAAGGAGGTTCTCACCCAAGATTTGATGGTACATGGCCCCGTCCATCGTCCCTTTGATGCGGTGAAGTTGTCCTGTCCCCTTAGCAGAAAAACACCCCCAAAGCATAATGTTTCCACCTCCATGTTTGACGGTGGGGATGGTGTTCTTGGGGTCATAGGCAGCATTCCTCCTCCTCCAAATACGGCGAGTTGAGTTGATGCCAAAGAGCTCCATTTTGGTCTCATCTGACCACAACACTTTCACCCAGTTGTCCTCTGAATCATTCAGATGTTCATTGGCAAACTTCAGACAGGCATGTACATGTGCTTTCTTGAGCAGGGGGAACTTGCGGGCGCTGCAGGATTTCAGTCCTTCATGGCGTAGTGTGTTACCAATTGTTTTCTTGGTGACTATGGTCCCAGCTGCCTTTAGATCATTGACAAGATCCTCCAGTTCTGGGCTGATTCCTCACCGTTCTCATGATCATTGCAACTCCACGAGGTGAGATCTTGCATGGAGCCCCAGGCCGAGGGAGATTGACAGTTCTTTTGTGTTTCTTCCATTTGCGAATAATCGCACCAACTGTTGTCACCTTCTCACCAAGCTGCTTGGCGATGGTCTTGTAGCCCATTCCAGCCTTGTGTAGGTCTACAATCTTGTCCCTGACATCCTTGGAGAGCTCTCTGGTCTTGGCCATGGTGGAGAGTTTAGAATCTGATTGATTGATTGCTTCTGTGGACAGGTGTCTCTTATACAGGTAACAAGGTGAGATTAGGAGCACTCCCTTTAAGAGTGTGCTCCTAATCTCAGCTCATTACCTGTATAAAAGACACCTGGGAGCCAGAAATCTTTCTGATTGAGAGGGGGTCAAATACTTATTTCCCACATTATAATGCAAATCAATTTATAACATTTTTGTCATGCGTTTTTCAGGATTTTTTGTTGTTATTCTGTCTCTCCCTGTTCAAATAAACCTACCATTACAATTATAGACTGATCATTTCTTTGTCAGTGGGCAAATGCACAAAATCAGCAGGGGATCAAATACTTTTTCCCTTACTGTAGATAGAAAACATATTACCATTTTATTTGAAGGCTACAAACATTTCAGATATTCAATTTCCGATTACATCAATCTAACTTCAATGGTCTTTGAATGAAGAGCTATCTATTGAAGTCAATAGGGCAGCACCCATTCTGTTAGCACTAACAAAGGCCAATCAAATCCATTTTGTAGAATGTATCTTTTAACAGCCTGCGCTTCTAGCAGCAAAAACTTTAATGTCATTTCATCACTCTGAAAGTATAGTACTAAAGAACAAAGGCAGACCCATTTATAAGACAATTTTCCTTGTTAAAACTTTACTGTATCACTTTGCACACAATAAAAAACCCAGTCGTTGAAACAAATCCTATTAGAAATCCTACTCTTACACTAATAAAACCTATAGCTAGCGCTAGCTCTCTCCTCTGTGATGTTTATGATCAATCAAATAAAATTGTATGTGTCACCTGCTTTGTAAACAACAGGTGTAGATGTGTGTGTGTGTGTGTGTGTGTGTGTGTGTGTGTGTGTGTGTGTGTGTGTGTGTGTGTGTGTGTGTGTGTGTGTGTGTGTGTGTGTGTGTGTGTGTGTGTGTTCATAGAGTCAGTGCAGGAGAGAGTGCAAAAAAGTGTATATGTGTGAGTATGTGTGGGTAGAGTCCAGTGCGTGTGCATATATGTCAGTGCAAGAGAGTTAGTGCAGAAAAGGGTCAATGCAGGTTGTCCGGGTAGCCATTGGATTTGCTACTTAGCAGGCTTGTTTAGCAGTCTTATGACTTAGGGGAAGAAGCTGTTCAGGTTCCTGTTGGTTCCAGAATTGGTGCACTGGTACCGCTTGCCGTGTGGAAGCAGAGAGAACAGTCTTTGGCTTGGGTGGCTGGAGTCTTTGACAATTGTTTCCTCTGACACCGCCTTGTATAGAGGTCCTGGATGGCAGGGAGCTTGGACCCAGGGATGTACTGGGCCGTACTCACCACCCTCTGTAGCTCCGAATGTCTTGTAGTTACCATACCAAGCGGTGATGCAGCCAATTAAGATGCTCTCAATGGTGCAGCTGTAGAACGTTTTGAGGATCTGAGGGCCCATGCCAAATCTTTTCAGCTTCCTGAGGGGGAAGAGGTGCTGTCGTTCCCTCTTCACAACTGTGTGGGTGTGTGTGGACCATGTTCATTGCTTAGTGATGTGGACACAGAGAAAGCTCTCGACCTGTTCAATTACAGCATCATCGCTGTGGATGGCGACGTGCTCGCCCCTCTGTTTCCTGTAGTCCACAATCAGCTTTTTTGTCTTGCTGACGTTGAGGGAGAGGTTGTTGTCCTGGCACCACACTGCCAGGTCTCTGACCTCCTCCCTATAGGCTGCCTCATCATTTTCATTGATCATTCCTACCACTGTTGGGTCGTCAGCAAACGTGGTGATGGTGTTGGAGTTGTGGGTGGCCATGCAGTTGTGGGTCAACAGGGAGTACAGGAGGGAACGACGCACACCCGATGATCATCGTGGCGTATGTGTTGTTGCATAACCTCACCGCCTGGGGGCACCACGTCAGGAAGTCCAGGATCCATTTGCAGAGGGAGGTGTTCAGTCCCAGGGTCCTGAGCTTGGTGATGAGCTTGGAGGGAACTATGGTTATGAAGGCTGAGCTGTAGTCAATGAACAGCATTCTTACATAGGTATTATTTTTGTCCAGATGAGTGAGGGCAGTGTGGAGTGCAATAGAGATTGCGTCATCTGTGGATCTGTTGGAGCAGTATGTGAATTAGAGTGGGTCCGGGGTGTCTGGGATAATAGTGTTGATGTGAGCCATGACCAACCTTTCAAAGCATTTCATGGATATAGTTGTGAGTGCTACGGGGCGATAGTAATTTTGTCATTCCAGAAACAAGTCTTTGACCATTGCCGCTTGTTATAGACCCCCCTCGGCTCCCAGTTGTGTCCTGGACACCATATGTGAATTGATCGCCCCCCATCTATATTCAGAGTTCGTACTGTTAGGTGTCCTAAACTGGGACATGCTTAACACCCCGGGCCATCCTACAATCTAAGATAAATGCCCTCAATCTCACACAAATCATCAAGCAACCTACCAGGTACAACCCAAAATCTGTAACCATGGGCACCCTCTTAGATATCATCCTGACCAACCTTCCATGTACATACACCTCTGCTGTCTTCAACCAGGATCTAAGCGATCACTGCCTCATTGCCTGCGTGCGTACTGGGTCCACAGTCAAACGACCACCCCCCATCACTATCTAACGCTCCCTAAAACACTTCAGCGAGCAGGCCTTTCTAATTGACCTGGCCCGGGTATCCTGGAAGGATATTGACATCATCCCATCAGTAGAGGATGCCTGGTTGCTCTTCGAAAGTGCTTTCCTCACATTCAAAAAATGTAGAACACAGGAACAAATATAGCCCTTGGTTCACCGCAGACTTGACTGCCCTTGACCAGCACAAAAACATCCTGTGGCGTTCTGCATTAGCATCGAATAGCCCCCGCGATTTGCAACTTTTCAGGGAAGTCAGGAACCAATATACTCAGTCAGTTAGGAAAGCTAAGGCTAGCTTTTTCAAACAGAAATTTGCTTCCTGTAGCACTAATTCCAAAAAGTTTTGGGACACTGTAAAGTCCATGGAGAATAAGAGCACCTCCTTCCAGCTGCCCACTGCATTGAGGATAGGAAACACTGTCACCACCGATAAATCTATGATAATCAATCATTTCAATAAGCATTTTTCCACGGCTGGCCATGCTTTCCACCTGGCTACCCCGACCCTGGCCAACATCTCAGCACCCCCTGCAGCACTACTCTATAGGGGTGGCACACGGTTCAATTCTCGGGCCGACTATTTTCTCTGTATATATCAATGATGTCGCTTTAGCTGCGGGTGATTCTCTGATCCACCTCTACGCAGATGACACCATTCTGTATACATCTGGCCCTTCTTTGGACACTGTGCTAACAAACCTCCAAACGAGCTTCAGCACCATACAACACTCCTTCCGTGGCCTCCAACTGCTTTTAAATGCTAGTAAAACTAAGTGCATGCTCTTCAACCGATTGCTGCTCGCACCCGCCCGCCCAACTAGCATCACTACTCTGGACAGTTCTGACCTAGAATATGTGGACAACTACAAATACCTAGGTATCTGGTTAGACTGTAAACTCTCCTTCCAGAATCACATTAAGCATCTCCAATCCAAAATGAAATCTAGAATCGGCTTCCTATTTCACAACAAAGCCTCCTTCACTCATGCTGCCAAACATACCCTTGTAAAACTGTCTATCCTACCGATTCTTGACTTCGGCGATGTCATTTACAAAATAGCCCCCAACACTCTACTCAGAAAACTGGATGTAGTCTATCACAGTGCCATCCGTTTTATCACCAAAGCCCCATATACTACCCACCATTGTGACCTGTATGCTCTTGTTGGCTGGCCCTCACTACATATCCGTCGCCAAACCCACTGGCTCCAGGTCATCTATAAGTCTTTACTAGGTAAAGCCTAGTGAAGAGGCGCACTCCAGCAGGTACATTGCACTGGTCATCCCCAAAGCCAACACTTACTTTGGCCGCCTTTCCTTCCAGTTCTCTGCTGCCAATGACTGGAACAAATTGCAAAAATCTCTAAAGCTGGAGTCTTATATCTCCCTCACTAACTTTAAGCATCAGCTGTCTGAGCAGCTTACTGATCACTGCACCTGTACACAGCCAATCTGTACATAGCACACCCGACTACCTCATCCCCATATTATTACTTACCCTCTTGCTCTTTTGCACCCCAGTATCTCTACTTGCACATCATCATCTGCATTTACATTTTAGTCATTTAGCAGACGCTCTTATCCAGTAGTGATTGCATACATTTCATTTCATGCATTTTTAATTTTTTTTGTACTGGCCCCCCGTAGGAATCAAACCCACAACCCTGGCGTTGCAAACACCATGCTGGCGTTGCAAACACCATGCTCTACCAACTGAGCCACAGGGAAGCCCACATTATCTGCACATCTATCACTACAGTATTAATGCTAAATTGTAATTATCTTCACCTCTAGGGCCTATTTATTACATACCTCCCTACACTTCTACATTTGCACACACTGTACATAGATTTTTCTATTTTTCTTTATTTTGGGACTGTACGTTTGTTTATGTGTAACTCTGTGTTGTTTATGATGCGCTGCTTTGCTTTATCTTTGCCAGGTCACAGTTGTAAATGAGAACTTCTTCTCAACTGGCCTACCTGGTTAAATAAAGGTGAAAATAAAAGTAAGTTTGGCCCCACGGCCTTGCGAATGTTAACCTGTTTAAAGTTCTTACTCACATCGGCTACAGAGAGTGAGATTACACAGTCGTCCAGAACAGCTGGTGCTCTCATGCATGGTTCAATGTAGCTTGCCTTGGAGCGAGCATAGAAGGCATTTATATTGTCTGGTAGAGCGTCAGAGCCGGCGTAGTAGGATTCAATCTTAGTTGATGCTTTGATTGTTTGATGGCTCGTCGGAGGTCGTAACTGGATTTCTTAGAAGTTTCCGGATTAGTGTACTGCTCCTTGAAAGCAGCAGTTCTAGCCTTTAGCTCAGTGCGGATGTTCCCTGTAATCCATGGCTTCTGGTTGGGGTATGTACGTATAGTCACGGTGCGGATGATGTCGTCGATGCACTTATTAATGAAGCCGGTGACTGATGTGGTAAACTCAATGTTATTTGATAAATCACGGAACATATTCCAGTCTGTACTAGCGAAACAGTCCTGTATATTAGCATCTGCATCATTGGACAACTTCCGTATTGAGTGCATCACTGGTACTTCCTGTTTGAGTAAAAGTGCTCTAGAGTTTTATCGTCTCTAGTTGCACAGGTGACATGCTGGTCAAAATTTGGTAAGATATATTTTAGTTTTCCTGCATTAAATTCACTGCCACGAGAAACGCCGGCTCTGGCTGTGCATTTTCTTGTTTGCTTATGGCCCTATACAGGTCGTTGAGTGTGGTCTTAGTGCCAGTATCGGTTTGTGGTGGTAAATAGACAACTTCCAAAAAACACTCTTGGTAAATAGTATAGTCTGCGACGTATCATGCGGTATTCTAACTCAGGTGAGGAAAAACCTGAGACTTCCTTAACATTAGAGATTGCACACCAGCTGTTCTTGACAAAGAGACACCCCTCCTCCCTTCATCATACCCGAGTCTGTCGTCCGGTCTTGACGATGCATAGAAAAACTCTATACAGTACATACAAAAGTATGTGGACACCCTTCTGTGGATTAAGCTATTTCAGCCACACCGGTTGCTGACAGGTGTATAAAACCGAGCACACAGCTATGCAATCTCTATAGACAAACATTGGCAGTAGAATGGCTGTACTGAAGAGCTCAGTGACTTTCAACGTGGCACCATCATAGGATGCCACCTTTCCAACAAGTCAGTTTCATCTGTTAAGGGAGATCCCTGAAGTGTGTGTGTGTGTGTGTGTGTATGTGTGTGTGTGTGTGTGTGTGTGTGTGTGTACAGTATATGTGAGTTAGGGTGGGGCTTCCTATGCCTGACGTGGTGGGTTAGTGGGATCTGCCTCCAGCAGGCACTCCCATCCCTCAGGTGCTTCAGAGGAATCCTTGGCATAGGAGCCACTTTCCAACTTGTTCTCTGCAGACCCAGGATTCTGCCTCTGAGCTCTGGGGATCCCATCATGGGGACCTGTGGATCCTGGCCTTCTGTAACTGAAGGCCAGAATGGAGGAACACCTAACAGCCAGCTGTGGAGAAGCACGCTCCAGCTATCACCTCAGTGTCCCCAGCACAGGGGTTTTAGTACCTCTGCTCACCATCAAAAGCATTCTAAAGGTCAGTCCATAAAACTGACCAGGGTAAAATGGCTAGAATCTATAAAATAACGATTAAGATGTGTAGTTACACTGTCGTGACACAGCACTCTCTAGTGTTGATTAGTTTAAAAAATAAGTGACTGTAGGACATAATGTTTCCCCTGCTCTGACAGCTACATTCAATGTCAGATTGTATTTTCCACAATCTTTGTGTCAAGTGTGTCACAAAGTACATAGCAGGTCATGTTAAGTGAGTGATGATGACACTGCCTAAACCAATAGTGACATGGTGCTTAGAAAGTCCTCAAAACTGCAACTGTCCCAATGACCCACCCACACACTGCATGTGTCTGTCAGTTCACTCTGCCGTGCACAATGAAGCCCTCTCCCCTCTCCTTCATTCTTTTCTTTACCTCTCAGTTGGCGTTTAGGCTCACCAAACATGGCCCCACTATTGGAACACCCCAGCATGAACCTCATTTTATGCATGCCTTATAAGGACATCCAATTGAGAAGACAGGCATCTAGCATGGCACCTCTCTCCATGAGTATACCTATAGAGGGCATAGGGTTCATGCCTCACACTGATAATGTCAAAAAGCACTCACTCTGAGTGCTTTTTGTCTGTGCCCAGTGTGGTCATCTGTTCTGCTGCTGTCCACTACAAAGAGATCTCAGGTTCGGGAATGCCTTCCTATCTCTGCCTGCTAACAATGTACTGCAGAACTATGGCTTTTGTTACTGGGTTTTTTATAAGAAACATTCATTATCTTTCGAGGAACTGTTTGCTGACTGACAATTGTGTAGACTTGAAAAAAGTATATTGTCAACCGAAACGTTGACTTAGAAATGTGTTTTTCTTATTTTTTTCTACAATGGGATTTGCGTGTTTGCAGATTATTTGGTGACTCATAACAAGTGTCTGTCTGTGTGTCAAGGGTGATTCAAAATGGACACACATGCGAGTGTGTTTTCTATATTCACTTGTGCAGTCATGTGTGCATGCATCTGTGTGTTGGGATGCATGTCAGGTTGTGTTTGTCTGTTAGCTCCCAGGGTGGTGCAGCAGCAGCGTCTGGCGAGCAGCAGGTAGCTAAATCACACAGACAACTTTAATGACCAATGGCAGCTAACAGAGAGAGACACTCATAACTGTTTCTCACAGTCCCAAAACGACAATAACTAATGCCAACATGTCCGCATAATGTCAAAGGCAGCCAATGAACTAGAGGGAGGGTGTGGCAACGGTGGCGGCCATCAGCCATCCCATAGCATTCTGAGGGGATACAAGAGTTACATCCAAGGAAACGGCGATGAGCGCTTCACTCCTCAGAGAAAGAGTGTGTATGTGCTTGTGCATGTGTGTGTGTGTGTGTCTCAGACTGTTTCTCTGTGTCCATGTCTCTGTGATCAGAGTAAAATCTTCTCTCCCTGGCCCTTCCTTACTATTTTTTGACACAACCAACGACATTATATCCCTTATAATGAATACAGTTTACCAGGGCAGCAGTCTGACTGAATATTTAATATCCTCAAATCTAATCAAGGTAATTCGGCTCCCTAGTCTAATTATATATTGAAGCCTGGATTAATCACAGGTTGTACACAACCTTGTTTAAATCTATGTAGACTAATAGGAATAAACATGATTAAGAGTTTATCGGTCTGAAATGAAACCAACATTCACTATGATGCTATTTTCAAAGTAGACCGATTACCCAATCATCTTTGTTGTTTGACAACCCTGTAGTTACACAGTAATTAGGATAACTTCACTCCTCTAGCCCTACAGCATGTGATTATGGTTTAGCAACCAAATTAATATTTTCTCTGGATTGACAGTCCATCTTTTCTGGGAGGTCTGGGAGACTCCACCTCCTTTAACAATCCCCATTGAACACACAGTAGGATCTTACAGCCTCTATGGCAATGAATTATATGAACTGGGATAAGAATCCAGAATGGCATTGAGTCTGAACTATCCTTTCAGTTCTCTCCAAATTGCCGGTGAGAAGGTGAAGATTCTCGAACTATCACCTATTGAACAAGTTCTACGAGACCTTGAATCTTTACCTCCCTGCTACAGCCCACACATGACTATACAAATGACACATCAGTATCTTATTATAAGAGTAGAGCACGTCCAACATTTTGATGATGAAGACATTCCAACTACATGGTCTATCCTGCAATTTAAATTCATAAGTGGAGAGATCTCAGTCGATATCCTGCTGACATCAAAGCAAGGTTTTGCAGTATTTCAATACACACCATTCTCAAACTATTTTTACATCCTGTTTAGAGTCATGCAGGACCAGAGTGTAACCTTTGTAGGTTTCTAAAATATATTCTGGTTTAATGGCCTTTTCACAGAGTGCAGCAGATGGAACGATAACACTGTCATTATCATTCCTCTCCTCTGTAATGAGGAGATGATGGAGAAACCATTTATATGTCATGAATAAACTAGGCTATAAGAGGTGTTATGAAACATAGGCCTATCCTAACCCATCTAAATCCCTACACTCACTAATGTTATGTTTCATGGAGAGACCATAGAAGTGGCTCAAACACAATTCCACCCAGGTTACCAAATACCCACTACAAAACTCTTTATCCTAACAGTTTCTTAACTTCCCACTCCCTCTGTACCACTGACTGAGTCAGAAAAGCTCTACTCAAGAGGGTGGGAGATGGAGGATAATAGCTGTTCTGAGGCCAGTCCCTGTGGCTAAATCCAGCTGACAGGCTGAGTGTTCACAGATGCCAGAGGCTCTCACTAGATCCTCTCTCTGATCAAAGAACGCATCTCAAGTGTAATATTATCAACAATGTACAGTGTTTTAGCAATGTGCAAATAGTTGTTGTATGAATACTAGGGGAAGAGAAATAAAAATATTGGTGGTATTTACAATGTTGTTTGTGCTGCACTGGTTGGCCTTCTCTCTCTGTGCGCTATTTCTCTCCCTCTCTGTCTGTCAGTCTCTCACTCGCTCTGTATGTCTCCCTGTCACACACAGATTCGATTTTTTTTCTCTCACTCGCACATACTGTACAGTAATCACTCATGAATATTTAATTCTTCATTTTGGTTTATGTATTTCTGCAATCTGAAAATAAGCAGGCAATGTGTAGTGTGTTAAACTCATCCATCCAGCACTGCTGTCAGTCTGTCGGACTTTCCTGCTATTGTCTTATTTTACTGTGCAGGAAACAGTAGCCACAGGATGCACCACAGTAACAAACCTCTCTCTCCCTCCCTCTCTACCTCTAACACACACACACACACACGCGCGCGCGCGCACACACACACACACACACACACACACACACATTTGTATTACATTTGGCCAAATAGAGACGCAGGAAAAACGGTTTGTTTTTTGAAGTGGAATTACTCACATCTGCATATTTTTACATTTGTTGCCTGTGATTTTTGCATTAATGGATAATTTAGATAAAATAGCTGAATTAATTAAGGTTGATTCCGTTTTCATCTATTTAGACTGACGTTGACAGACATTTGGTACACACTGTAAACTGTATATAGTGCAAAGAATAAAACTGTCATCATTGCTAATTCAAATAGAGACTTACCGTCATGTAAATTCAGAAGTGTGTTGTCTGTATTGCCCGTTGCAGCGGACATGGACAAGACATAAAAAGCAATCAGAAACGCAAAGTTATTCCAACTCCAGTTTGTCATGTTGCCCGGTTTTGGGGAAAATGTGTTCGGATTGTATTACGGAAACGACACGACCATACTATGCTGTCCACGATTGATTGACAGGATGCGGGATGCAAAGCAGTAGCCTAGAGTCGGATCAGGTCCGAAACTCCTCAGAACTGGACCACGAAAGAGGAGCTGTCAAACTTTTTATCCAAGCATGTTGAAATCCCTGCATGCTGCGCTCAAGAACTTGGCAATTATGTCTCCAAGACATTGAGAAGTGGGTTTGAAAAATGAAAAGGAAAAGTAGGCCGGAGCGACAGAAAACAGAGATAGCCTACATAAGAAGTCTGATTCACGAGACCAGCATAGTATTTTACATCGGAGCCGCTACACTCTTCTCCTCCACAATGAGGGAGAAGCTATGAACACGCATGATGCCCAATTGATGACGTGTGTCGCGCAGCTGAGAGTCGAGTGGAGAAAATCTATCTCCCTCCAGCAGGTGGCGTTTTTTGTTGTTTCGCCCAACAAGCAAGGAGTTTTCTATGGAGGTCAGAGAGAGTGTCGAATTTGGATACATTTAAATAATTTTTCCAAATATTGAACAACTTGTTGCGTTGTGACCATAGACATATACTTCATAGAAGGATTTTGGAATATGTAAACATGGCAATTTGACTGTTAATTGAAAGATTCACGCATTTTAAATGTTATATCGTATTTGTTCATCTCTGAGCGATGTTCTATCGATTCCTGGGTCATTTCATGTTTTCAGGTGTATCTGAGCTATTCGCCGTTCAAGCAGGCAGAATAGCTCTAATTCAGCCGGTATAACGAGTTTTCCATCATGCTATTTTGTATGCTCCAAAAATATTGGGAAATTATATTTTATACTAATACAATTGCTCAGATAAATAGATTTAGTTTAACAAGTAATACATTTTTTCTTTGAAAAGTAGGGGTCAAAATGAAATATTCTTCTCAATAAAGTATTCAGAAGTTTAGTATTTGGTCCCATATTTCTAGCACGCAATGACTACATCAAGCTTTGTGACTACAAACTTGTTGGATGCATTTACTGTTCATTTTGGTTGTGTTTCTGATTATTTTGTGCCCAATAGAAATGAATGGTAAATCATTGGTAATGGTGAGAGGTTAGCATGCCTTGGGGGTATGATCTTTGACCCTATGTAACTTTCTCACTCATCATTATTATGAGTTATCATCATTAATTATATGCATAATCATGGTAGCATCCACATTAATGGCCCAGTCAGTGTGCCCCCTCTGCGAAATACGTCTGACAGATATTCTTTTATAAATAATAATTCTGATAAAATGTGGGCTTAAACATTTATTTTAGTAATTAATCCCCCCCCCCCCCCCCCCACCACCACCACCACCACACACACACACACACAAAGGACAAATCTGAGGGGGGTATGTGCGCTTGATGCTGCTGGGTATGTGCGCTTGATGCTGCTCCTGCACGTTTCTCTGGACTGTGTGCGCTGTGTGATAAACGGGCAGATGTCGCTTAGTAGGAGTCAGTTCTAATAAATCTCCATGGCTCAAGTGTCTGCAAATCAAATTAAGGAAACGATGCCAATCCGGGACAAAATATGCTACACTACAAAATACTTTTTTTTTTTATTACTATTTCTGTTGTTTATTGTATTTTAATTCGTGTTACTTATTTTAATATTCAAATGTAAGTTGTACTCACAATTCAGCATGTTTCCTATACTTGTACAATGTTCTGTTGAAAAACAGTTTAAAACTATTCTCTCTCTAATTTGATCCTTTTTGACTCAACACATTTTAATTGTATAGCCCCATAGGAATATATTTGCTTTTCCTATAAATATTGACTGTCTTTTTTGTAAAATCTCTCCTTGATTCCTCTTATCTACACTGAACAAAAATATTAACACAACATTTAAAGTGTTGGTCCCATATCTCATGAGCCGAAATAAAAAATCCCCTAAATCACAATCTTATTTCTCTCAAATTTTGTGCACAACATTGTTTACATCCCTGTTAGTGAGCATTTCTCCTTAGCCAAGATAATCCATTTACTGTACCTGACAGGTGTAGCGTATCAATAAGCTGATTAAACAGCATGATCATTACACAGATGCACCTTGTGCTGGGTGCAATTAAAGGCCACTTTAAAATGTGCAGTTTTGTCACACAACATAATGCCACAGATGTCTCCAGTTTTGAGGGAGCGTGCAATTGGCATGCTGACTGCAAGAATATCCACCAGAGCTGTTGCCAGAGAATTTAATGTTAATCTATCTACCATAAGCTGCCTCCAATGTTGTTTTAGAGATTTTGGCAGTACGTCCAACCGGTCTCACAACCGCAGACCAGGTGTACAGTAACCACACCAGCCAAGGACCTCCACACCAGGCTTCTTCACCTGTGGGATCGTCTGAGCGGGGTGGGGGTGGTGCTGAGGAGTATTTATTTCTGTATTACAGCCCCTTTGTGGGAATAAACTCATTCTGATTGGCTGGGCCTGGCTCCCCAGTGGGTGTGGCTGCCAAGTGGCTAAGGAGTGGGCCCATGTTCTCCAAGGCCCACCCATAGCTGCACCCCTGCCCAGTCATGTGAAATCCATAGATTTAGGTCTAATGAATTCATTTCAATTGACTGATTTCCTTATATGAACTGTAATTCAGAAAAATCTTTGAAATTGTTGCATGTTGCGTTTATATTTTTGTTCAGTATATTTTACATTTTGTACCTCTGTATGTCTTTCTGCTGGGAACCTTTTTCTACCTACCTTAGAATTAATCTTAGAATAGTAATTTGGTTGGTATATTTGTCCTATTTCACACACGTACACGTGTTTATTACACGCATGTGTGAATTGGAAATGTGGTCACTCAGAGAGTGGGGTCTCAGCCAGGGTCAGCCATTGTCAACAACGACCCTGGAGAAATTAGGGTTAAGTGCCTTGCTCAAGGGCACAGCAACAGATTTGAACTATCGACCTGCTGCCAGAATACACTGTATTCTGATTCAATTGGGCGTCACCCCATGGACCTCCCGGTCGTGGCCGGCTGCGACAGAGCCTGGGCTCAAACCCAGAGTCTCTGGTGGCACAGCTATAGGCCCACTTAGACCACTGCGCCACCCGGGGGCACAGCTATAGGCCCACTTAGACCACTGTGCCACCCGGGTGGCCTGCATTTTCTGTTATTGATCAATAATCTTTAATCAGCTTGACTCAGACTTAACAGTAGTGACTCAAAGGAACACATCTGCTCTGTCTCCAGGATGGAAGATTAGAATCAAAAGCCATAGTCGTCCCAGACAGTAGGCTATATGATCCGGAGTATGTTCCTCTGTGCTCCTGAGAGACATAGGCATCCCTCTCCTCATAATGTATAGGCTGTCAGTCTATGCTGAGCCACTGGAACAGGGGTAATTCGCTTATGGCTACAGAAAGTCATTCCGAAGAGAAGGTCAGTTCTATCAATACAGTGGTTTGTGGGTGTCATTAAAGTAACCCGTTTAGCCTAAAGGCGCATTTAGGCGCTCTATGGAATATACATGAATAGTTGCACTGTTATTTTCTGCCTGTGTCTCACATAGTTGCATAATGCCATAATTCTCTGTTACAAAGGCCTCATACAGTATGAAGATGTGGTCAGTCTCTTGCTGTACTGTACATGACACTTTATCCTATGCAAATGTGTCCTGGAATTTTGTTTAGCTGCCTGTCTCCAGTTTCGCATGTAATCTTTTTGGTTGTGTTCTCTACCCTCCAACTTATAGCATGATGAGTCTTCTCACCATGAAGGTGGATTTGGACTATTTCCGACATATTCCTTACACTACCCCCTCCCCATGGAGATTGCTTTATGCTTTTCCTAGCATGTTCAAATACGCGTCTCCGTACACATGAACATCGGTCCTGTTAATCTCTGTCATGTCAGTCACGTTTACAAGCTAGTTGTACTCTGAGTCTGAAGTCCCTCGCTTTAATCTGATGTCTCAGCTCTGATTACGATGTCATCTTCTGGGTTTGTCGTCAAAGACCTCGACGACAAAGGGCTCTTTCACAGACGCTCCCTGTCTCCTGAGTTCCATTAGCTGGGAATTTCAGCATTCCGGATGGGAGGCTCCACAAGCCCCAGTGCTGACTTAAAGTCAATGATGGCTGACTCTCTCTCAGCTCTCCACATCTCAGACACAGATGAATGACAAGTTAAGATGCTTTTGTCTTCACCAATGTTCCGACCCAACACATGTTAAACTCTGAAATACCATAGGCGGGAGAATTATTACATTTGAAGTTCACTGAATATTTGTGAACATCTTTACTATAACCATTAAATCATTCAGTGATAGAAAGCCAAAACAAATAAATTTGCTGATAAACCCAACCATTTCGTTGCGCTCACAGTAGCCTATATTTCAACAGCCAACACCTTATAGGCCTACAACATTTATCTTCCAATGATTTTCCACTGAGAATGTCATATCTAATTAAAAACATGACCATGACTAACTCTGCAGCAGTGTAAATTGGTCTCTAGCTGGCTAAATATAAAACATTTCTTAGAGAAAAACTTGAATTTGCTTTGGTTGAAATTTTCAGTTACAGTATGTCAACTGAGGTGGATACTTTCAAAGTATGAGGACTAGAGTGGGCAGTGTATGTCATCTTTACAGAACCTCAATTATCCTTGCAGGTTTCCACAATACCTCATGGCCCTGGCCTTCAGACTGTACACGTATAATGTGGTTCGATACAAAACAGGATGATTCAACCCTGTCAATTCCATTACCATTATAAAGTGAATACATTTCAGTCTGTATGGAGAGTACAACAATCATTCCAGTGTATTCCTCTCTCAGATGTATACACTGTAAGCGATCATGTCAGGAGCTTGGATAGTCTTTTAAATACTATGAAGTTAACGTGGATATAAAAAGCTCTGAGAGGCAGTCAACATGCAAGTTTGAATAAAAATTGTGGTACGAGCATGAGCAGTGTGCAGGTTTGTCTTTTTTTTAAGAAACCACATTATTCCCACACACCTGCAACAAGAATTCAGCAGTGCGAGAGTTAAAAAAATATGTTTTTATTTATTTATGTACATATAAAATCAAGGTATGCTGTAGGTATGGCAATAACAATTGACATCAAATATTTATATGTTGATTTGTATTTTTTTTTTTTTTTTTTGTAACTTCGGGAAGACAAAAGTAACTTTGTTTTAAATTTTGGTTTTTACAGCTTTTTTAGTTACAGTTGAAGTCGGAAGTTTACATACACTTAGGTTGGAGTCATTAAAACTCGTTTTTAAACCACTCCACAAATTTCTTGTGAACAGACTATAGTTTTGGCAAGTTGTTTAGGACATCTACTTTGTGCATGACAAGTCATTTTTCCAACTATTGTTTACAGACAGATTATTTCACTTATAACTCACTGTATCACAATTCCAGTGGGTCAGAAGTTTACATACACTAAGTTGACTGTGCCTTTAAACAGCTTGGAAGATTCCAGAAAATGGTGTCATGGCTTTAGAAGCTTCTGATAGGCTAATTGACATCCTTTGAGTCAATTGGAGGTGTACCTGTGGATGTATTTCAAGGCCTACCTTCAAACACAGTGCCTCTTTGCTTGACATCATGGGAAAATCAAAAGAAATCAGCCAAGACCTCAGAAAAAAATTGTAGACCTCCACAAGTCTGGTTCATCCTTGAGAGCAATTTCCAAACACCTGAAGGTACCACATTCATCTGTACAAAGAATAGTACGCAAGTATAAACACCACGGGACCACGCAGCCGTCATACCTCTCAGGAAAGAGATGCGTCCTGTCTCCTAGAGATGAATGTACTTTGGTGCGAAAAGTGCAAATCAATCCCAGAACAACAGCAAAGGACCTTGTGAAGACGCTGGAGGAAACAGGTACAAAAGTATCTATATCCACAGTAAAACAAGTCCTAAATCGACATAACCTTAAAGGCCACTCGGCTAGGAAGAAGCCACTGCTCCAAAACCGCCATAAAAAAGCAAGACTACGGTTTCTCACTGCACATGGGGACAAAGATCGTACTTTTTGGAGAAATGTCCTCTGGTCTGATGAAACAAAAATATAACTGTTTGGCCATAATGACCATGGTTATGTTTGGAGGAAAAAGGGGGAGGCTTGCAAGCCAAAGAACACCATCCCAACCGTGAAGCACGGGGGTGACAGCATCATATTGTGGGGGTGCTTTGCTGCAGGAGAGACTGGTGCACTTCACAAAATAGATGGCATCATGAGGAAGACAATTATGTGGATATATTGAAGCAACATCTGAAGACATCAGTCAGGAAGTTAAAGCTTGGTCGCAAATGGGTCTTCCAAATGGACAAAGACCCCAAGCATACTTCCAAAGTTGTGAAAAAATAGCTGAAGGACTACAAAGTCAAGGCATTGGAGTGGGCATCACAAAGCCCTGACCTCAATCCTATAGAACATTTGTGGGCAGAACTGAAAAAGCATGTGCGAGCAAGGAGGTCTACAAATCTGCCTCAGTTACACAAGCTCTGTCAGGAGGAATGGGCCAAAATTCACCCAACTTATTGTGGGAAGCTTGTGGAAGGCTACCCAAAACTATTGACAGAAGTGAAACAATTTAAAGGCAATGCTACCAAATACTAATTGTGTGTATGTAAACTTCCGACTCACTGGGAATGCGATGAAATAAATAAAAGCTGAAATAAATCATTCTCTACTATTATTCTGACATTTCACATTCTTAAAATAAAGTGGTGATCCTAACTGACCTAAGACAGGGAATATTTACTAGGATTAAATGTCAGGAATTGTGAAAAACAGAGTTTAAATGTATTTGGCTAAGATGTATGTAAACTTCTGACTTCAACTGTATACATTTGAATAAATGTTTATATGCATGGCCTTTTTTACCCAGTAGTTACATAGCAAAAAGTTTTTTATTTTTTTTTATATACATTGAATATTAAGTGAGTATGTATAAGGTCATGAATCCTAGGAGGATGAGAGTGAACTAAGTGAGTTGAAGGTTTAGCAGTGAATAACTCAAGTTTGTCCTCATTCAACTCTTCAGGATCTGGTCAAGAAGTTTCTGCAAATCCACAAACAAAGCAATTAGAAATCAAAGGCAGGTAAATACACAAATCCCCAGCTAGATGTTATTTCAATCTTCTATAAGCAGCTGTAGTTCAAACGGGACAGATTCCTCCCTTTAAATTGGCTTTCACTTCCATCAACTGTCTGTCCCCTGAGAAATTCCAGTGGGGGAATAAATATAACCTGCTATCTGGCCAAACAGCCCACAATGCTATCACTCTCCTCTTATGCTGGAGTAATGTCACTATTTTGCCATTTAATAAAGATGCCCTTCTATGTCCTAGGATTTGTAAACAGACACTTCCGGAAGTAAAAACAAAATTCCCCTAATAATTTGAAAATTGCTCATTGTTTTCTATGAGGATTTTTCATTTCATGAACTCCCTGAATTACCAACTGAATTTATGCAAATGTTGCTCCTGGACCAGCATACTGCTGATCTGAAAGGATGCATCAACATTTCAGGCATTTCAGACCATCAGTATACTTCTAGATTAGCCCATGTAATAAAAATGAGAGGCGAAGGATCAGGCGCCATAACAGAGAGTAACCAGAAATTATAAAGGAAAAACCACCCACGTCGTGGACACCGACGTCTTGCTCCAGACAAGTTAAACACCTTCACCTGCTTTGAGGATAACACATTGCCGCCAACACGGGCCGCTCCTGAGGACTGTGAGCTCTCATTCTCCGTGACCGACGTGAGTAAGACATTTAAGCGTGTTAACCCTCGCAGGGCTGCCGGCCCAGACAGCATCCCTAGCCGCGTCCTCAGAGCATGCGCAGACCAGCTGGCTGGAGTGTTTACAGACATATTCAATCTCTCCTTATCCCAGTCTGCTGTACCCACTTGCTTCAAGATGTCCACCATTGTTTCTGTACCCAAGAAAGCGAAGGTAACTGAACTAAATGACTATCGCCACGTAGCACTCACTTCTGTCATCATTAAGTATTTTGAGAGGCTCATTTATGATCATATTACCTTACCCGACACCCTAGACCCTAGACTCACCGCATTTGCATACCGCCCCAATAGATCCAAGGATAATGCAATCGCCATTGCACTGCACACTGCCCTATCTCATCTGGACAAGAGGAATACCTATGTAAGAATGCTGTTCATTGACTAAAGCTCAGCCTTCAACACCATAGTACCCTCCAGGCTCATCATTAAGCTCAGGGCCCTGGGTCCTGCAAAAATTGAGGCAGTATTACAGTATACGTTATAATAAAAAATGTAAACATTAAAATACATTTTACAACAGATTTCACACAATACATTTAGTGTGTTCCCTCCGGCCACTACTCTACAACAACACACTATCCAGAAGTATGTGTGTGTATAGTGTGTATTTTATGTGTGCTTGTTTGTGTGTGTTTGTACCTGTGTGTATGATTCTTCAGTCCTCAATATGGAACACTAAACATAGCCTGCACAGAGCCCTAACCTCAACTCCATCGAACACCTTTGGGATGAATTGGAATGCCAACTGCAGGTCTAATCATCCAACATCATTGCTCGATCTCACTAATGCTCTTGTGGCTGAATGAAAACAAGTCCCCGCAGCGATGTTCCAACATCTAGTGGAAAGCCTGGTGTAAAGTATAGCAGGATAGGAACATAGTCAAATTCATGCACTTATCAACAGAACATCCCTGGTCATCCGTTCTGCCTCTGATCTGGCGGACTCACTAAACACACATGCTTCATTTATAAATTATGTCTGAATGTTGGAGTGTGCCCGTGGCTTTCCGTAAATTAAAAAATACAAGAAAATGGTGCCATCTGGTTTGCTTAATATAAGGAATTTATACTTTTACTTTCGATACTTAAGTATATTTTAAACCAAGTACTTTTAGACTTTTACTGAAGTAGAATTTTACTGGGTGACTTACTTGAGTCATTTTCTATTAATTAAGGTATCTTTACTTTTTCTCAAGTATGACAGTTGGGTACTTTTTCCACCACTGCCCAGAACAGTGGAGATGTTCGACGAGCAGGTGTCCTCATACATTTGGTCATGTAGTGTATATACACACTCCGGAATCTGACATTGCTCGTCCTAAAATGACTATATTTCTTAATCACGATATTTTACTTTTAGATTTGTGTGTACTGTTGTGTATTGTTAGATATTACTGCACTGAGGGAGCTAGGAATACAAGCTACACCCGCAATAACATCTGCTAAATATGTGTATGTGGCCAATTTTATTTGATAATCAGCCATAAGGAAAGGCCACACACAAAGTATTTGGTTCCTACTAAAACACATATAATAGATATAACACACACACACACACACACACACACACACACACACACACACACACACACACACACACACACACACACACACACACACACACACACACACACACACACACACACACACACACACACACACACACACACGGCACTGAAGCAACAGTGAAACATGAATACATCACACCAGTGCAAAGATATTGATTGTGTAGACATTTCGATGATAGATTACAGTAAGGAGGAAATTCTATTAAGAAGTCAAACAGCAGCCTCTGCTGGGCATAGATTGTAAAACGAGCATGCTGAAAATGTTCATGCATTTTTCTTGGAGAATTATGTTGTATTTCAAATGGCACTTCATCCAAGTATGAAAGCTGAATATCTCTACCTTTGTAGACCATTTTGTGAAACCCTGGGCGTCTCCCTCCCCACGCATACTATAGAATATTGATTTTAGAATTGTTTTGATATGTGTGGACCATATACCTGAACATTCTATTCTGGGTACTTTTGATGTTACCAGTCTATATACTAACATCCCCCATCAGGGCGGCCTAGAGGCCCTCAAGTTCTACTTTAATGAACACAGTTGGAAAGCCTTCAACCAGAAGTTAAAGAAAAAGCAGAACATGTCCCCTCATGCTTCACCCAATACTCACCATTGGGGAAGGCATTTAAGGACAAGATCAGGAAGCACTGGTATGTTATTGGTACTGACCCACAGTTGAAACCCATTTTTCAATATCCCCCTCATAAGGTCTTTAAAAGAACCCCAAAAATGAGAGACATTTTGGTTAAATCTGATTACCCACCAGAGAAAATGGAAACTTTCTTGGACAAGGTTCTGGAGGGTAATTACATATGTGGCCAATGTGCTCAATGCAGCTTGATGTACAAATGCAACTCATTTACCCACCCTCACAAAGGACAAATGTTTAATATCAAAGGCCTGATTACCTGTATGTCTACCAATGTTATTTACATGTTGAAATGTCCTTGTGGTCTGTCTTACATAGGGAAAACATGTAGAAGCCTTAAGACACAGATCTGTGAGCACCACATCAATATACGGACCGGTGAGACAAAACATCTGTTTGCTGTTCATTTTGTACAAGCTGGACATCCTATTAGTTCTCTGAGATACATTGGAATATAAATGGTCAAGATGTCACACAGGGGAGGGGACATTGAGAGGAAACTTCAAAGGGAATCTTTCTGGATCCACAGGCCCAACACACTGGTCTCCTCTTGGCCTTAACAAGGAGTTTGACTTCAAACCGTTTTTATAGTTTCAAAATGTCAAAATTATTGTATTTTTTAAATCCTAATTGAATATTGTATGTGTATGTATATTACTGTAAATGATCACATTCCTGTGTGTATGATCATATATTTTGATACATTGAATGTTAATATTGTGAACCTAAGTTCTACATTTTTTTACCTCCTGTTTCAGGAAGTGATGTCATTGAGTACTGCCCCTATATATAGGACCTTCCACCCCCACCTGGGATATGGATGCCTGATGAAGACATAAGGGTCGAAACAATGTTATAAATAAATATCACCTGGGAGCATGAGCAGCAGCGTGCGGTGTTTTCCTTTCTGTTTACCTCTCATAAAATATCTCATTCAAGACTATTATTGAAATAGGCCTACCTCCTCCAAATATCCCAGAACATATCTCATGCAAGTCTATTATTGAAATAGGCCTACTAACCATATTGCAATATTTGTTCTGATCTTATAACCTTGTTAACCTTCCTTGTGTTAAGTTAAGCACATTGAATGCCTCCCAGTGCACTCATAACGCTGGTCCAAGTAGTCTTCTTCAACACTTTAGTTACTAGAGTAGGAAAACTATGCTGTGACTATTTTGTCACAAAGTCCCAGCACCAACCGAACGTACCATTTTAAAAAGCTCTGCCCGCAATATGTTGGTCTGCGATACCACTCTCCTTTTCTCCTCCTCCTCCTTCTTCTTAGTGACCTCAGGGAGCTTGTTGTAAATCCTACAGAAGTAAAGAGAGAAATTCAGACGTGGTGGATTAAGGTTGTGAAGGGGAATATTCTAGCATTAGCAGGCCAGGGGCGCCTCAGCTGTTCCAAGAAAATCGTCACCATAGAAAGGAAGCTTTATCTGCCAAGACCCAAAATGGGCAAACCTGGATCCACTGATAAAACCAGCCTCACACAGGCTTCTTTTTCACTCACACAAATAGTCATTTTGCTCCCAGATCAACCCAGTCAGATAAACATGACAATGGGCAACTATTCTCTGAGGTGTGCCTAATCAGAAAAGACATGGAGTAAAGAAAATCATGATAACGGGATACAGAAGGTAGTTCATATCTCCAATCAAGATAGACGTTTGGCTGTCGGACATCCACATTGTGTGTGTGTTTTGCATGTGTGTATGTGTAAAACAGAGGCAGGTAAGAGATTGACTGACATGTCACAGTACAGCTGTTTGTGAATTTACCGTCTGGAGCGCAGCAGCGTCTCTTTGCCTGATATGGCCCTCTCTCCGGGTTTGAAAAGGTTATTCGAGAAACACACAAGCATCCATCAGGAATACACACACCAAATTAAGTTGGTTAAGATGGCGACATAACATGCACAGTTTGAGCTCCAGGAAGGGACTTTGCAGGCTAGTTCAGGGCTGCTCCCTCTCACAAGCGGAAGGCCAACCGGATACGGCAAGCTGCCTTTAGCAACTAAATGATCCTTATAACTTTGTCTGTGTGCGATTAAAAAAATAATCGGTTCAAGGACATATATCTGGTGTTTTCTTTACAAGGAAGAAAACCACCGAGCATTTTTACATTCAATATAATGGGGATCCTGTTTTCTGCAAACAATGCCTGCAGTACCGCGGTTGGCCTTGAACTTCCGTGGCTTCTCCCCTGCTTTCACTGCATGCTTTCACTGCTTTCACTGCATGCTTTCACTGCATGCTTTCACTGCATGCTTTCACTGCATGCTTTCACTGCATGCTTTCTGCATGCTTTCACTGCATGCTTTCACTGCATGCTTTCACTGCATGCTTTCACTGCATGCTTTCACTGCATAATTAAGATGTGTCTGAGGGCACTATATTTAGTCTGCATCATTACCCTCATAAAAGGCTAAGCAGGATTGGGAGGGAGCAGCCAGAGTTAAGGTGATGCTAGATTATTACTTCACTGTCATAGGAGCAACGATTTTGGTGAGACTTGTCTGTATTGTAGCTTAGTGGTTAGAGTGTTGGACTAGTAACCGAAAGGTTGCAAGATCAAATCCCCGAGCTGACACGGTAAGAATCTGTTGTTTTGCCCCTAAACAATGCAGTTAACCCATTGTCCCTAGGCCTTCATTGAAAATAATAATTTTTTCTTAACTGACTTGCCTAGTTAAATAAAGGTAAAGTAAAAAAATAAACTGTATTGTACTGTCATATTGAGAAAGCAAATGTGAAACATTCTGCAGTATGTGGTGTTCTTTCCCTGACAAAAGTGTGTATCATTAGTACTGTAGCAATTTAATTTTGTAAAAAACGTGAGAGCGACTAAAGAATGTTAATCCATTCATCGATATTAACTATACTGAACAAAAATCTAAACGCAACATTTAAAGTGTTGGTCCCATGTTAAATAAGCTGAAATAAAAGCTCCCAGAATTTTTCCATGCGCACAAAAAGCTTATTTCTCTCAAGTTCTGTGCACACATTTGTTTACATCCCTGTTAGTGAGCATTGTTATTTGCCAAGACAATCCATCCACCTGACAGGTGTGGCATAATCAAGAAGCTGATTAAATGGCATGAGCACTACAAATCAAATACAATCACATTTTATTGGTCACATACACATGGTTAGCAGATGTTCATGCGAGTGTAGCGAAATGCTTGTGCTTCTAGTTCCAACCATGGAGTAATATCTAACAATTTCACAACAACTACCTTATACACACAAGTGTAAAGGAATGATTAAGAATATGTACATATAAATATATGGATGAGCGATGACCGAACGGCATAGGCAAGATGCAGTAGATGGTATAGAGTACAGTATATACATATGAGATGAGTAATGTAGGGTATGTAAACATTATATAAAGTGGCATTGTTTATTACATCCAATTATTAAAGTGGCTAGAGATTGAGTCTGTATGTTGGCAGAAGCCCCTCAATGTTAGTGATGGCTGTTTAACAGTCTGATGGCCATGAGATAGAAGCTGTTTTTCAGTCTCTCGGTCCCAGCTTTGATGCACCTGTACTGACCTCGCCTTCTGGATGATAGCGGGGTGAACAGGCAGTGGCTTGGGTGGTTGTTGTCCTTGATGATCTTTTTGGCCTTCCTGTGACATCAGGTGGTGTAAGTGTCGTCGGAGGGCAGGTAGTTTGCCCCCGGTGATGCGTTGTGCAGACCTCACTACCCTCTGGGGAGCCTTACGGTTGTGGGCGGAGTAGTTGCCATACCAGGTGGTGATAAATTTCGACAGTATGCTCTCAATTGGGCATGTGTTAAGGTTTGTGAGTGTTTTTGGTGACAAGCCAAGTTTCTTCAGCCTCCTGAGGTTGAAGAGGCACTGTTGCGCCTTCTTCACCATGCTGTCTGTGTGGGTAGACCAATTCAGTTTGTCCGTGATGTGTACGCCGAGGAACTTAAAACTTTCCACCTTCTCCACTACTGTCCCGTCGATGTGGATAGGGGGGTGCTCCCTCTGCTGTTTACTGAAGTCCACGATCATCTCCTTTATTTTGTTGACGTTGAGTGTGAAGTTATTTTCCTGACACCACACTCCGAGGGAATAGGCCGTCTCGTTGTTGTTGGTAATCAAGGCTACCACTGTCGTGTCGTCTACAAACTTGATGATTGAGTTGGAGGCGTGCATGGCCACGCAGTCGTGAGTGAACAGGGAGTAAAGGAGAGGGCTGAGAAAACACCCTTGTGGGGCCCCAGTGTTGAGGATCAGCGGAGTTAAGATGTTGTTTCCTACCCTCACCACCTGGGGGCGGCCCGTCAGAAAGTCCAGGACCCAGTTGTACAGGACGGGGTCGAAAGCACTTCGTGATGACGGAAGTGAGTGCTACGGGGTGATAGTCGTTTAGCTCAGTTACCTTAGCTTTCTTGGTAACAGGAACAATGGTGGCCCTCTTGAAGCATGTGGGAACAGTCCGTAAACACACCAGCCAGCTGGTCTGCGCATACTCTGAGGACGCGGCTAGAGATGCCGTCTGGGCCGGCAGCCTTATGAGGGTTAACACGTTTAAATGTTTTACTCACATTGGCTGCGGTGAAGGAGAGCCCGCAGGTTTTTGTAGCGGGTCGTGTCAGTGGCACTGTATTGTCCTCAAAGCGAGCAAAGAAGTTGTTTAGTTTGTCTGGGAGCAAGACATCGGTGTCCGTGACGGGGATGTTATTTTTTTTGTAGTCCGTGATTGACTGTAGACCCTGCCACATACGTCTTATGTCTGAGCCATTGAATTGTGACTCTACTTTGTCTCTATATTGTCTCTATACTGACGCTTAGCTTGTTTGATTGCCTTGCGGAGGGAATAGCTACACTGTTTGTATTCGGTTATGTTTCCGGTCGCCTTGCCTTGATTAAAAGCAGTGGTTCGCGCTTTCAGTTTTGCGCGATTGCTGCCATCAATCCACGGTTTCTGGTTGGGGAAGGATTTAATGGTCACCGTGGGTACCACATCACCGATGCACTTGCTAATAAACTCGCTCACCGAATCAGCGTATACATCAATGTTATTGTCCGATGCTATCCGGAACATATCCCAGTCCATGTGATCGGAGCAATCTGGAAGCGTGGAATCAGATTGATCAGACCAGCGTTGAACAGACCTGAGCACGGGCGATTCCTGTTTTAGTTTCTGTCTATAGGCTGGGAGCATCAAAATGGAGTCGTGGTCAGATTTGCCGAAAGGAGGGCGAGGGAGGGCTTTGTATGCGTCGCGGAAATTAGAGTAGCAATGATCCAGGGTGTTGCCAGCCCGGGTCGGGCATTCGATATGCTGATAAAATTTAGGGATCCTTGTTTTCAGATTGGCCTTGTTAAAATCCCCATCTACAATAAATGCAGCCTCAGGATATGTGGTTTCCAGTTTACACAGAGTCCAATAAAGTCATTTCAGGGCCGTCGAGGTGTCTGCTTGGGGGTGATATACGTGGCTGTGATTATAATCGAAGAGAGTTCTCTTGGTAGATACATTGGCGAGTAGTATACTCGGGAGCTGTGGGCGGTGTGCCCATCTACGGAGCCTGACCAGAAGACTGCTCCGTCTGCCCCTCTGCGGCGCCGTTGTTTTGGGTTGCGTTGTTTCAGGTGCACCTTGTGCTGGGGACGATAAAAGGCCACTCTAAAATGTGCAGTTTTGTTATACAATACAAGTAAGTTGAGATGACTAAACTGCTTGGAGTAACCCTGGGCAGCACGGCTGGCCCTTGGATGTACACAGAGAGATAATATTAATCATATGTATGTCAATCTTTCTGGTTTAAAGTGGAATAGAGATTGACTTCATCACTACTTGTATTTATGAGAGGTGTTGTCATGTTGAATGCACCGAGCTGTCTGTTTGAATTACTGGCACACAGCTCAGACACCCATGCATACCCAATCCCCAAGTCCAGAACAGGCTATGGGAGGCGCACAGTACTATATAGAGCCATGACTACATGGAACTCTGTTCCACATCAAGTAACTGATGCAAGCAGTAAACTTAGATCTAAAAAAACAGATAAATAAGCACCTTATGGAACAGCGGGGACTGTGAAGCAATACAAACATAGGCACAGACACATGCATACACATGGATTTAGTACTGTATAATGTGGTAGTGGTGGAGTAGGGGCCTGATGGCACACAGTGTGTTGTGAAATCTGTGAATGTATTGGAATGTTTTTAAAATTGTATAAACTGCCTTAATTATGCTGGACCCCAGGAAGAGTAGCTGCTGCCTTGGCAGCAGTTAATGGGGATCCATAATAAATACAAATACAAACGCAATACCACAGATAACTCTAGTTGTGAGGGAGCTTGCAATTGGCATGCTGATTGCAGGAATGTCCACCACAGCTGTTGCCAGAGAATTTCATGTTAATTTATCTACCATAAGTCGCATCCAACGTCGTTTTTGAAAATTTGGTAGTACATCCAACCAGCCTCACAACCACAGACCATGGTTTGCTGATGTCAACACTGTGAACAGCATGCCCCATGGTGGCCATTAGGTTATGGTATGGACAGGCATAAGCTACGGACAACGAACACAATTGCATTTTCTCAATGGCAATTTGAATGCACAGAGATGCCTTGACGCGATCATGAGGCCCATTTTCGTGCCATTCATCCGCCGCCATCCTCTCATGTTTCAGCATGATAATGCACGGCCCCATATCGCAAGGATCTGTACACAATTCCTTGAAGCTGATAATGTCCCAGTTCTTCCATGGCCTGCATACTCACCAGACATGTCACCCATAGAGCATGTTTGGGGTGCTGTGTACAACAGCATGTTCCAGATCTCGCCAATATCCAGCAACTTCGCACAGCCATTGTAGAGGAGTGGGACAACATTGCGCAGGCCACAATCAACAGCCTGATCAACTCTATGCTAAGCACTGCATGAGGCAAATGGTGGTCATACTAGATACTGACTGGGTTTCTGATCCACGCCACTACCTTTTTTTGTAAGGTATCTGTGATAAACAGATGCACGTCTGTATTCCCAGTCATGTGAAATCCATATATTAGGGCATCATTTATTTAATTTGACTGATTTCCTTATATGAACTGTAACTCAGTAAAATCTTTGAAATTGTTCTATGTTGCGTTTATATTTTTGTTTAGTATTTGGGTTGTGGAGTTGGACATTAACAGACCGCTCTAAAACTGCGCTGCAGTACTTGATAATGACCAGCAGAGAGCAAAGCTGTCCCCCCGGACAAGGATTGAGGAACCACTAAACAGTATGCTCACACTAATATGACAGACACATTCCATCACCTCACCACTAAGAGGGTGGGGCAGTTCCTCCTCTGTCTTCCCTTCTCCTCCCAGAGGCCCTATATCAGGTCTGGGGTCTGCACCCTGCAGGGCACCCTGTCCCTCTGCTCCAGCCTCCTCACTCTGCTCTGGGAGCGACTGATGATGTCTGATCGGAACAGCTCCAGGGCCTCCTGGGTATGAGAGAGTGAGCAGCGAGGGAGAAAAGAAGCATAAGATGCTTGTTTATGAGCATCAGCTAGCTGATAGCCAGCACTGGCCCACGCATCTTAGTAAAATACTATTTAATGGCTTAGATTCTATTCCGTTATTCTGAAAATATACCTTGCCTCTGCCCATTGAGGACTCCTCTTGCAGATTGTAATGGATAGGTGTGGGGTAAGCAATATGGTAATAACTCCACCTAGTCCTTTGTAATAATGAATACAGGTAAGGTAACTTGCAAGTAAAACCTGTTGCAATCCTATCATCCTTTGCAATTCCCTCATGAAGGCGTTTCATATTAGAGTTTTATTCTTCAGCCAGCAAAAACAAAAGTATTTTAACTTTGACTGGCACCATTCACAGTTCAGACATAATGGTAAAGCTCTCGTCGATGTACAGTTGAAGTCGGAACTTTACATACACCTTAGCCAAATACATTTAAACTCAATTTTTCACAAATCCTGACATTTAATCCAAGTAAAAATTCCCTGTTTTAGGTCAGTTAGGATCACCAATTTATTTTAAGAATGTGAAATGTCAGAATAATAGTAGAGAGAATGATTTATGTCATAGTCCATGTATGTAGGTGGCAGGGAAGTCAGGCACAGGAGAAAACAGAGTGGTTTAAAAAATTGAATATTTATTTCCAAAACCAACGTAGAAAAGAATCCGGGTAAAACAATAACCAGTCGCACACCGATACAGAAACACGTACATAACAAACAAACAATCACCGACAGAGAAATGAGGGGAAGCAGAGGGTTAAATACACACCATATAATTACTGGGATATGAAACAGGTGTGTTAAGAGACCCGACAAAACCAATGGAAAATGAAAAACTGATCAATGGTGGCTAGAAGGCCGGTGACGTCGACCGCCGAACACCACCCGAACAAGGAGGGGCATCAACTTCAGTAGAAGTTGTGACAGTACCCCCCCCTGACGCGCGGCTCCAGCAGTGCGTCGACACCGGCCTCGGGGACGACCCGGAGGACGAGGCGCAGGGCGATCCGGATGGAGACGATGGAACTCGCTCAGCATGGAAGGATCTAACACGTCCTCCACCGGAACCCAGCATCTCTCCTCCGGACCGTACCCCTCCCAGTCCATGAGGTACTGAAGACCCCTCGCCCAACGTCTCGAATCCAGGATAGATTGAACGGAGTACGCCGGGGCCCCCTCAATGTCCAGAGGAGAGACACATGGAACGAGGGGTTAATGCGGTAATTGGGGGGAAGCTTTAACCTATAACATACCTCGTTCAATCTCCTCAGGACTTTTAACGGCCCCACAAACCGCGGACTCAGCTTCCGGCAGGGCAGGCGGAGGGGCAGGTTTCGGGTCGAGAGCCAGACCCTGTCCCCCGGTGCAAACACCGGGGCCTCACTGCGGCGACGGTCTGCACCAGCTTTTTGACGTCGTACGGCGCGCTGAAGGCAGACGTGAGCTGCGTCCCAGGTCTCCTCCGCGCGCCGGAACCAGTGGTCCACCGCAGGAGCCTCGGTCTGGCTCTGATTTCAAGGGGCCAGAACCGGCTGATAACCTAACACACACTGAAACGGAGTGAGGTTAGTGGAGGAGTGGCGGAGCGAGTTCTGAGCCATCTCTGCCCAGGGCACAAACTCCGCCCACTCCCCCGGCCAATCCTGGCAATAAGACCTCAGAAACCTACCCACATCCTGATTAACTCTCTCCACCTACCCGTTACTTTCGTGGTGAAAACCCGAGGTAAGGCTAACCGAGTACCCCAGACGTTCCATGAACGCCTTCCAAACCCTTGGCGTGAACTGGGGCCCTCGATCAGACACTATATCCTCAGGCACCCCGTAGTGCCGAAAGACGTGTGTAAACAGAGCCTCCGCCGTCTGTAGGGCCGTAGGGAGACCGGGCAAAGGGAGGAGACGACAGGACTTAGAAAAGCGATCCACAACGACCAGGATCGTGGTGTTACCTTGTGATGGTGGAAGATCGGTTATAAAATCCACCGACAAGTGCGACCACGGCCGCTGTGGAACGGGTAAGGGTTGTAACTTACCCCTGGGTAGGTGTCTAGGAGCCTTGCACTGGGCGCACACTGAGCAGGAGGAGACATAAACCCTCATGTCCTTAGCTAAGGTGGGCCACCAGTATTTCCCACTAAGACAGCGCATTGTCCGACCAATCCCAGGATGACCAGAGGAGGGTGACGTGTGAGCCCAGTAGATCAATCGGTCGCGGACAGCGGACGGAACGTACAGACGCCCAGCTGGACACTGAGGGGGAACGGGCTCTGCACATGACGCCCGCTCAATGTCCGCGTCCAGCTCCCAGACTACTGGTGCCACCAAACAAGAGGCTGGGATGATGGGAGTGGGATCCATGGACCGCTCCTCTGTGTCATACAGCCGGGACAGTGCGTCTGCCTTGACGTTCTGGGAACCTGGTCTATAAGAGAGGGTAAACACAAAACGGGTGAAAAACATGGCCCACCTTGCCTGGCGAGGATTCAGTCTCCTCGCCTCCCGGATGTACTCCAGATTGCGGTCAGTCCAGATGAGAAAAGGGTGTTTAGCGCCCTCAACCCAGTGTCTCCACACCTTCAGAGCCTTGACGATAGCCAACAGCTCCCTGTCCCCCACATCATAGTTTTGCTCTGCCGGGCTAAGCTTCTTAGAGAAGAAGGCACAGGGGCGGAGCTTAGGTGGCGTACCTGAACGCTGAGAGAGCACAGCTCCTATCCCAGCCTCAGATGCGTCCACCTCCACTATGAATTGCAGAGAGGGATCCGGATGAGCCAACACAGTAGCCGAGGTAAACAGAGCCTTCAGTTTCCTAAACGCCCTATCCGCCCCAGCTGACCACTGCAAGCGCACCGGACCCCCCTTCAGCAGTGAGGTAATGGGAGCAGCTATCTGACCAAAACCCCGGATAAATCTCCGGTAGTAATTGGCAAACCCTAAAAACCGCTGCACTTCCTTTATCGTGGTGGGAGTCGGCCAATTACGCACGGCTGTAATACGGTCACTCTCCATCTCCACTCCTGACGTAGATAGGCGATATCCTAAGAAAGAGACGGACTGTTTAAAGAACAAGCATTTCTCAGCCTTGACATACAGGTCATGCTCCAACAGGCGACCAAGCACTCTGCGCACCAGGAACACATGCTCGGCGCGTGTAGCGGAGTAAATCAGAATGTCATCGATATATACACCACTTCACCCTGCCCGTGCTGCTCCCTGAAAATCTCATCGACAAAAGATTGGAAGACTGATGGAGCATTTTTTAACCCATACGGAATGACAAGGTACTCATAATGCCCTGAGGTGGTACTAAACGCTGTCTTCCACTCGTCTCCATCTCGGATACGCACCAGGTTATACGCACTCCTGAGATCCAGTTTTGTGAAGAAGCGCGCGCCGTGCATTAATTCAATCACCCGGGCGATCAGAGGTAGCGGGTAACTGTACCCCACTGTAATTTTATTAAGACCTCGATAATCAATGCACGGTCGCAGACCCCCATCCTTCTTCTTCACAAAAAAGAAACTCGAGGAGACGGGTGAGATGGAGGGCCTAATGTATCCCTGACGCAGGGATTTGGAAACATATGTCTCCATAGCCACCGTCTCCGCTTGCGACAGGGGATACACGTGACTCTTGGGAAGTGCAGCGTCTGCCATGAGATTTATCGCACAATCCCCCTGTCGATGAGGTGGTAATTGAGTCGCCTTCTTTTTACAGAAGGCGAGAGCCAAATCGGCATATTCAGGGGGAATGTGCACGGTGGAGACCTGGTCTGGACTTTCCACCATAGTAGCACCAACGGAAACCCCTACACACCTACCTGAGCACTCTCGCGACCACCCCGTAAGAGCCCTCTGTGGCAAAGAAAAAGTGGGGTTATGACTAGTTAACCAGGGAAGACCCAGCACCACCGGATATGCAGGAGTGTCGATAAGGAAAATACTAATTTTCTCCTTGTGACCCCCCCGTGTCACCATAGTCAATGGAGCCGTGGCCTCCCTAATCAACCCTGACCCTAATGGTCGACTATCTAAGGTGTGAATGGGAAAAGGTACTTTCACCGGTACAATAGGGATCCCTAAACTATGAGCCAACGTTTGATCAATAAAGTTCCCAGCCGCACCTGAATCTACTAGTGCCTTATGCTGGGAATGAGGGGAAAAAATCTGGAAAAGTGACAGACACAAATATATGAGCAACAGAGGGCTCTGGATGAGAATGGTGCCTACTCACCTGGGGTGGCGCCAGAGCGCCCTGCCTGTTACCTCGATTCCCAGAAGAACCTACCCGGCACCGACCAGCAGTGTGTCCTCTGCGGTCACTGACGGTACGCGAGCTGGAACTCCCTCCGGTCTCCCTGTGCACCCTCTCTCCTATCTCCATGGTTATAGGAGAGGGGGTGCAGGAGGATGAAACCACCAGACCCTGATCTGGACGTCCACGAGCAGCCAGCCCGTTGTCCACCAGCTGGTCGAAGGTTAGGGTGGTGTCTCTACAGGCCAGCACCTGACGGACGTCGAACCGCAGACTGCAGCGATAATGATCTATCAGGGCCCCGTGATTCAATCCTGCACCGGCTGCCAGGGTCCTGAACTCCAATGCGAAATCCTGGGCGCTCCTCATCTCCTGCCTCAGATGGTAGAGGCGCTCACCCACCGCTCTGCCCTCGGGTGGGTGGTCGAAGACTGCCCGGAAACGGCGGATGAACTCCTCATATCGGTCCAACGCCGTATCTCCTCCTTCAACCATAGCGCTGGCCCATTCCAGGGCTCTCCCGGTGAGGCACAAGACGAGGGCAAAAATCTTCTCTCGGTCTGATGGGACTGGGTGGACCGTGGCCAGAGAAAGTTCTAATTGGAGCAGGAAACCCCGGCAGTTGGCAGTACTTCCGTCGTAACCCCGAGGCATGGCTAGACGGATAAAACCCGGTTCAGGTTGACAAGGGGTATTTTGGATTGACCCCGGTTGGGCTGGTGGAGGCGCTGGCTGAATCTCCCGTCTCTCTAAGCGGTCCATCAGCTGAACAGCGCGATCCATAGCAGCGCATAGATGTGATAGTCTCTCTGCATTCTTTCGGATGCGCTCCTCCACCTCCCTGTCCGGGATCTTTTCTCCTGCTGACTTCAAAAAATGGGTCGGTGATTCTGTCATAGTCCGTGTATGTAGGTGGCAGGGAAGTCAGGCGCAGGAGAAAACAGAGTGGTTTAAAAAATGGAATATTTATTTCCAAAACCAACGTAGAAAAGAATCCGGGTAAACCAATAACCCGTCGCACACCGATACAGAAACAACACGTACATAACAAACAAACAATCACCGACAGAGAAATGAGGGGAAGCAGAGGGTTAAATACACAACATATAATTACTGGGATATGAAACAGGTGTGTAAAGAGACCAGACAAAACCAATGGAAAATGAAAAACTGATCAATGGTGGCTAGAAGGCCGGTGACGTCTACCGCCAAACACCACCCGAACAAGGAGGGGCATCAACTTCAGTAGAAGTCGTGACAATTTATTTCAGCTTTTATTTCTTTCATCACATTCCCAGTTGGTCAGAAGTGTACATACACTCAATTAGTATTTGGTAGCATTGCCTTTAAATTGTTTAACTTGGGTCAAACGTTTCGGGTTTCCTCCTGACAGAGCTGGTGTAACTGAGTCAGGTTTGTAGGCCTCCTTGCTCGCACATACTTTTTCAGTTCTGCCCACAGATTTTCTATATGATTGAGGTCAGGGCTTTGTGATGGCCACTCCAATACCTTGACTTTGTTGTCCTTCAGCCATTTTGCCACTTTGGAAGTATGCTTGGGGTCATTGTCCATTTGGAAGACCCATTTACAACAAAGCTTTAACTTCCTGACTGATGTCTTGAGATGTTGCTTCAATATATCCACATACTTTTCCTACCTCATGATGCCATCTATTTTGTGAAGTGCACCAGTCTCTCGTGCAGCAAAGCACTCCCACAACATGATGCTGCCACCCCCGTACTACACGGTTGGGATGGTGTTCTTCGGCTTGCAAGCCTACCCCTTTTTCCTCCAAACATAACCATGGTCATTATGGCCAAACAGTTCGATTTTTGTTTCATCAGACCAGAGGACATTTCTCCAAAAAGTACGATCTTTGTTCCCATGTGCAGTTGGAAACTGTAGTCTGGCTTTTTTATGGCGGTTTTGGAGCAGTGGCTTCTTCCTTGCCGAGTGGCCTTTCAGGTTATGTCGATATAGGACTTGTTTTACTCTGGATGTAGATACTTTTGCACCTGTTTCCACCAGCATCTTCACAAGGTCCTTTGCTGTTTGTTCTGGGATTGATTTGCACTTTTCGCACCAAAGTACGTTCATCTCTAGGAGACAGAACACGTCTCCTTCCTGTGCGGTATGACGACTGCGTGGTCCCATGGTGTTTATACTTGCGTACTATTGTTTGTACAGATGAACGTGGTACCTTCAGGCATTTGGAAATTGCTCCCAAGGATGAACCAGACTTGTGGAGGTCTACAATTTTCTTTCTGAGGTCTTGGCTGATTTCTTTTGATTTTCCCATGATGTCAAGCAACGAGGCACTGAGTTTGAAGGTAGGCCCTGAAATATATCCACAGGTACACCTCCAATTGACTCAAATGATGTCAATTAGCCTATCAGAAGCTTCTAAAGCCATATCATTTTCAGGAATTTTCCAAGCTGTTTAAAGGCACAGTCAACTTAGTGTATGTAAACTTCTGACCCACTGGAATTGTGATACAGTGAATTATAAGTGAAATAATCTGTCTGTAAACAGTTGTTGGAAAGATTACTTGCATCATGCACAAAGTAGATGTCCTAACCGACTTGCCAAAACTATGTGGAGTGGTTGAAAAACGAGAATTTAATGACTCCAACCTAAGTGTATGTACATTTCCGACTTAAACTGTAGGTCTACTGTTGTGTGAGATGAATGTGAAGAAGCTATTCTTTAACAAAGTTAAAGAAAATCCTTCCCTCAAAGATGGAGTGTTTGCTGTGCTAGCAATAAGAGCTGAGTCTCTCTATAGATGCCAATATCTGTTCTAATTTCAGTATAAGAAGGCACACAGTAACCATGCAGCATCAGATCTTGACATATCATAACATATAATGATCCTTACGTACTTTGATACTGAGTGCTCTAGGTTTGACATCCTGAGGCTCAGCTGTCAGCCGTGATTGACAGGTCTCTGCTTGGTTTGGACAGGAATACTCAGTGACATGCAGACCTTCTCTGAAGTCCTTGTCTTTCTTCACTCTTCTCATGTAGTGACTGTCTTACCCATGTTGTAGAATCCACTTTGATCTGCAGAGGCAGAAAACAGAACACACGTGTAGTATATGACCCTGTGCATATGCAGTAACCTCATAATAAAACATTGTAGGTTACATTTTTCAATTATGGCAAAAAAGACTGCATCTCGTATCCATGGAATTTATTACAGTACTGGCTGGGAATGCAACATTGCTGTGACTGCACTGCATTGTTGGGCATGAATTTGTATACTCCTTTTTGTTATTAAGAAACAAAGATGTCTTCAGATGTAACCCTGATTCTACTTAACGGTTGCATTGGGAACCATTTGCAGAGAAGCCATTTGGCCCATTTACCTTTGGATTTCTTCATCACATCTAACAGAGGTAGAGCATTAGGACTTAGTGAGAATGGGTTCTTTGTGTTCTGGAGTAGTATGTGATCTGGAGAAGAGGGAGAATTGTTGAGTCCTTTAACCCCCACCCTCCACAACTCAGTGAGAAAAGCAGACAATTAGACATGGGCATAAATAATGTAAACAATGATAACGGTACATCCGTCCTGCACTCCCTAACCCCTCCACTACCTTTAAAAACAGACCCATTTAATATCAGACACAGTAATGTGTCATAGGAATACACCATCATATGTTCTGGCTCCCACATACAAGAGATCAATGTACGAATTCAGACTATTTCAGTTCAAACAGAACCAGAGTTTGGTGAGTTTATAACACCAGTGAATGACTCCAGCTTCAATGAGGTAAATACATTTTGTTTGTCATAAAGCGTAAAAACGGTTTAATAATTCACTGCTCTTGTGTCAGTATTTCTCTCTGTTTTGCCCCTTGCAGCCAGGTCAGGTGAACGCCTGAACAGCTGGGGGCGATGAAACAACACTGCACCCAGAATCCATCACTCTGTGACCTGGTTCAGCTAAGGATTCCATTAGGAGGTCAGGCAGGGCAGATATGTGTGGTCTATATGCCTGCTATAGTACGTTTACTGTTGCAGTGAGCCAAGCTTTACCTCCCCGGTGTGAGTGTACCTGCTGCATACTGATCAATAGTTAGGCTCTGCTCACATGTGAAAATTGAACTTCATAATCTTTTTAATCACTTTTCTCTCTACATGTATTCTGACTTTGAATTTAAGCATGAGGAAACACATTTGTTTGGGGTGGAGATCATTCCTCACACGTGAGGAAACCATGAATAAGGTTGAGCACCTGTCAATTCCAAGTGGAAAAACATCTACTATTTCCGATAGTAGATGTGATACTGTGATGTATAAATTGATAGGTAAATGAGTAATCCATTTGTAGAAGGGGGTTGTAACTGCACATAGCAATTGTTTCAAATTATTATTCCTAGATGAATGTGAAACCAGTCATATGGAAGAAAACTGAAAATCATATCACCATGACATTGTGGTCCCGTTTCCATAATGAAGTAGGCTATAATAGCTGTGCCGTTATTCTCAATTTGAATTGTATGTCCTCATACTTTGCATTCCGTCCCTGCATAAGGTAAGTCTTAATACCAACTACTGGGAAGAGCATAGGAAAGCGTGCGTAGGAAATTTAGGCCTTTCTTAAGTCTGAATCGGCCCCTAAAAGAGACTTCTATAACACGTACCCCTGGACATTCTAGGGCCCCACAGGGGTGTGTGCTCAGCCACCTTCTGTACTCCCTCTTCACCCATGACTGCGTGGCCACGCACGTCTCCAACTCAATCTATCACCGTTGATGACAAAACAGGGGTAGACCTGATTACCAACAACAACGAGACAGCCTATAGTGAGGAGGTGAGTGCCTTCGGTGGAGTGGTTCCAGGAAAATAACCTCTCCCTCGACAGCAACAAAACAAAGGAGCTGATCGTGGAGTACAGGAGACAGCAGAGAGAGCACGCCCTCATCCATATCGACAGGGCCACAGTGGAGAGGGTCAAAAGCTTCAAGGGACATCACAATGGTCCCTTCACACCGACAGTGTGGTGTAGAAGACACAACAGGGCCTCTTCAACCTCAGGAGGCTGAAGAAATTTGGCTTGGCCTCTAAGACCCTCACGTCCTTCTATAGATGCACCATTGAGAGCATCCTGTCGAGCTGTATCAAAGCCTGGTATGGCAATTGTACTGTCCGCAACCGCAGGGCTCTCCAGAGGGTGGTGTGGTCAGCCAAACGCACCATCGGGGGCACACTGCCTGCCCTCCAGGACAACTACAGCACCTGGTGTCACAGGAAGGCCAAGATACAGTGTAGTTATACCCCTTGACTTTTTACACATTTTGTTGTGTTTCAGCGCTGAATTTAAATCGGATTCAATTGATATTTTGTGTCACTGGCCTTAACACAATAACACATAATGTCAAATTTGATTTATGTTTTTAAACATTTTTACAAATTAAATAAAAATGTAAAACTGAAATGTCTTTAGTCAATACGTATTCAAACCCCTTTGTTATGGCAAGCCTAAATAAGTTCAGCAGCAAAACTGTGCTCACTCTGTGTGCAATAATAGTGTTTAACATAATTTTTGAATGACTACCTCATCACTTTACCCCATGTTATCTGTAACAGTGAATTTGAAACAGAGATTCAATGCCTAGCAAAGAAGGGGACCTATTTATAGATGTGTAAAAAAAGCTGACATGGAATATCCTTTTAAGCATGGTGAAGTTATTTACACTTTGAATGGTGCATCTATATTTTTTGTAGCTGTCTATTTAGCACCTCAAACCGATGCTGGCACTAAGACCGCACTCAATGAGCTGTATAGGGCCATAATCAAACAAGAAAATGCTCACTCAGATGTGGCACTCCTAGTGGCAGGTGACTTTTATACAGGAAAATTGAAATCTGTTTTACCTCATTTTTACCAGCATGTCACATGTGCAACTACAGGTGAAAAACTTCTACATAACATTTACTTCACACACAAAGATTCATACAAAGATACCAGTTTGCCCTCCATTTGGCAAATGTAACCATAACTCTATCCTCCTGATTCCTGCTTAAAAATCTAAAACTCAAACAGGAAGTACCAGTGATGTGGTCCGGGGAAGCGGATGCTAAGATACAGGGCTGTTTCGCTAGCACAGACTGGAATATGTTCTGGGATTCATCCAATTGCATTGAGGAGTTTACCACATAAGTCACCAGCTTCATTAATTGGGGATAGGGGGCAGTATTTGCACGGCCGGATAAAAAACGTACCCGATTTAATCTGGTTATTACTACTGCCCAGAAACTAGAATATGCATATAATTATTGGCTTTGGATAGAAAACACCCTAAAGTTTCTAAAACTGTTTGAATGGTTTTTTGAGTATAACAGAACTCATATGGCAGGCAAAAACCTGAGAATATTCCTTACAGGACCATTTCTTGGGCTTCTACACTCTCTTTATTGAAAACTGAGGATCTCTGCTGTAACGTGACACTTCCTACGGCTCCCATAGGCTCTCAGAAGGCGGCAAAAGGCTGAATGATGTCTTTGGAGCCCCTGGCTGAAAAACATTAGCGCATTTGGATAGTGGTCGATCAGAGGACAATGAGACTGAGGCGCGTGCACGAGGCGACACCATGTTTTTATTTTCTCTGTCTTTGAACGTAAACAGGGTTTCCCGGTCGGAATATTATCGCTTTTTTACGAGAAAAATCGCATAAAAATTGATTTTAAACAGCGGTTGACATGCTTCGAAGTACGGTAATGGAATATTTAGATTTTTTTTGTCACGAAACGTGTCGGGCGCATCACCCTTCGTCACCCTTCGGATAGTGTCTTGAACGCACGAACAAAACAGAGGATATTTGAATATAACTATGGATTATTTTGAACCAAACCAACATTTGTTATTGAAGTAGAAGTCCTGGGAGTGCATTCTGACGAAGAACAGCAAAGGTAATCACATTTTTCTAATAGTAAATCGGAGTTTGGTGAGGGCCAAACTTGGTGGGGTTCAAAATAGCTAGCCATGATGGCTGGGCTATCTACTCAGAATATTGCAAAATGTGCTTTTTCCGAAAAGCTATTTTAAAATCGGACATAGCGATTGCATAAAGGAGTTCTGTATCTATAATTCTTAAAATAATTGTTATGTTTTTTTGTGAACATTTATCGTGAGTAATTGAGTAAATTCACCGGAAGTGTTCGGTGGGAATGCTAGTTCTGAACGTCACATGCTAATTTAAAAAGCTGGTTTTTGATATACATATGAACTTGATTGAACAAAACATGCATGTATTGTATAACATAATGTCCTAGGGGTGTCATCTGATGAAGATCATCAAAGGTTAGTGCTGCATTTAGCTGTGGTTTGGGTTTATGTGACATTATATGCTAGCTTGAAAAATGGGTGTCTGATTATTTCTGGCTGGGTACTCTGCTGACATAATCTAATGTTTTGCTTTCGTTGTAAAGCCTTTTTGAAATCGGACAGTGTGGTTAGATTAACGAGAGTCTTGTCTTTAAAATGGTGTAAAATAGTCATATGTTTGAGAAATTGAAGTAATAGCATTTCTAAGGTATTTGAATAACGCGCCACGGGATTCCACTGGCTGTTGAGTAGGTGGGACGATTTCGTCCCACATACCCTAGAGAGGTTAATAAGTGCATCGACAACGTTATCCCCACAGTGACCATACGTACATATTCCAAACAGAAGCCATGGATTACAGGCAACATCAGCACTGAGCTAAAGACCAGGCGCTTTCAATAATCCGGACACTTAAAAGAAATCCTGCTACGCCCTGCGACGAACCATCAAACAGGCAAAGTGTCAATACAGAACCAAGATCGAATCCTACTACACCAGCTCTGATGCTCGTTGGATGGGGCAGGGTTTGCAAACTATCACAGATTACAAAAGGGAAACCCAGCCGCGAGCTGTCCAGTGGCGTGAGCCTAATAGACGAGCTAAATATCTTCTATACGCCCTTCAAGGCTAGCAACACTGAACCATGCATGAGAGCACAAGATGTTGTGGATGACTGTGTGATCACACTCTCCGTAGCAAGACCTTTAAACAGCTTAACACCTGGACAAAAGGAACCTATGTGAGAATGCTGTTCATTGACTACAGCTCACCATTGTGACCTCCAAGCTCATCACTAAGCTAAGGACCTGGGATTAAAACCTCCCTTTGCCTGGTGGCAGGCAACAACCCATCCGCCACACTGACCCTCAGCATGGGGTCCCCTCAGGGTACATGCTTAGTCCCTTCCTGTACTCCCTGTTCACTCATGACTGCATGGCCGCGCATGACTCCAACATGAACAATACATTTGCAGACGACACGACAGCCTGATCACTGACGACGATAAGAGCCTACAGGGAGGAGGTCAGAGACCTGGCAGTGTGGTGCCAGGACATCAACCTCTCCCTCAACATAAACATGACAAATGAGCTGATTGTGGACTACAGGAAATGGAGGGGTGAGCACACCCCCATCCACATTGACGGGGCTGTAGTGGAACAGGTCGAGAGCTTCAAGTTCCTTGGTGTTCACATCATTAAGGAACTATCATGGTCGACACACATCAACACAATCATGGCATGAGGAAGGCCCTGAAAATTGGCAAAGACTCCAGCCACCCAAGTCATAGACCAGGGATCCCCAACTGGCCACGTGTGTAATTATTTGTCCCCCAAAGTTTTCTGAGCAAAGAAATATACTACCGTTCAAAAGTTTGGGGTCACTTGGAAATGTCCTTGTTTTTTTTTAAAAAAGCACATTTTTTGTCCATTAAAATAACATGAAATGTATCAGAAATACAGTGTAGACATTGTTAATGTTGAAATGACTATTGTAGCTGGAATGGAAGATTTTCTATCGAATATCTACATAGGCGTACAGAGGCCCATTACCAGCAACCATCACTCCTGTGTTCCAATGGCAAGTTGTGTTAGCTAATCCAAGTTTATAATTTTAAAAGGCTAATTGATCATTAGAAAACCCTTTTGCAATTATGTTAGCACAGCTGAAAACTGTTGTCCTGATTAAAAAAGCAATACAACTGGCCTTCTTTAGACTAGTTGAGTATCTGGAGCATCAGCATTTGTGGGTTCGATTACAGGCTCAAAATGGCCAGAAACAAAGAACTTTGTTCTGAAACTCATCAGTCTATTCTTGTTCTGAGAACTGAAGGCTATTCCATGCAAGAAATTGCCAAGAAACTGAAGATCTGGTACAACGCTGTGTACTACTCCCTTCACAGAACAGTGCAAACTGGCGCTAACCAGAATAGAAAGAGGAGTGGAAGGCTCCAGTGCACAACTGAGCAAGAGGACAAGTACATTAAAGTTTCTAGTTTGAGACGCCTCACAAGTCCTCAACTGACAGCTTCATTAAATAGTACCCGCAAAACACCAGCCTCAACGTCAGCAGTATCCAGTATCTGTGTTCTTTTGCCCATCTTAATCTTTTATTTTTATTTGCCAGTCTGAGATATGCATCAAAGCTGGGAATGAGAGACTGATAAACATCTTCTATCCCCAGGCCATCAGACTGTTAAACGACCTCCACAAGATGACCTCCACCCCACAGGAGGTTGGTGGCACCTTCATTTGGGAGGACAGGCTCATGGTAATGGCTGGGGCGGAATAGGTGGAATGGTATCAAATACATCAGACACTTGGTTTCCTCCACAACCTGCCTGGCGAGTGAGATTGTTTAAAACAATTCACCCCTTCTCTTCATGGGGCACTTCCCCCGGTTTAACACCCGTGAAAGCCTAATACCACCATGCTTACTGGCTGGAGAGGGTAGATAATGTATGCAAAGGATGTGTTGGAAGTGAGAGAGGGGGATGAAATGAAAAAAGGATGAGTTTTTCCTTCACATAAGCATAGTGTTCCATTATGCAGGCATGTAGCGCTTGTGGATCTTTCACCAGTGTGCATTTCGATACAAGCTGCTTTGGGAAGCTATCCTATTAACAATGTATGAGGTATAAGGTAAAAATGAGACTGCCTCGCTACAGCATTGCGCACGCTGTTAAGATTTGGAAATGTGATTTTATCCACACAGCTTTGGAAATGGGGAGCCATTGAAAGCAATGCTGATGGATTTGCATAGGTACTTTAGAGTTGTACTGCGACGTGGGGAAATTAAATTTATACCTGGGCTGATATTGAAAACATGGTGTCTGTGTGTGGAATCGCTCAACAGAGGACAGCATAGCTCATTTGCATTTCCATTGTGCCGGCCGGCCACGGTATATGAGTGACCTGTTCCTCTGGCACATGAGAATAACGCTGAAGTAAGGCAGTGTGTGGTTGAATCAGTATTCCTATTCTTAATACCATCAGTATCTGCCATTTTGGGGACCTCGTAGACCCTTTGGCTTGATGAAGGGTCTTTGCTGTGACCCACATCAGTCTCTGGTTTGTCCCACCTATGGGTGCATCTTAGTGCCCCCATAGATCTCCGAAGGTCCTGATGTGTTTTGGGGTTATCCATAGGGGTTCCAATTTACGACGAGCTCCCAACGTACAGAGACAGGGTGGACCTGTGCAGGGTGGACCTGGCTGTCCTATGGAAATCGACAGTGACTTGTCCAGATACAGGACCGAGTTCGCAGACCTCAGAGGTACCTGAAGCTGGACGCAGGAGTGTAAAGAGGGCTGTAGAGACAAAGACCTGGAGGAGCTTTCATTGTCCTTGTGCCTGTCCCCACCTCTGTAACTGTACCCCCTTCTGTGGCGGTACATGACTACCCCTTCGAAAGTCCCCAGAGTGTTGGCCTCAGTAGGGATGGTGATGTGGAATCCCTCTCCCTCTGCCCCTGTCCTCTCCATGGTAGGGCATCCCTCAGCAGTGAGGGGGTTGTATCCTTGGTGGAAGCCGAAGGAGAGGGAACCCAGAGGAAATATCAGAGCTGTGTTGAAATAGTTGGTCAAAATACAGTGCATCTATCAGGTAAATTAAATAGAGTGAGGGAAACAAACACAAGGCTTTTTCCTGTGATATATTCTAGGGAGTACTTATTATCGGCTTTCCTGCTCTCATTTTGAGATCTGCTTTTGTTACCATGGTGATGTGTAACCTGATGGCCAACAGTCAGCGACAAATTAACCATGATATTTAACATGGACATTCAGAATATCTTGGCTATCCAGCTTAACACAGGATAATGAAGTCAAGTGTGCATGAGCAACTGAAACTAAATAATTGTCACACTTTCACTTCATATCAGGCATTGTGTCATATTAGTGGTTAGTTCACTTTCATTGTCTGACACAGTGTATTTGCAGGATAATGGTTAGATCACTTCCATTCTCTGACACAATAGTAGATTTTCACGATAGTGGTTAGTTCACTTCCATTCTCTGACATAATAGTTGATTTGTAGGATGGTTTAGGACTTGCAGGGCTGTTGTTTGCTGTGAAAACAACCTGTGGCTTGTCCAAGCACAATAAAACATCCACGAGTTCCTGCATACCTTAATTCAACAACTACTTCTCAGACAGAGTTCAGTGTGTCAAAATGGAAGGCCTGTTGTCCGAACCTCTGGCAGTCTCTATGGGGGTGCCAGAGGGTTCAATTCTCGGACCGACTCTCTTTTCTCTGTATAAATCAATGATGTCGCTCTTGCTGCTGGTGAGTCTCTGATCCACCTCTACGCAGACGACATCATTCTGTATACATCTGGCCCTTCTTTGGACACTGTGTTAACTAACCTCCAGACAAGCTTCAATGCCATACAACTCTCCTTCCATTGCCTCCAACTGCTCTTAAATGCAAGTAAAACTAAATGCATGCTCTTCAACCGATCGCTGCCCGCACCCGCCCGCCCGTCCAGCATCACTACTCTGGACGGTTCTGACTTAGAATATGTGGACAGCTACAAATACCTAGGTGTCTGGTTAGATTGTAAACTCTCCTTCCAGACTCACATTAAGCATCTCCAATCCAAAATGAAATCTAGAATCGGCTTCCTATTTTGCAACAAAGCATCCTTCACTCATGCTGCCAACATACCCTTGTTAAACTGACTATCCTACCGATCCTTGACTTTGGCGATGTCATTTACAAAATGGCCTCCAACACTCTACTCAGCAAATTGGATGCAGTCTATCACAGTGCCATCTGTTTTGTCACCAAAGCCCCATATACTACCCACCACTGTGACCTGCATGCTCTTGTTGGCTGGCCCTCGCTTCAAATTCGTCGCCAACCCCACTGGCTCCAGGTCATCTTTAAGTCTTTGCTAGGTAAAGCCCTGCCTTATCTCATCTCACTGGTCACCACAGCAGCACCCACCCGTAGCACGCGCTCCAGCAGGTATATCTCACTGGTCACCCCCAAAGCCAATTCCTCCTTTGGCCACCTTTCTTTCCAGTTCTTTGCTGCCAATGACTGGAACGAATTGCAAAAATCACTGAAGCTGGAGACTCAAATCTCCCTCTCCAACTTTAAGCACCAGCTGTCAGAGCAGCTCACAGATCACTGCACCTGTACACAGCCAATCTGTAAGTAGCCCATCCAACCAACTACCCCATCCCATACTGTTATTTATTTATTGCTCCTTTGCACCCCAGTATCTCTACTTGCACATTCATCTTCTGCACATCTTACACGCCAGTGTTTAATTGCTAAATTGTAATTATTTTGCCACTATGGCCTATTTATTGCCTTACCTCCCTTATCTTACTTCATTTGCACACACTGTATATAGACTTTTCTATTGTGTTATTGACTGTATGCTTGTTTATTCCATGTGTAACTCTGTGTTGTTGTTTGTGTCGCACTGCTTCGCTTTACCTTGGCAAGGTCGCAGTTGTAAATGAGAACTTGTTCTCAACTGGCCTACCTGGTTAAATAAAGGTAAAATAAAAATAAAAATAAAACAACAAAAACTGTAAAAAAAATGTTTTTACCCAAAACAAAAGCCCACTTTAGAGACTGGAAGGGGTATGTCCTCTGCACAGGTAGAGCCCTATCTGTGCATGTGTCTGCTGACGACTGCATGTTTCACAGACTTAATCAAATAGATTTTAATGGCAAAGTTCTTCTCCTGACTAAAACCCACTGCTAAACTAGTGAATAGCCTCCTTGTCTAGGTGGCATAAATCCTGTTAGAATAGCAAGAAATACATGGCCATGATGGATGTTTTGACATGTATTAGTTCAGCATCATAAATGTACTAAAACATAGTGATGATGATATTACCACGTTCAAACATATACTTTCTAAAACTGATACCAATATGGATAACCATATACAGATGTATCTTATTTCAGCTAGTTTGCTACTGCAGGAAAATAATCCTGTAGCAAAAGGAAATGTAAATTATTATGTGGATTATAATTAATGAACATTTTGTATGGGTTACTACATTTTTTGTTAGGGCAAATCAAGTCAAATTTGAAATGTTTAAAACTCAAAAACAGTTTGCACTTCCTGCTTAGCACAAAAGAATTCAGCAACAAAAGGGATCAAATTAAGATCCTACCTCTGTACATTTTTGCTTGAAGTTAATTTGTACATGAACACAGCCTTTGTAAAGCTAACAATAAGACAAGTACGGTAATATGATAACAAATCTATCATAGCCAGAATAGTATAAGGGTTTACCTTATTGATATTAGGTGTTGATAGGCTGGGGAACCTCCTACTTCGAAAACCCATGGACATGGACAATTTCGTTTCTAATTTTCCATCTGAAAATTCAACATGCCAGTAAACAAAAAAATATATAGCCTAATGCTTGTTTTAGACATTAGAAAAATAAAACATCATTCTTAGGGATACAGTTGAAGTCAGAAATTTACATACACTTAGGTTGCAGTCATTAATACTTGTTTTTCAACCACTCCACAAATTTCTTGTTAACAAACTATAGTTTTGGCAAGTCGGTTAGGACATCAACTTTGTGCATGACACAAGTAATATTTCCAACAATTGTTTACAGACAGATTAATTCACTTATAATTCATTGTATCACAATTCCAGTGGGTCAGAAGTTTACATACACTAAGTTGACTGTGCCTTTAAACAGCTTGGAAAATTCCCGAAAATGATGTCATGGCTTTGGGATGCCTGAAGGTACCACGTTCATCTGTACAAACAATAGTACGCAAGTATAAACACCATGGGACCACACAGCCATCATACCGCTCAGGAAGGAGACGTGTCCTGTCTCCTAGAGATGAACGTACTTTGGTGCGAAAAGTGCAAATCAATCCCAGAACAACAGCAAAGGACCTTGTGAAGATGCTGGAGGAAAGAGGTACAAAAGTATCTATATCCACAGTAAAACGAGTCCTATATCAACATAACCTGAACGGCCGCTCAGCAAGGACGATGCCAATGCTCCAAAACCGCCATAAAAAAGCCAGACTACGGTTTCCAACTGCACATGGGGACAAAGATCGTACTTTTTGGAGAAATGTCCTCTGGTCTGATGAAACAAAAATCGAACTGTTTGGCCATAATGACCATGGTTATGTTTGGAGGAAAAAGGGGGAGGCTTGCAAGCCAAAGAACACCATCCCAACCATGAAGCACGGGGGTGGCAGCATCATGTTGCGGGAGTGCTTTGCTGCAGGAGGGACTGGTGCACTTCACAAACTAGATGGCATCATGAGAAAGAAAATGATGTGGATATATTGAAGCAACATCTCAAGACATCATTCAGGAAGTTAAAGCTTGGTCGCAAATGGGTCTTCCAAATGGACAATGACCCCAAACATACTTCCAAAGTTGTGGCAAAATGGCTTAAGGACAACAAAGTCAAGGTATTGCAGTGGGCATCACAAAGCCCTGACCTCAATCCTATAGAACATTTGTGGGCAGAACTGAAAAAGCGTGTGCGAGCAAGGAGGCCTACAAACCTGACTCAGTTACACCAGCTCTGTCAGGAAGAATGAGCCAAAATTCGCCCAACTTATTGTGGGAAGCTTGTGGAAGGCTACCCGAAACATTTGACCCAAGTTAAACAATTTAAAGGCAATGCTACCAAATACTAATTGAGTGTATGTAAACTTCTGACCCACTGGAATGTGATGAAAGAAATTAAAGCTGAAATAAATCATTCTCTCTACTATTATTCTGACATTTCACATTCTTAAAATAAAGTGGTGATCCTAATTGACCTAAGACAAGGAATTTTTACTAGGATTAAACGTCAGCAATTGTGAAACTGAGTTTAAATGTATTTGGCAAAGGTGTATGTAAACTTCCCACTTCAACTCTTGGTGTCCTGTCAACGGGGCAGTTGTAAATAATGCAGCACCGTGTGTTTAGATAAACAACAAATGTCTGTACATTTAAGTGTCTGATATTGTCTGAAAGCTTAAATTCTTGTCAATAAAGCTGCACTGTCCAATTTACAGTAGCTATTACTGCGACAAAAGGCCATGCTATTATTTGAGGAGAGCTCCTAACAACAAAACACTTTTCACCGCGATAGGTTTGATATATTCACCTCTGAAGGTGAAACGTGTACTTACATTCTGAAATCTTGCTCTGATTTATCATCCCAAGGGTCCCAGAGATAACATGAAGTTTAGTTTTGTTAGATAAAATCCTTTTTCATATCCTAAAAAGGTCCATATAGCATGCACGATCGATTTTGTATTTCCACTCGTTCAATTTGCAAAGAAAGTAATCTATGGAAATCTAACCCTAAACGTTGTTTCAACCAGTCAAATTACATTCGTATTTATTCCTCAGAGATGCTAGAATGTAACCAGGCTTCACTATATCATTAGGAGTGTAGTATATCCTATAGGACACCAAATTTGGTCAGAGAGCCACTCCTTCGTGGCGCGCCGATGACACGGGCGGTCTTTACTTGATTGACTGTAACTTGTCAAAAAAGCACCAATCAGGGTCAAACAAAGCTAGCTAGATAGCCAATGAGCTGGGCTTTATCCCGTATCTGTCACACAATTTTGCTGCTAACCTTGTGCGACAGCAAGCCTTTTCCTTTTGGACAAAAATGGCAAGAATATGGAAAGTTATGAAGTTAAGAAAACTGGATGTTTTGCAAATATTGAACTTTCAATATGGCTACTAATACTGGAAAATCTAAATCAAAGTCCAACTCTACAGATTTGACAATATTCTTGCAGAAAAATATAATGTAAATGTAAATGCGTCCTTCACGATTTTCCCAAATGTACCTGGGTGACTTCACACTAAATGTCATGTAGGATGCTCAAACTTCAAGTTATCAGTCTCTACATACACTGCTGCCCTCTTGTGGACACCATCAGAATTACAACCAGAGTGATGGCTATATTTGGGACCTTTCTGATGCATTTCAAAGATGGTGGTAAAAAAAGAGGTTGTTTTTTTCTTTGTATTTTCTTCTACCAGATCTATTGTGTTATATTCTCCTACATTCAATTCAAATTTCCACAAACTTCAAAGTGTTTCCTTTTAAATGGTACCAAGAATATACATATAATTGCTTCAGGGTCTGAGCTACAGGCAGTTAGATTTGGGTATGTCATTTTAGGCAAAAATTGAAAAAAAGGTGGCTATCCCTAAGAAGAAAACATAACAAACAAGTCCACAAAGCACTGACATGTTTCCTCACTGAAACATGTCTCTAAGCACACTTTTATTTTGTCCGCCCACTTCACAATGAATGGCAAGAGGTCAGTTGTCCTATACCCGATGAAGAGAAGCAGACAATAGGCCTACAGCCATCTCATCTGTGCCCGTAATAGGAGAGATGACCCTGGCTGTACTTGCCTAGTAAAATATGAATTATTCCTCAACACCTCACCTGGTGCTCACATTTCTCAAGACGTGTTTAATCTAGAGCACAAGATCATGAAATAAGTCAACGGCAGCTTATGGATTTACAGCCTACCTGGATGTGCAAAGGAATTTGTTTATAGTCCAAGTTATAACGCATCACATTTTCACATTTTTTTTTTTAATTTCCTGCTCATTCCATTACATCAACATTGAAGGACTTAATAGATTAACTTCCTAATTTAATATAAACTCAGCAAAAAAAGAAACGCCATCTCACTGTCAACTGTGTTTATTTTCAGCAAACTTAACATGTGTAAATATTTGTATGAACATAACAAGATTCAACAACTGAGACATAAACTGAACAAGTTCCACAGACATGTGACTAACAGAAATGGAATAATGTGTCCCTGAACAAAGGGGGGTCAAAATCAAAAGTAACAGTCAGTATCTGGTGTGGCCACCAGCTGCATTAAGTACTGCAGTGCATCTCCTCATGGACTGCACCAGATTTGCCCGTTCTTGCTGTGAGATGTTACCCCACTCTTCCACCAAGGCAACCGCAAGTTCCCGGACAATTCTGGGGGAGAATGGCCCAGGCCCTCACCCTTCGATCCAACAGGTCCCAGACGTGCTCAATGGGATTGAGATCCGGGCTCGTGGCTGGCCATGGCAGAACACTGACATTCCTGTCTTGCAGGAAATCACTCACAGAACGAGCAGTATGGCTGGTGGCATTTGTCATGCTGGAGGGTCATGTCAGGATGGCCTGCAGGAAGGGTACCACATGAGGGAGGAGGATGTCTTCCCTGTAACGCACAGCGTTAAGATTGCCTGCAATGACAACAAGCTCAGTCCGATAATGCTGTGACACACCGTCCCAGACCATGGCGGACCCTCCACCCCCACCGATGGTGGGTTTGTGCCCATAGGCGACATTGTTGCCAGTGATGTCTGGTGAGGACCTGCCTTACAACAGGCCTACAAACCCTCAGTGTAGCCTCTCTCAGCCTATTGTGGACAGTCTGAGCACTGATGGAGGGATTGTGCATTCCTGGTGTAACTCAGGCAGCTCGGGCAGTTGTTGTTACCATCCTGTACCTGTCCCGCAGGTGTGATGTTCGGATGTACCGATCCTGCGCAGGTGTTGTTACACGTGGTCTGCCACTGCGAGGACGATCAGCTGTCCGTCCTGTCTCCCTGTAGTGCTGTCTTAGGCGTCTCACAGTACGGACATTGCAATTTATTGCCCTGGCCACATCTGCAGTCCTCATGACTCCTTGCAGCATGCCTAATGCACGTTCATGCAGATGAGCAGGGACCCTGGGCATCTTTCTTTTGGTGTTTTTCAGAGTCAGTAGAAAGGCCTCTTTAGTGTCCTAAGTTTTCATAACTATGACCTTAATTGCCTACCGTCTGTAAGCTGTTAGTGTCTTAACGATCGTTCCACAGGTGCATGTTCATTAACTGTTTATCGTTCATTGAACAAGCATGGGAAACAGTGTTTAAACCCTTTACAATGAAGATCTTTGAAATTATTTGGCTTTTTACAAATTATCTTTGAAAGACAGGGTTCTGAAAAAGGGACGTTTCTTTTTTGCTGAGTTTAGATGGCATCCTATGACGTGGCACCGTCATAGGATACCACCTTTCCAACAAGTCAGTTCATAAAATGTCTGCCCTGCTAGTGCTGCCCCGGTCAATTGTAAGTGCTGTTATTGTGAAGTGGAAAAGTCTAGAAGCAACAACGGATCAGCCGTGAAGTGGTAAGCCACACAAGTTCACAGAACAGGACCGTTGAGTGCTGAAGTACGTATCGTGTAAAAATCGTCTGTCCTCGGTTGCAACACCCACTACAGAGTTCCAAACTTCCTCCGGAAGCAACTTCAGGACAAGAACTGTTCATCGGGAGCTTCATGAAATGGGTTTCCATGGCCAAGCAGCCGCACACAAGCCTAAGACCATGATGCGCAATGCAAAGCATCGGCTGGAGTGGCGTAAAGCTCGCCACCATTGGACTCTGGAGCAGTGGAAATGGATTCTAGGACAAATCTGGGTTTGGCAGACACCAGGAGAACGCTACCTGCCCCAATACATAGTGCCAACTGTAAAGTTTGGTAGAGGAGGAATAATGGTCTGGGGCTGTTTTTCATGGTTTGGTCTAGGCCCCTTAGTTCCAGTGAAGGGAAATCTTAACACCACAGCATACAATGACATTCTAGATGATTCTGCGCTTCCAACTGTGGCAACAGTTTGGGGAAGGCCCTTTCCTCTTTCAGCATGACAATGTCCCCGTGCACAAAGCGAGGTCTATACAGAAATGGTTTGTTGAAATCGGTGTGGAAGAACTTGACTGCATAGAGCCCTGACCTCAATCCAATCAAACTCCTTTGGAACTCCGAATGTGAGCCAGGCTTAATCGCCCTAAATCTGTGCCCAACCTAATTAATGCTCTTGTGGCTGAATGGAAGCAAGTCCCCGCAGCAATGTTACAACATCTAGTGGAAAGCCTTCTTAGAAGAGTGGAGGCTGTTATAACAGCAAAGTGGGGACCAACTCCATATTAATGCCCATGATTTTGGAATGAAACGTTCAACGAACAGGTGTACACATACATAAATGACAGCAAACTCATTTTGGTTTATGGATAGTATTTTAGTGAAAGGTGTCATACACTGCAGACATGGAGCTTAAAAAAAACTGGGCTTTGTATTACAGAAATTAAGGGAAAAGAATGTGGTCACATCAGCGATGATGCATAAGAATTCTAGCAGGGATTCACGGAGGGAGAACACTGCTGTGGCTTAGATTTCTTTGTCAACATCAAATTTTAATCCCTCACTAGGACGCAAAGACAGATTCTGAGGAAATTCCGGAAATTAAAAACTCCACATAACTCCTTGGTCGTGTAGTGGCTGACTTTGTTTCTAACCAGCGAAGGTAAAAATTGTTACAAGATACATTACATATAGAATTACTACTGTAGGGGAGAGTGGTGTAAGTTTAGCCATTTTTTTAACATTCAGCATCACTCAGTCAAGGAAAATATAGAATTCTTTCTAACAAAGTTATCCACATATATCAGGATGTTGTGTATCGCTGGAAATAATTTGAATTAATGTGAACATTACAGTTTTGAAAACAGCTTGTCCAAACAAAGTGCTTTCCATGGCACAGGGTAAGTTAAACCGCTAACACATTTCTGTACTGAATTAAATATTCCCACTACTTTTTTAAAAAGATATCTATCTTTATTTCCCAAACACAGTTCAACACAATCCCAATCGCTTTTAGTCTTTTAATCATTTTAAGTATCTTTTAACACAGGCGTAATGCTTAACAAACACATTTAACATAGGACAGGCCCTGTTGTTACCTCATATCCCAGCTATAATGTATTCCATTACTCCTGGGAATTCTTTCAACTTGCAATTGGCTCAACCATTGACTCAACTTACCCCGTGGGCATTGGGTCAACTTATCTTTAGGGAAATATTTTGACTATGTTAACCCACACATCTACAAAGATGCATTTTCATGCTAGGTTTAAGACCTCTTAATAAAGCGAATAGAGACCCCCAACTGATGTGTAGAACAATCTTAAAACAATCTACTTTGGTTTAGATACAAGCATCATGAAACCTCTAACACAATAAATTCATTTGAGTTGTTGAAAGTCTGTTTTTTGGACTTATTAACATGCGTACTACTTTCCCTTGTCGTTCTTCCTTCACAGACTCCATAAAATAATCTCTTCCTAAATATTTGGTTGAATGATTTGCTTTGTGTATGGTGTCCTAGAAACAAGGGCACCTCAACTTACCCCACTCTCCCCTACTGCAAAAAAAGTAAGGCCCAACATGTTTGGCTCAACTGTAACTTACCTGGTAGAGCAGGTTTAGACTATCCAGACTATCCAGGCTGAGTAGCTCAAATATTACTCTCCTCTTTTATAAAGGCAGCCACCTGTTCCTGAGGACAGATTGAAGACTCTACCAGGGGTACTCCTGATCCTGGTTGTCTCCAGGTACCCAGGGGGCCCAGTGGAAAGAGCATCTTACTGGAGACTGGGGTCTGGAGCCAGGGCCATCTGACCAGTCAGTTTCCTCAGGGTTGACAGTGGCACTTCCTGTCCTGTCAAAATAAGGTTCCACCTTGTCCTGGATGGAACTCCCAGAGGGGTGAGTATGGAGCCACTCCAACCACAACTCCTCTTGTGTTCCACCACCCTCACCACACAGCTCAGGCCTAGGGACATGGTTTAACACAGCCACCAGAGATCCCTGGAGTTTCAGGCAGTTGCTCTGGCCTAGTCTCTTCTTGTTCAGCTCTCTAATGGGGTAGCCAGCCAACAATTCCATCCCCTGGGCCCGCAGCTCAGATAGCGGAACAGGTGACCAGCTCTCAGGCTTCAGAGCTTGCATTATAGGGGCCCACAGCACAAGTTATTAATGAGGGAGACAGAAGCTCAAACAGCTCCCGTGGTTACCGTAGTGACACAGCAAAAAAGTGTCCTGAGTTTTCGTGTCTCCTGACTTACAGTGCTTACTCAAAACAGAGAGTTTAGAATGAGAGACACATTCCCAAAAGGTTCTGTGAGAGAAAAAACATATCCCAGGAACTGGCAGACCTAGATATGAATAGAGGAATAGACAAAAAGAAATGAAAGCAAAGCAAAACTATAAATAGACGCCTAGAAATGCACCAGTGTACAGAGTGCTGCATTTTTACTTTATTGTTTCTCTCCTTTAAACTTTGCCAAAGTAGAGTAGTATAAATGACAGAGTTCTCTGAGTTTACATTTATTCTGTGATAAAAACAAAAATTGTTGAAGAAATACATAATAGAAAGTGTCATTATTTAAGGCAACATTTTTGTGATTACTTATTACTTATTTTTAAATGCCAAAAACCTTACCTACCTCACTTTTTTCAATACGTGAACCAGAAGTCAAATCAATGGAACATTGGTTGAAAAAATGAATGATGTCAAAGGTCCTCAAGGTAATTCAGACACTGAAGAGTTCGTTGTTGATCAATGGCTGTTATCCTCAGCAGTGGAGATTTTAGCATGTAAATCTTGGTGGGGCAAACTCAAATGATACTTTTTTAGACACATGCCAGCAAAGCCACTACACAACACAACACTACATTAATTGCACTATAACGGTGACAAACGGTGCCCACAAACTGTTATGGCCTACATAACGCTGTCCCAACAGCAGAGCTTTCTTTTCAGCACCATGGAGTGAATCCTTACCACCGCTACACCTGGCTATCAGCGGAGCCTTGTCTGGCAGCGAAACAGTCAGCCTCATTTACAGCCTTTTAAAAAAAACATAGCTGATATGGCGAACTTGCTTAAACTAATGTGGTTTCTACAGACAATTGAGATGTACAAACTATAGCATAAGGAACCAATGAGTGGATAAGAGGCAATCCATAATTTCGATTATGACATTAATGAGCGAGCTAAAACAGATGTAGTCAATATAACTATTTGAGGGGGCAATATAACTAATAAAGGGGGCATATAAGCATACAATGAAAGCTCTTACAATATTTGATGTGACATTTCTCTAAAACAGGTTATAGGCTACATGTGCACCACCAAGTCAGAATAGCAGGCTAAATTATGAGGGACCAAATTATTAGGGTGAGACACATGGGCTAATAACAACTTACTACACAACATACACTTACTATTAGTTTCTTAGCTACAGTATACATATCTCCCTGGCATATTACATCATTTATTCAGCAGCACACAAGACATTTTGGACTCACAGTTGTGCTGTGCTCACTTGAACAGGAAGGTGGCGCGGCGGTCCTTCTTATGAGCAAATTTTGTCATGAAGACAACTGGAACTAGTAAAAAAACATACTCTTCAGACATAGTCCCCACTAGAAAGGGGTCCAAATTCTCGACTTGGAATTCCGATTTGGATGACCGTTTAAAACTTATTTTCCCAGTCGGAACTCCCAGTTGTCTTGAACTCACTGAAGCTTGAGATTTGTTTTGACCCTGGCAGAAGTCGTGCTGGATTGACAGCATGGCCAATGTAGTCAACAGTTTCTGTCCCATGGTGTTGCATGTGAATGTTTATCCTTTTAAGCTTAGAAAAAAGACCCCTAAACCCAGACTTGGACCACACACACACCCTCTCCACCAAATAGCAGGCAGGGGAAGCAAAATAGTGATTGCTTTGCGACGCTTGCAGTTAACCACTGATTCCTTCCAAACCACTCATTGCTGAATTTCCAACTCGTTGTGTAATGTTTATGTCCAATGGCCGATGAGCACCGATACGTTTTATCTATAATTTATTTTCATAAGACTGCTTGTTTAGCTTGCTAGCTAAGATTTTGAAAGTGTGATGTTGACATGATCAGTCCAATCAAAGCTACAGTAGATAAAACGTGATTTGATATAATTTTATCTGTGGCCAATGACCTTGAGCCTTCTTGGATGGGCACTTCTAATGTAAATCTATGCCAGCACCGAAGGGGGCTTGAACTTTCTAGCTCTCTCTGTAGATTTTGCGGTGACGTAGTGTCCCCATGAGTGACAGAACACTGAGCCAATCACGGCGCAACTAGAGAAGATTACCAACCCCTATGCTCTGTATTTTCCACTGACTGCCCCTACCACAGAAAGCACAGAGCTAGGTTGAAGCACCTGCATTTTGGAGCTAGCTGCCTTACTCAAGAAATCAAAAAAGAGACCATGTTTGTATGCGGCTTTATTAACTCAATAAATTTGTTTTGTATTGTTTGCAAACTGATATGTGACACGGATTAATGCCAAAATAACATGCAAAACAGGCAACAACTAAAAATATGATTACTATTCTTTTTTTAGCTAAACAGGTGGGGCTCAAAACAGGTAGGGCTCTCCCCCACCTGCCCTGAATGACGGTCACCACGGATCTTCAGGCATTGATCTGATGTAAACTCTTCCTGCCTGGAGCAGGGTCTGACTCGCCGATCAATTCTTAGGTCTCTCACCAATTGAACTCCATAGAATGAACTACATTGCATCTCCTCTTTCAAGTGCAGAGTGTTGTGATGATGTGGCTCTACCTAAAAACACCTCCAAAGTTTTCATGAACACATGCTGTATGTTCTCATAATATCACATAAAATTGTTGAGTTGGTTACAGATTGACGTGGTAAAATATGGCCATTCTTTTATGCTGTAATTGGTTAAGGTATCAAGCTGAGTAAAGCTTCCCCTTAAATGCAAACCTGCCAGAACCTGTAAATCCTTCTGCGGGTATTGGCTAAGTGTACCAATAATGTTTCATGGTAGGTTTAACGATTAGCTCTATTTAAAGATTCATGGCTCTTTGACCACTCACTAATGAATTCAACACTAATGTTTTAGTCAGGGCACCAGCTCCATGCTGATGTCAGCTCCTTTCTCTAATTTGTTGTTGACCCTTCCTCACAGATCTGAAATGAGTGAAGGCATCGGTGATATGGTATCATATCAATGATTTGACATGCTGTGTTTAGCTCTCTGGTGGGCTATGTGAGTTTTTGGCCATGCTCCTTACACCTATCCAGTTCTTTTAGGATATTTTAGCAGTTGGCAAAGACCTAGTAATAGGACAGAGGGAGAGTTGCTATTGAGCTCATGCTCCATCTCTGGATTATTGGATATGCATTTCTGTGTAATGCACAAGGAAATACAGCTCAATCCACCACTAGAAGGCCGAAGGAAAAACCTTTGGAATGTAACCTTTTGTACACCCACATTATTATTTCCAACAATACGCCACCCATAATTTGTCAATACACCAATATGCTATTGACAAAGACTACTGCAACATCAGTGTCGTGATGTGACTATCATTACTGTGATGACTGCTATTCATTGAATAATTACCTACTAAGTTTAATTATAACTCAAGTAAATTAATCATGTAACAATTAACTCAGTAGGAATTTGGGGCAGGACGGGAAAAGTTTATTTAATGAGTTACCGTTTCCCAAATTAACTCAAGAATATATCGATATCATACCAGTCATCAATCAATCATTTCCTCATATCAGTCTCATTCTGACCGTCGTTGACTTCATAAATCTGCACGAACCCTAACCTAAGTGATGAATCAGCGATACACAAATTGGCTTAATTACTTACTAACTAATCACACAGAAATACACACACACACACACACACACACACACACACACACACACACACACACACACACACACACACGGTATTGGTTATTGATTACTAACATACTGCAATGAAAAGTCCCTAGTGGACTATCCCGATATGTCGGCTTGTTACACAATGGAAAAGGGGTGGGGAAAGATAAAGAGCGGGTGAGACAAAGTGAGTGGACTTATCGTACATACAATTGGAAACGATGCTCACCATAAATATGAATATTTAGCACCCTAACAACTGCTCCTTCGGATTAGAAATGCAAAATATATTTATACGTAGATGTCTTTCTCTGTCGTCTCTGTTGAAACCACTCGGCCCGTCTATGGGAAGTAGTTCGATGAAAGTCTCTGGTTGTCCACCAGAGGTCACAATGTCCTTCTTAGTTGTAGGCTTCTTTTGTTCTGGAGTGTTCTTAGAATGGATACATCAGAGGTGTACCACACGGTGGTGAGAGGGTTCTGTCTTCCCTCACGTCTTGGTCAATTGTCCTAGACTACTTTACATGCAGAGCTGCAGACGGTGAATGTTTTGGTCTAGTCTTCAACTTCTCAAATCAGATCAAATTTTATTGGTCAGATATACATGGTTAGCAGATGTTAATGCGAGTGTAGCGAAATGCTTGTGCTTCTATTTCCGACCATGCAGTAATATCTAGCAAGTAATTTAACAATTTAACAACAACTACCTTATACACACAACTGTAAAGGAATGAATAAGAATATGTACAAATAAATATATGGATGAGCGATGGCCAAACGGCATAGGCAAGATGCAGTAGATGGTATGGAGTACAGTATATACATATGAGATGAGTAATGTAGGGTATGTAAACATTATATAAAGTGGCATTGTTTAAAGTGGCATTGTTTAAAGTGACTAGTGATACATTCATTACATCCAATGTTTTATTATTAAGTGGCTAGAGGTTTGAGTCAGTATGCTTGCAGCAGCCACTCAATGTTAGTGATGGCTGTTTAACAGTCTGATGGCCTTGAGACAGAAGCTGTTTTTCAGTCTCTCGGTCCCAGCTTTGATGCACCTGTACTGACCTCGCCTTCTGGATGATAACGGGGTGAACAGGCAGTGGCTCGGGTGGTTGTTGTACTTGATTACCTTTTTGGCCTTCCTGTGCCATCGGGTGCTGTTCGTGTCCTGGAGGGCAAGTAGTTTGCCCCCGGTGATGCATTGTGCAGACCACACTACCCTCTGGAGAGCCTTACGGTTGTGGGCGGAGCAGTTGCCGTACCAGGCGGTGATACAGCCCAACAGGATGCTCTTGATTGTGCATCTGTAAAAGTGTGTTTTAGGTGACAAGCCAAATTTCTTCAGCATCCTGAGGTTAAAAAGGCGCTGTTGCGCCTTCTTCACCATGCTGTCTGTGTGAGTAGACCATTTCAGTTGTCCGTGATGTGTACGCCGAGGAACTTAAAACTTTCCACCTTCTCCACTACTGTCCCGTCGATGTGGATAGGGGGGTGCTCCCTCTGCTGTTTCCTGAAATCCACGATCATCTCCTTTGTTTTGTTGATGTTGAGTATGAAGTTATTTTCCTGACACCACACTCCGAGGGCCATCACTTGATGATTGAGTTGGAGGCGTGCATGGCCATGCAGTCATGGGTGAACAGGGAGTACAGGAGAGGGCTGAGAACGCACCTTGTGGGGCCCCAGTGTTGAGGATCAGCGGGGTGGAGATGTTGTTTCCTACCCTTACCACCTGGGGGTAGCCCGTCAGAAAGTCCAGGATCCAGTTGCACAGGACGGGGTCAAGACCCAGGGTCTCGAGCTTAATGACGAGTTTGGAGGGTACTATGGTGTTAAATGCTGAGCTGTAGTCGATAAACAGCATTCTTACATAGGTATTCCTCTTGTCCAGATGGGTTAGGGGAGTGTGCAGTGTGGTTGCGATTGCATCGTCTGTGGACCTATTGGGGCGGTGAGCACATTGGAGTGCATAGGGTGTCAGGTAGGTGGAGCTACACTGTTTGTATTCGGTCATGTTTTCGGTTGCCTTGCCTTGATTAAAAGCAGTGGTTTGCGCTTTCAGTTTTGCGCAATTGCTGCCATCAATCCAAGGTTTCTGGTTGGGGAAGGTTTTAACCTGTTGAGGACAGAAGTTCCGCTAGCGGAACCCCGTTCCGCCTGAGGAACCCCTAGCCAACAGCCAATGGCATCGCACGGCGCGAAATAAAAAAACAACTAAATTACCACAATTCAATTTTCTCAAAGAATCTACTATTTTACACCATTTTAAAGATAAGACTCTCGTTAATCTAACCACATTGTCCGATTTCAAAAAGGCTTTACAGCGAAAGCAAAACATTAGATTATGTTAGGAGAGTACATAGACACAAATGATCACACAGCCATTTTCCAAGCAAGCATATATGTCACATAAACCCAAACCACAGCTAAATGCAGCACTAACCTTTGATGATCTTCGTCTGATGACACTCCTAGAACATTATGTTATACAATACATGCATGTTTTGTTCAATCAAGTTCATATTTATATCAAAAACCAGCTTTTTACATTAGCATGTGATGTTGAGAACTAGCATACCCACCATAAACTTCCGGTGAATTTACTAAATTACTCATGTAAAACCTTGACAAAATACATAACAATTATTTTAAGAATTATAGATACAGAACTCCTTTATGCAATCGCGGTGTCAGATTTTAAAATAGCTTTTCGGCGAAAGCACATTTTGCAATATTCTGAGTACATAGCTCGGCCATCACGGCTAGCTATTTTGACACCCACCAAGTTTGGGGCTTACTAAACTCAGAATTAGTATTAGAAAAATTGGATTACCTTTGCTGTTCTTTGTCAGAATGCATTCCCAGGACTTCTACTTCAACAACAAATGTTATTTTGGTTCCAAATAATCCATAGTTATATTCAAATAGCTCCGTTTTGTTCGTGTGTTCAGGTCACTATCCGAGCGCATTTCGTGACAAAAAATTAGTGACAAAATATTCCATTACCGTACTTAGAAGCATGTCAAAAGCTGTGCCCAAATTAAACTGCCTGCTACTCGGGCCCAGAAGGTAGGATATTCATATTATTAGTAGATTTGGATAGAAAACACTGTGAAGTTTCTAAAACTGTTTGAATGATGTCTGTGAGTATAACAGAACTCATATGGCAGGCAAAAACCTGAGAAAAAAATCCAACCAGGAAGTTGTTTGCAGTTTTTCAAGTGATTCCCGATCCAGTATACAATGTCTGTGGGGTCATTATGCACTTCCTAAGGCTTCCACTAGATGTCAACAGTCTTTAGAACGTTGTTTCATGCTTCTACTGTGAATTGGGAGAGAATAAGAGGTCCTGGAGTCAGATGACTGAGAGAATGACATGAGTTCAGTGGTGCACCCTCCCATGAGAGTTAGCTGTGTTCCTTTTCTTTTCTGAAGACAAAGGAATTGTCCGGTTGGAATATTACTGAAGGTTTATGATAAAAACATCCTAACGAATGATGCTATATATCGCTTGACATGTTTCTACGAACGTAAATAGAACTTTTGACTTTTCGCCGTGACATTTTGCGCGCGCTTCCTGCATTTGGAGTAGTGGACTAAATGCGCCAACAAAAAGGAGGTATTTGGACATACATTATGGATTTTATCGAACAAAACAAACATTTATTGTGGAACTGGGATTCATGGGAGTGCATTCTGATGAAGATCAAAGGTAAGTGAATATTTATAATGCTATTTCTGATTTTAGTTGACTCCAAAATGGTGGGTATCTGTATTGCTTCTTGTTGTTGTCTGAGCGCTGTACTCAGATTATTGCAAAGTGTGCTTTCGCTGTAAAGCTTTTTTGAAATCTGACACAGCGGTTGCATTAAAGAGAAGTGTGTCTATAATTCTTTGAATAACAGTTTAATATTTTATCAATGTTTATGATGAATATTTCTGTAAATTGATGTGCTCATTCACCGGAAGATTTGGGAGGCAAACATTTCTAAACGTTACACGCCAATGTAAAATGGGGTTTTTGGATATAAATATGAACTTTATCGAGCAAAACATACCTGTATTGTGTAACATGAAGTCCTATGAGTGCCATCTGATGAAGATCATCAAAGGTTAGTGATTAATTTTAGCTGTATTTCTGGTTTTTGTGACGCCTCTCCTTGCTTGGAAAATGGCTGTGTGGTTTTATTTGTCTCGGCGCTGTCCTAACATAATCTAATGTTATGCTTTCGCGGTAAAGCCTTTTTGAAATCGGACAATGTGATTGTATTAACGAGAATTGTATCTTTAAAATGGGATATAATAGTTGAATGATGAGATTTTTGTAGTTTTGAATTTGCCACCCTGCTATTTCACTGGCTGTTGAATAGTGTGTCCCGCAGAGGTTAAAGTTACAATGTTCCCGTTATAACGTCTTTCTGATCTGATCATTTCAATAACATCACAAAATAGACATGAATTTCCCTATTCCATTTCTCATCATTATCAACATTCGGAGGATGAAATATATTGCCCCAGTGTCCATTGTTTGATGTTGAAGTTCTTGGGCAGTAAACTCTTCATAAGGCACACAGATATTCCAATCACCTAAACTAGGCCCCAAAGGGAATCGTCTGCTTACGACTGGAGTGAGGTGTCATAAAACCCCCACATCCACCTTCTCCCCCTCTGCGGGAGAGAGAGAGAGCGCTCTAGAACTGATCCACTGTAACCTGATCCTTTGGATACTCACAGGAGAGTCATGACATCAGTAAAACACACAACAACTATTATTCACAACGTAATCTGTAGTCCACCAGTAGTAAAGTGGAGGAATTAGAAAGAAGCAAACAGACTTTTCTTTATTCATAAGTACACTCTATACACGCAGAGGTAATGATCTGTTCTTGCATCATAGGCAGCATACCGCCTACACAAAACACATTGCATAATGAACAGCCATAAGTCATAAGCAGCTTTTCTGACCAAGGCCATTATCATCACCAGAGGTAGAGAACACAAGGGTTGAAAACAATATTTACTAGGACATACTTGTTATGATTTTCCTCTCCCCTGAGAGAGAGAGAGAGAGAGAGAGAGAGAGCTCAATTTCAATAATACAAAATATGTTATAGATTGAGTTGTGTCAATATATTAACAGATTAATATTTTAGGAGTTAGTCCTTTAGATTATCCATCCCTGGTAAAAACAATACAGAGGTTCTTACTGAGGCCATTGAGTAAACATAGTCACTCTATCCTACCTAAATAAAGGTTAAATAAAAATGCAATAAAATAACAATTGCTCTTCTGTCCTAATATTTCCTGTATTTGTTCAGGAGATACAGTATAATATCTGAGTACATCATGAGACACATAGGAGATATGTGAATGAAAGGCATACCATCATACAGTATGAGCTCCTCAATGTGGGCCATTAAAGCCTCCTAGCTGTCTGTAAGTCATGCTTGCCCTGACCAGTGTCGTATGTCCCCTGGTCTTTACCCTAATTTGTTAACCAATGTTTTAACAATTTATAACTGCTGTGGCAACACAATTCCCAAAGAGAGTGAGAGGAAATGAAGCCATTCAGATGTACTTGGATGGATATAAGTAGGACACCTTGTCACTAATCCCATCCCAGCATCTCACGAATCTATACTATTCGTTCACAGGGAGAACAATTAATATATGTTTGGGCCACACTACCGTAGTGTTAGATACTTTTAATTTAAAGAGATGGTCACTCTAACTGAAGATGGGACAGACATAAGGCATATACAGTACCTTGCAAAAGTATTCATCCCCCTTGGCGTTTTTCCTATTTTGTTGCATTACAACCTGTAATTTAAATAGATTTTTATTTGGATTTAACGTACATACACAAAATAATTTAAATTGGTGAAGTGAATTGATAAAAATAACTTGTTTAAAAAAAAAAGATTTAAATGGAAAAGTAGTGTGTGCAAATGTATTCACCCCCTTTACTATTAAGCCCCTAAATACGATCTGGTGCAACCAATTACCTTCAGAAGTCACATAATTAATTAGATTGCACACAGGTGGACTTTATTTAAGTGTCACATGATCTGTCACATGATCTAAGTATATATAGACCTCTTCTGAAAGGGCATTAATCAGAGAGGCAACAAAGAGACCAAAGATAACCCTCAAGGAGCTGCAAAGCTCCACATCGGAGATTGGAGTATTTGTCCATAGGACCACTTTGAGCCGCACACTCCACAGAGCAAAGCTTTACGGAAGAGTGGCCAGAAAAAAGCCATCGCTTAAAGAAAAAAATGAGCAAACACGTTTGGTGTTCGACAAAAGGCATGTGGGAGACCCCCCAAACATATGGAAGGAGGTACTCTGGTCAGATGAGACTAAAATTTAGCTTTTTGGCCATCAAGGAAAATGCTATTTCTGACACAAACCCAACACCTCTCATCACCTCGAGAATACTATCCCCACATTGAGGTATGATGGTGGCAGAATCATGCTGTGGGGATGTTTTTCATCGGCAGGGATTGGGAAACTGGTCCGAATTGAAGGAACGATGGTGCTAAATACAAGGAAATTCTTGAGGGGAAACCTGTTTCAGTCTTCCAGAGATTTGAGACTGCGATGGAGGTTCACCTTCCAGCGGGACAATGACACTAATCTGCTAAAGCAACACTCAAATGGTTTAAGGGGAAACATTTAAATGTCTTGAAATGGCCTAGTCAAAGTCCAGACCTCAATCCAATTGAGAATCTGTGGTATGATTTAAAGATTGCTGTACACCAGTGGAACCCATCCAACTTGAAGGAGCTGGAGCAGTTGAGCTTTGAAGAATGGGCAGCAATCCCAGTGGCTAGATGTGCCAAGCTTATAGAGACATACCCCCAAGAGACTTGCAGGTGCAATTACTGCAAAAGGTGGCTCTGCAAAGTATTTCTTGTTTGTTTCACAATAAAGAATATTTTGCATCTTCAAAGTGGTAGGTATGTTGTGTAAATCAAATGATACAACCCCCCCCCCAATAATAAATTTTAATTCCAGGTTGTAAGGCAATAAGATAGGAAAATTTCCAAGGGGGGTGAATACTTTCACAAAGCAACTGTAGGTCTTCTGAATGGGTGATGCCACTGGTGATGCCAATAATTGCTGCATTCGTATCAAGTAATCATGCCTATCTGTGTGGTTACAACAGAAAATGTAATCAAAGACAGACTTGATATGCTGCTCAGTGTTCATGATATTCTCTGTGTAGAGAATTAACAGATTCATGTTATTTAAATCTGCATGGCTTCATTTCCTCTCAATCCCTGTGGAAATTGAGTTGCCACAGCAATTAGTAAGTGTTAAGGCATTGGTTAACAAATTAGGGGCAAGACCAGAGGACACTGGTCAGGTCAAGCATGACTTACAGGCAGCTAGGAGGCTTTAGTGGCCTACGTACACTGAGGAGATCATACTGTATGATGGTATGCCTCCTCATTCACATATCTCTTACAGTTGAAATCGGAAGTTTACATACACTTAGGTTGGAGTCATTAAAACTTGTTTTTCAACCAGTCCACGAATGTCTTGTTAACAAACTATAGTTTTGGCAAGTTGGTTAGGACATTTACTTTGTGTATGACACAAGTAATTTTTGTAACAATTGTTCAGACAGATTATTTCACTTATAATTACTGTATCACAATAACAGTGGGTCTGAAGTTTACATACACTAAGTTGACTGTGCCTTTAAACAACTTGGACAATTCAAGAAAATGATGTCATGGCTTTAGAAGATTCTAATAGGCTAATTTACATAATTTGAGTCAAATGAAGTTGTACCTGTGGATGTATTTCAAGGCCTACCTTCAAACTCAGTGCCTCTTTGCTTGACATCATGGGAAAATCAAAAGAAATCAGCCAAGACCTCAGAAAATAAATTGTAGACCTCCACAAGTCTGGTTCATCATTGGGAGCAATTTACAAATGCCTGAAGGTAACACATTCATCTGTACAAACAATAGTACGTAAGTATAAACACCATGGGACCACGCAGCCGTCATATCGCTCAGGAAGGAGACGTGTTCTGTCTCCTAGAGATGAACGTACTTTGGAGCAAAAAGTGAAAATCGATCCCAGAACAACAGCAAAGGACCGTGTGAAGATGCTGGAGGAAAGAGGTACAAAAGTATCTATATCCACAATAAAACGAGTCCTACATGGACATAACCTGAAAGGCCGCTCAGCAAGGAAGAAACCACTGCTCCAAAACCACCATAAAAAAGCCCGACTACGGTTTGCAACTGCACATGGGGACAAAGACCGTACTTTTTGGAGGAATGTCCTCTGGTCTGATGAAACAAAAATGGAACTGTTTGGCCATAATGACCATCGTTATGTTTGGAAGAAAAAGGGGGAGGCTTGCAAGCTGAAGGGCATCATTCCTACCGTGAAGCACGGGGGTGACAGCATCATGTTGTGGGGGTGCTTTGCTGCAGGAGGAACTGGATGGCGTCATGAGGTAGGAAAATTATGTGGATATATTGAAGCAACATCTCAAGACATCAGTCAGGAAGTTAAAGCTTGGTCGCAAATGGGTCTTCCAAATGGACAATGACCCCAAGCATACTTCCAAAGTTGTGGCAAAATGGCTGAAGGACAACAAAGTCAAGGTATTGGAGTGGCCATCACAAAGCCCTGACCTCAATCCTATATAACATTTGTGGGCAGAACTGAAGAAGCGTGTGCGAGCAAGGAGGCCTACAAACCTGATTCAGTTACACCAGCTTTGTCAGGAGGAATGGGCCAAAATTCGCCCAACTTATTGTGGGAAGCAATTCTACCAAATACTAATTGTGTGTATGTAAACTTCTGACACCCAGGGAATGTGATGAAAGAATTAAAAGGTGAAATAAATCATTCTCTCTACTATTATTCTGACATTTCACATTCTTAAAATAAAGTGGTGATCCTAACTGACCTAAGACAGCGAATTTTTACAAGGATTAAATGTCAGGAATTGTGAAAAACTGAGTTTAAATGTATTTGGCTAAGGTGTATGTAAACTTCCGACTTCAACTGTATATGTCTCAACATATACTAAGATATTATATTGTATCTTGTGAACAAATATTAGGACAGAAGAGCAATTGTTATTTAATTGTACTTTTATTTAACCTTTATTTAGGCAGGGTGAAGTCTGTCCCACCTGGCCAACATCCGGTGAAATTGCAGAGCGTGAAATTCAAACTACAGAATTATTCATATTTAACTTTCATAAAATCACAAGTGTAATACATCAAAATAAAGCTTAACTTCTTGTTAATCCAGCCGCTGTGTCAGATTTCAAAAAGGCTTTACGGCGAAAGCAAACCATGCGATTATCTCAGGACTGCGCCCCGCATACAAACGCATTAAAAACATATTTCAACCAGGCAGGTGCACCACGAAAGTCAGAAATAGCGATATAATAAATGCCTTACCTTTGATGATCTTCTTCTGTTGGCATTCCTAAAGGTCCCAGATACATCACAAATGGTCCTTTTGTTCAATAATGTCCTTCTTTGTATCCATAAAAACTCAGCTTCAGTCAATAATCTACCCAGTTTCCCTCCTTCAAAATGAATCCCAAACGTTACTAATAAACTTTTCCAAACAAGTCAAAAACATTTTTAAATCAAACCTTAGGTACCCTAATACGTAAATAAACGATACAATTTAAGACGGAGAATCGTTATTGTCTTTACCGGAGAAAAATACTAAAGAACGCGCACTCTTCCAAGCGCTTGGAAACACTACAGCCAAAATGGGAGCCACCTAGAAAAACTACAATTTCGGGCTCATTTTCCCAAAAACGGATGCTTTTCATCCGGACGTGAAAATACTGCCCCCTACCCAAGAGGTTAATTCTCTACACAGAGACTATCATTAGCACTGAGCAGTATATCAAGTCTGTCTTTGGTGACATTTTCTGTTGTTTCACGGATCTGTACTATTCATTCACATGGAGAACCATTTAATGAACATATATTTCAGATAGCAACAGACACACTACCATAGTGTTAGCTACTTTTCATTTAAAGAGATGGTCACTCAGGCCTGGGCAATCCCAGTCCTTGGCGGACTGATTGGTGTCACACTTTTCCCCCATCCCTAGTAAACACAGCTGATTTAAACTAATTGCATTTTTAACTGAAGTTCATGAGTAGTTGATTATTGGTCAGGTGTGTTAGCTGGGGCTGGGGCAAAAGTGTGACACCAATCAGGCCCCAGAGGACTGGAGTTGCCCAGGCCTGCGAGTCTAACTGAAGGTGGGATAGACATAAGGCGTATATGTCTGCTGTATGTGTGAAGCCAATAAGTGCTGCATTAGTGACAAGTAATCATGATGCTTAATCATTTAAAAACACATTGCAATTGATTTGTCCTACGTGATCTAAAGGTCACCATTAACATTTAAGGACAATACATTAATGGAATGCCAGTAGAATATGTTGGACACAACATAAAATGTCACCAAAGACAGACTTGATATGCTGCACAGTGTTCATGATATTCTCTATGTAGAGAGAGCTTACATTTGGAATTTCTGACATGTGCTTTGTTGTTTTGTTCAACCCAGCAATGAATGTCTGCCATTAATTAGGACGAGAAACCACAGTTCCCATCCATTTGTTTAGCTTGACTCTTCTTGGAGTACATAGTCATTAACAACCTGAATTCATCAAAAGACCTAGTCTTATTTTAAAGAATGTGGGAATACATTGTCTCAATATATTTCATTAGTAGACATGATAAGTAGGGTCAGCAAAGGACTTCCGAAAATCAAGACTAGGGGAGGAAAAAACAGCAATGTGTAGTGATGCAGAAAATTAAATAATTGACAGGAAATAATTGGTTGTTTTGCTCAGTTTGTCTCTGTATGCATAGTTCGATCTCTCTCGGCTTTAACAGGTGACATCAATATGGGAACATATTTTTCACCTGGATTCACCTGGTCAGTCTGTCATGGAAAGAGCTGGTGTTCCTAATGTGTTGTACATTGTTGTGTGTGTTTTGTACGTATGCTTTGTGTGTTCTTTCCTGTTGGAGTGATTACATACTCTAATACAGCCCCTCTTCCAGCATTTGGGAAAATTCACCTGTAACGGGCGTCATATAGAGGAGACCAAGGCGCAGCGTGTTGAGTGCTCATCTTTACTTTTAATGAAAACACTTAAACAAAGAATACAAAACGACAGCCAACAGTTCTGTCAGGTTATAATAACAAAACAACTACCCACGAAAACCAAGGGGAAAAAGGCTGCCTAAGTATGGCTTCCAATCAGAGACAACGATAGACAGCAGCCTCTGATTGGAAACCATACCCGGTCAAAACATAGAAAGCAAAACATAGAATGCCCACCCCTATCACACCCTGACCTTACTAAACAGAGAAAAACCAGCTCTTAGCCTGTTAGGGCTAGGGGGCAGCATTGACACGGCTGGATAAAAAACATACCCGATTTAATCTGGTTACCACTCCTACACAGTAACTAGAATATGCATATACTTATTACATATGGATAGAAAACACCCTAAATTTTCTAAAACTGTTTGAATGGTGTCTGTGAGTATAACAGAACTCAAATGGCAGGTCAAAACCTGAGAGATTCCTTTACAGGAAGTGGCCTGTCTGACCATTTGTTGAACTTCTTTTCCATCTCTATCATTTACTAAGGATCTCTGCTCTAACGTGACACTTCCCACGTCGTCCATAGGCTCTCAGAGCCCGGGAAAAAACAGAATGTCGTCATTCCAGCCCCAGGCTGAAACACATTATCGCCTTTCTCAAGTGGCCGATCAAGAGACACTGGCTTATGCGCGTGACCCCGACAGCCCCCGCCTTTGGGATTTTTTCCTCTGTTTGCCGAAAAGGAGATTCCCTGTCGGAATATTATCGCTTTTCTACGAGAAAAGTGTCGTAAAAATTGATTTTAAACAGCGGTTGACATGCTTCGAAGTACGGTAATGGAATACTTCGAATTTTATTGTCACGAATTGCGCCAAGCGCGTGACACTTCTTTACTATTTCGGATAGTGTCTGGAACGCTCGGATATAACGATGGATTATTTTGGACCAAACCAACATTTGTTACTGAAGTAGCAGTCCTGGCTGTGTATTCTGACGAAGACAACAAAAGGTAATGACACTTTTATAATAGTAAATATGATTATGGTGAGTGCTAAACTTGCCGGGTGTCTAAATAGCGAGCCCGTGATGCCTGGGCTATGTACTTAGAATATTGCAAAATGTGCTTTCACCAAAAAGCTATTTTAAAATCGGACATATCGAGTGCATAGAGGAGGTCTGTATCTATAATTCTTAAAATAATTGTTATGCTTTTTGTGAACGTTTATCGTGAGTAATTTAGTAAAATGTTAGCGAATTCCCCGGAAGTTTGCGGGGGGTATGCTAGTTCTGAACGTCACATGCTAATGTAAAAAGCTGGTTTTTGATATAAATATGAACTTGATTGAACAAAACATGCATGTATTGTATAACATAATGTCCTAGGGTTGTCATCTGATGAAGATCATCAAAGGTGAGTGCTGCATTTAGCTGTCTTCTGGGTTTTGGTGACATTATATGCTGGCTTGAAAAATGGGTGTCTGATTATTTCTGGCTTGGTACTCTGCTGACATAATCTAATGTTTTGCTTTCGTTGTAAAGCCTTTTTGAAATCGGACAGTGTGGTTAGATTAACGAGAGTCTTGTCTTTAAATGGCTGTAAAATAGTCATATGTTTGAGAAATTGAAGTAATAGGATTTTTAAGGTTTTGAAAATCGCGCCACAGGATAGCAGTGGCTGTTACGTAGGTGGGACGAATTCGTCCCGCCTAGCCTAGAGAGGTTAGGTCAGAGCGTGACAGTACCCCCCCCAAAGGTGCGGACGCCCGGCCGCAAACCTGAACCTATAGGGGAGTGTCCGGGTGGGCATCTGTACTTGGCGGTGGCTCTGGTTCAGGGCGTAGCACCCCCACCGCCAGCTGATCCCCCCGCTTCTGTGTGTCCGGAGGAACCAGACCGTGGATCATCGCCGAAGGCTTTGGAACGCCACTGAAGACTCTGGGCTGCAGACCGCCACCGAAGACTCGGGGCTGCAGACCGTCGCCGGAGGCGCCGGACTGAGGAGCGTCGCCGGAGGCTCCGGACAGAGGAGCGTCGCCGGAGGCTCCGGACAGAGGAGCGTCGCCGGAGGCTCCGGACTGAGGAGCGTTGTTGTAGGTTCCGGACTAGGGACCGTTGCTGCAAGCTCCATGCCATGGATCATCAATACAGGTTCCGCGCCATGGATCATCACTGGAGGCTTTGTGCCATGGATCATCTCTACAGGCTCCGGGCCAAGGATCATCCCTACAGGCTTCTTGCCATGGATTATCCCTACAGGCTCCTTGCCATGGATTATCCCTACAGGCTCCTTGCCATGGATTACCTCTGGAGGCTTCGTACCATGGAACATCCCTACAGGCTCCGGGCTATAGATTATCACTGGAGGCTTTTCTCGTGGAGCTGGAACAGGTCTCACCGGACTGGAGAGACGCACTGAGGACCGGGTGCTCAGAGCAGGCACCGGCCGTACTGGGCTATGGAGGCGCACTGGAGGGAGAGTGCGAGGAGCAGGCACAGGACGTACTGGGCTATGGAGGCACACTGGAGGGAGAGTGCGAGAGGCAGGCACATGCTCACCACAATAAGCACGGGGAGTTGGCTCAGGTCTCACCCCTGGCCCAGCCAAACTACCCGTGTGCCCCCCCCAAATGTTTTTGGGGGCTGCCTCTCTTTCTTCCCCAGTAGGCTATGATACCTGTCTATTACCTAGCCCCAAGTCCAGTTTCTCCTTTCGGTCCACTCCTTCATCGACCAGGTATCCATCTCTGCCCGGGCACGCCGCTTGATCCAATCGTGGTGGGTAGTTCTCTAACGGGCGTCATATAGAGGAGACCAAGGCACAGCGTGTTGAGTGCTCATCTTTACTTTTAATGAAAACACTTAAACAAAGAAAACAAAACGACAGCCAACAGTTCTGTCACGTTATACTAACAAAACAGAAAACAACTACCCACGAAAACCAAGGGGAAAAAGGCTGCCTAAGTATGGCTTCCAATCGGAGACAACGATAGACAGCTGCCTCTGATTGGAAACCATACCCGGCCAAAACATAGAAAACAAAACATAGAATGCCCACCCCCTATCACACCCTGACCTAACTAAACAGAGAAAAAACAGCTCTCTTAGGTCAGAGCATGACAACACCCCCCTTCCCAAGCGCACGTGTGTTTCTATGGGCACAAGCACTGTCCATGACACAAACTGTTCACACCCCTCTTGCGGCAGACAGAACATTTTAAAGCTTGTTTCCTGCAATTCTATACATTTTGACATGGGGTGCAGAGAACATTTAGCAGTTTTAAAGTAAATGTTATGCAATTCTACACACAAAACCTAGCTAAGAAATGTTAGCTGACATGGGCTAGTTGATCTAGACATTTCTGACAAGTTATAAATAGCTCTCTCTAAGGTCTACAATGACTGACATGACAAGAAAACCCGCTGATACACTACCCAATTTAGAAATTGCACCTTGTGCATTCTACTATTACAAGTAGAAATGTTGAGACATCCCACAGTTTGGGAACCACTGCTCTAATACACAGCTGTCCTCACAAACAATCAACTGGGATTTCTTAACAAAAACAATATGGACATTAGATTAAAATAGATTTCTATGCCTTTGAATCAGACCAGTCACTGTTTGTAATGTGAGGTGTTATACAGCCATTCTCAGATCCTTAGTAAACAATCTAGGAATCTATACATGCAATAGAACTAAGGACTTCCTGTGATAGGAATGGGTTCAGGGTGGCACAAGTTTCCCTATTATTCATGGGGTCATTTGACAAGTCAAGGCCTTGGGTGGTTGCCATGGAGACATGCATATTTTCAGGACATGATCCACTTGGAAAGAACTTAAATTGGCTTGGAGGATATAAAATTACAATTAACTAGTAAAGGCTGTGTTTAACTCTCTTTCTGGAGTCCTGCAGTGCCTACTCAGGTTCATTGTGATGCAAAACATTCTTGATTAATATAGAGTCTGAATGGATAGGGAGTCCAGTCCTTCAACCTGACTGTAGATGCATTACCCTGCAAACCAAAGTTGGGGACAGCATGGGTTTATTGTTATGGGTTTGTGTCTTCTCTTCAATAGTTTTGCTACTGTCTCCACACAGATGTCCTATGTTATATGCCATCTTAATTGGTACTGAGCTGCCTCAGTTCTTTTAAAATAAACGAGGAGGCATGCAGGATAGCTGTACCTCATCGATTTAGATGGAACAGAGGGGATTCTATTAGTCCTGTGGAGGACATGTGTTTTTTCTCAGCTGCGCCCTAAATTGGATCAATCAACTCTCCATTCCAAATGGCAAAACCTCTGATTACACCAATTAGTGGGACTTGAAATGAATTACCCCTTGCACCCCCCCCCCAACCCCCCCCCCCCCGTTTCTTTATTCCCTTTCCCTTTGTAGCTATGTTCACTACTTCTTCTCAGATACACAAGCATGCCTACGACCACAGTGGGAAAGAGGTCATGTTTCTTTCTATTTAAATCAAATGTTATTTATTTGTCACATGCGCCGACCTTACAGACCTTACAGGGAAATGCTTACTTACAATACCCTAACCAACAATGGAGTTAATCTTAATTTTTTTATCAACTTAAAAAATAAGAATAAGAAATAAAAGTAAGAAATAATTAAAGAGCAGCAGTAAAATAAAAATAGCAAGGCTATATACAGGGTGTACCTGTACAGAGTCAATGTGCGGGGGCACCGGTTAGTTGAGGTAATTGAGGTAATGGTAATATGTACATGTAGGTAGAGTTATTAAAGTGACTATGCACAGATAATAACAGAGAGTAGCAGCAGTGGTAAAGAGGGGGGGGGGGGGGCAATGCAAATAGTCTGGGTAGCCATTTGATTAGATGTCCAGGAGTCTTATGGCTTGGGGGTAGAAGCTGTTTAGAAGCCTCTTGGACCTAAACTTGGTGCTCCGGTACCGCTTGCCATGCTGTAGCAGAGAGAACAGTCTATGACTAGGGTGGCTGGAGTCTTCGACAATTTTTAGGCCCTTCCTCTGACACTACCTTGTATAGAGGTATTGGATGGCAGGAAGCTTGGCCCCAGTGATGTACTGGGCCATATGCACAACCCTCTGTAGTGCCTTGCGGTTGGAGGCTGAGCAGTTGCCATACCAGGCAGTGATGCAACTAGTCAGGACGCTCTCGATGGTGCAGCTGTAGAACCTTTTGAGGATCTGAGGACCCATGCCAAATCTTTTCAGTCTTCTGAGGGAGAATAGGTTTTGTCGTGCCCACTTCACGACTGTCTTGGTGTGCTTGGACCATGTTAGTTTGTTGGTGATGTGGACACCAAGGAACTTGAAGCTCTCAACCTGCTCCATTACAGCCCCGTCGATGAGAATGGGGATGTGCTCGGTCCTCCTTTTCCTGCAGTCCACAAACATCCCCTTTGTCTTGATCACGTTGAGGGAGAGGTTGTAGTCCTGGCACCACACGGCCAGGTCTCTGACCTCCTCCCTATAGGCTGTCTCGTTGTTGTCGGTGATCAGGCCTACCACTATTGTGTCATCGGCAAACTTAATGGTGTTGGAGTCGTGCCTGGCCGTGCAGTCATGAGTGAACAGGGAGTACAGGAGGGGACTGAGCAAGCACCCCTGAGGGGCCTCTGTGTTGATGATTGTCGTGGAAAATTGTCTTAAGAATATAACACTCTTACAAGAACTTGTGAATTCAATATAGGCTTTAATACAAAGTAACAAAGCCGAGCTGGTCCGCGGAACAACTGGCTTCCCTGAGCACCGGCTCTGCTTTTATACACATACAGCATACAGTGGGGGAAAAAAGTATTTAGTCAGCCACCAATTGTGCAAGTTCTCCCACTTAAAAAGATGAGAGAGGCCTGTAATTTTCATCATAGGTACACGTCAACAATGACAGACAAAATGAGAAAAAAAATCCTGAAAATCACATTGTAGGATTTTTTATGAATTTATTTGCAAATTATGGTGGAAAATAAGTATTTCTTACATCTAGACGTTCCGCTAGCGGAACACCTGCTCCAATATCCAATGATAGGGTGGCGCGAATTACAAATTATTCAAAAATCCAAAAACTTCCATTTTTCAAACATATGACTATTTTACACAATTTTAAAGACAAGACACTCCTTTATCTAACTACACTATCCGATTTCAAAAAGGCTTTACAGCAAAAGCAAAACATTAGATTATGTCAGCAGAGTACCCAGCCAGAAATAATCAGACACCCATTTTTCAAGCTAGCATATAATGTCACAAAAAACAAAACCACAGCTAAATGCAGCACTAACCTTTGATGATCTTCATCAGATGACACTCCTAGGACATTATGTTATACAATACATGCATGTTTTGTTCAATCAAGTTCATATTTATATCAAAAACCAGCTTTTTACATTAGCATGTGACGTTCAGAACTAGCATTCCCACCGAACACTTCCGGTGAATTTACTAAATTACTCACGATAAACATTCACAAAAAACATAACAATTATTTTAAGAATTATAGATACAGAACTCCTTTATGCAATCGCTATGTCCGATTTTAAAATAGCTTTTCGGTGAAAGCACATTATGCAATATTCTGAGTAGATAGCCTGGCCACCCACCAAGTTTGGCACTCACCAAACTCAGATTTACTATAAGAAAAATTGGATTACCTTTGCTGTTCTTCGTCAGAATGCACTCCCAGGACTTCTACTTCAATAACAAATGTTGGTTTGGTTCCAAATAATCCATAGTTATATCCAAATAGCGGCGTTTTGTTCGTGCGTTCAAGACACTATCCAAAGGGTAAAGAAGGGTGACGCGCCCGGCGCGTTTCGTGACAAAAAAATTCAAAATATTCCATTACCGTACTTCGAAGCATGTCAAACGCTGTTTAAAATCAATTTTTATGCGATTTTTCTCGTAAAAAAGCGATAATATTCCGACCGGGAAACCCTGTTTTCGTTCAAAGACGAAAAAATAAAAACATGGAGTCGTCTCGTGCACGCGCCCCCAGTCTCATTGTTCTCAGATCGACCACTATCCAAATACGCTACTGTTTTTCAGCCATGGCCGGCAAAGTCATCATTCAACGTTCTGGCGCCTTCTGAGAGCCTATGGGAGCGTTAGAAAATGTCACGTTACAGCAGAGATCCCCTGTTTTGGATAGAGATGATCAAGAAGATGATGATCAAGCTTCCTGTTTGGAATCTTCTCAGGTTTTGGCCTGCCAAATGAGTTCTGTTATACTCACAGACACCATTCAAACAGTTTTAGAAACTTTGGAGTGTTTCCTACCCAAAGCTAATAATTATATGCATATTCTAGTTTCTGGGCAGGAGTAATAATCAGATTAAATCGGGTACATTTTTTATCCGGCCGTGAAAATACTGCCCCCTATCCATAACAAGTTAACTTGTTTACCCGGGGGTCAGTCTAGGACAACAGGTTATGCTATTTCTCACATTGAATAATGTCCCCGATGCCATTCGGTTCACTGATCCACATGTCTGGACATGTACGGACGTGTAATTCACTTGTTTACCCCGGGGGTCACTGGACATGTACGGAGGTGTAATTCACTTGTTTACCCGTCGGGGTTAGTCTACGACAGCAGGGCGCCACATGTATCAGCAGGGCTTCACATACATGGACATGTCTGGACTTGTACGGAGGTGTAATTCACTTGTTTCCCCCTGCGGGTCAGTCTAGGACGGGTCGTGCCATTTTCAAGTTCAATAATATCCCCCAGGCCATCAGGTTCACTCATCCATTTGTCTGGACCCATGACCATATTGCTACCATTTTCTTTCCTACAGCTTACACATGGGTACACGAATAAAGGCACCCGTTCACTTGTGTACTACTCCAGTCAGTCTACCACAGGTTCGACACAGGGGCCTGGGGTCACAATGACCCGAGGACAGCGGGAGGGTTAACATGCTGATAGAAATGAGGTAAAATGGATTTAAGTTTCCCTGCATTAAAGTCCCCGGCCACTAGGAGCGCCGCCTCTGGATGAGCGTTTTCCTCTTTGCTGATGGCGGTGTACAGCTTGGTGCTATCTTAGTGCCTGCATCGGTCTGTGTTTCCTGAATATGTTGCTGTGTTTCCGTGGGTCCAAACTGTCAGAATTCTAATTTATGTATTGTTCATCAAATCAAATTTTATTGGTCACATACACATATTTAGCAGATGTTATTGCGGGTGTAGTGAAATGCTTTTAAACTGTAGAATGCTTGTATAATGCTTGTTATCTGTAGGCTGTTTATGTAACAAGCACCCTAGACTTTGATAGACATACAAATTGTTGATTCATGCCTCATTTTCTTCAATCAAGCCTTGTAATTACATTCAACTCAATTTAATTAATATTTGCATGTTTCTATTCTATATGTAAATGTAATAAATTATTCTTCCTGACAGTACTCATACGCTGTTACAGAAGATAAGATATCAGTATAATGTTAACACTGAATTAAGTTGAAAATGTACCCAATTTATGGAATATTTTCATACGATAGTCTGAACTTGCCTTGCTCACAAATTACAAATGGTGATGATATTGCAATAACTTTAAAAACAGTTCGCTCAGGCGAGCAAGCAACCTCGCTTGTATTCTTGCCTACTGTGCCAGCAGCATCTTAACATTGTTGTGTTGCTAATCACTCAGTCACAGTGGCATGGGTCACCCTGCATGTGTTCACATTTGAGTGGGAGTGATGGAGATGAGACTGTGATCCTCCTGCTGTTTTAATATCTCATATAGTCATACACTTAAGAGAAACAAATGATCTGCCACAACCAAGTCATCAAGGACCAATACCCCTTTTATATGTAGCTTTGAATACATACTATTAAGAGAAGTAAAAAGATGAGACTGATACTCCTGCTGTTTCACTATCTCATGTAGTCAAACACTTAGTACAGTATAACAAGAAAATGTGCTGCAACATTCAATCAACAATCTTCCTACACTACCAATATCCCTTTTATTCGTTCATAACAGCATATCCTCTGATGGCTGGTTTTACAATAGTGTTTTATTTGAACACTGTTTCAGCGTTTGAAATCAGAATTATATTTGATGGGTGTAAATGGCTTGCTGTCACACAGTGTGCTATGAAAATCAAGTATATTCTGGGAGACTGTTAATTATGCTGTCATCTCAGGACATGAGTCCCCTATGAAGGCGTGCTGTTTTTAGCAGTCTGGTGGAGTGTTTGATGGCAGGGGCGAGCATTGCCACCAAAATCCTTTGAGTCCATACAGTCTTGGAAAAAAGGGTTCCAAAAGGGTTCTTCAGCTGTCCCCATAGAGAAACCCTTTTTGGTTACAGGTAGAACTCTTTTAGGTTGTAAAACCCTCTGTAGAAAGTTCTACATGGAACTCAAAAGGGTTCTACCTGGAACCAAAAAGTGTTTTTCAAATGGTTCTTCTATGGGGACAGCCAAAGAGCCCTTTTAGGTTAAAGATAGCAATTTTTTTTGAAGAGTGTACGGATACGGTCCACATAACTTGTGTATGTGTCTGTCTGTGTCCTCACATGCACATTTTGTGTGCTCAAACTACCACTGGTCATTGCTAGCTTGCCAGCTATCAAGCAAAGTGAGGTTGCACTTCAATCTAAAATATAAAACTAATTCACATTTTTGGTCAAATTAGTTAGCTGGCTAGTTGACTTTTACAAAGATGGTAGCCACAGGAGCTACAATTCTTAATCACACCAAAAATTAGAGCACATACACTGACATTTGATCAATTTAAACCTCCTCCAGTGTCAGTTTGGAATAAATCCCTAATATCAATGTACATTTGATTTTAAAACCATTTAGCAGAACGATTAACTTTAAAGTCAAAATTATATTTAGAAGAAGGATTAAATTGATCTAAGATTAATTTAAATTAGGTTTAGAATTTGGTGCAACAATATTAATAGATACACTTTGATTTAACCCAGTTTAAGAGTTAATCCATGTTTGTGCAACTCACGCTTGGGGTTATAGGCCTAGTTAATTGGTCTGCAACCTGACTAGGTGTGTGCATAAAATGTGAGAAATCAGCATATGCGACCAGGTGTTGACTGCATGTACCCAGGCAACAGCAACCTTAACTTGGTCCAGGGAAAGCTGTGTCGCTCTTGACTTCTTAGCTGGCCAGCACAAACAGATTATTGTTGTTCAGTTAGGGGTTACAAAAATGTACGCAAAATGGAAAGTACAAACAGGCCTGCCCAATACCTCAGGCCACTAAACAAACCAGCAGCCTCATGGCTTTGCGAGCTGGCACTCTGACTCACGATCACCCTAATTGGCAGCACCTGTGTCTTTAAAGCTGCGGACCTGGACCCGTTTGATGCTGCTCCCTGGGGGATGGAATGTGGAAGTGGTAGCTTTAGTGTGCTGTAAGTCGCTCTGGATAAGAGCATCTGCTAAATGACGTAAATGTAAAAATGTAAATGTCTAAAGTACCTAACTTATTCCATAACACTCTCAAGGATGAATCTCAACCAATGTAACATTTGAGAAGGAGGGGTAGGGAAGAGATTGGAGAGGAGTGTTTCAAGTAGTGTACATGTGGATGAATTGACCTTCAACAGATACTATGGTTGATTTTCTTCAATAATCAGACCTTTTTATTGTTATTTTTTTATAAATCTTTGGGATGTATTTTTTTAACCTTTATTTAACAAGTCAAGTCAGTTAAGAACAAAATCTTATTTACAATGACAGCCTAGGAACAGTGGATTAACTGCCTTGTTCATGGGCAGAATGACTGATTTTTGTCAGGTCCATGATTTGATCTAGCAACCTTTCAGTTACTGGCCCAACACTCTAACCACTAGGCTACCTGCCACCCCAGTCTTGACCCTTCACCATGTTCAGCTGAGATTGCCCTCGAAAAACGCATGGGTCCTAATTAGTGATGCACCGATATTACATTTTTGGCCGATACCGATATCCAGTATTTTCCTTGCCAAAAAAACCCCGATACCAATAACCAATATTTACATTTTAGTGGACTTTTAAGCATTCTCGTACAGTTAAATAGTTAACACACACACACATGGACACAGCGGTCTAAGGCACTGCATCTCAGTGCAAGAGGTGTCACCACAGTCCCTGGTTCGAATCCAGGCTGTATCACATCCGGCCATGATTGGGAGTCCCATAGGGCAACGCACAATTGGCCCAGGGTCGTCCGGGTTTGGCCGGGGTAGGCCGTCATTGTAAATAAGAATTTGTTCATAACTGACTTGCCTAGTTAAATAAAGGTTACACACACACCACACTGAATAAAAATGTTGTTGCCATTTATGTATGTCCCCATTAACAGTAAAACATGATCAAAACCTCTGGTCACAACTAGCAGACTTGTTTACGTGCAGCTGTGTGTTTTTGTTGCCAACCTTACTTTGCTACCTGACAACTTTACGATTTTTACTTTTTAATTACAGTTTATATTTTTAGTTTTTCCTTCACTCAACTTTTTTTCATTCACCTTTTTTACGTTTTATCTGGACATGGTTCGTCAGGACTTCCAACAGCCGAAGCTAAGTAACATTAACATGATGGCTTCTAATTGCAGTCGCTGTACTCATAATATGCAGGAGAACGATCGCCTTACGGCGAGGATAGCTGTGCTGCAAGCCCAGCTTCAGACGCAATCGTAAGGCAAGGGTAATTTCAGTGTAGGAAAGGATGAAACAGCGTCTGTGCCACCTGTAAGTACAGATAGTAACGTTAGTATAAATCCCCTCGCACGGTCCCCGCAGCCGGACAACTTTCTGGAGGGAAATGCTGTAGGAATACTCAACCGGTGTCGCTCATTCAGCCGACAGAAACTTTCAACCGGTTCTCCCCATTAAGCAGCGAGTCGGAGTCAGAGGCCGAGCCTTCTCTGGTCTCTACTCCTCCCGTTCCGGGGTCTGAGACGCCGAAGCTTCCCACCGTTAGCTCTGACAAATTGAAAACCCTAGTCATTGGCGACTCCATTACCCGCAGTATTAGACTTAAAACGAATCATCCAGCGATCATACACTGTTTACCAGGTGGCAGGGCTACCGACGTTAAGGCTAATCTGAAGATGGTGCTGGCTAAAGCTAAAACTGGCGAGTGTAGAGAGTATAGAGATATTGTTTTCCACGTCGGCACCAACGATGTTAGGATGAAACAGTCAGAGTTCACCAAGCGCAACATAGCTTCAGTGTGTAAATCAGCTAGAAAGATGTGTCGGCATCGAGTAATTGTCTCTGGCCCCCTCCCGGTTAGGGGGAGTGATGAGCTCTACAGCAGAGTGTCACAACACAATCGCTAGTTGAAAACTGTTTTCTGCCCCTCCCAAAAGATACAATTTGTAGATAATTGGCCCTCTTTCTGGGACTCACCCACAAACAGGACCAAGCCTGGCCTGTTGAGGAGTGACGGACTCCATCCTAGCTGGAGGGGTGCTCTCATCTTATCTACGAACATAGACAGGGCTCTAACTCCCCTAGCTCCACAATGAAATAGGATGCAGGCAGCAGGCTGTTAGCCACTTGCCAGCTTAGTGGAGTCTGCCACTAGCACAGTCAGTGTAGTCAGCTCAGCTATCCCCATTGAGACCGTGTCTGTGCCTCGACCTAGGTTGGGCAAAACTAAACATGGCGGTGTTCGCCTTAGCAATCTCACTAGAATAAAGGCCTCCTCCATTCCTGCCATTATTGAAAGAGATCGTGATACCACACATCTCAAAATAGGGCTACTTAATGTTAGATCCCTCACTTCAAAGGCAGTTATAGTCAATGAACTAATCACTGATCGTAATCTTGATGTGATTGGCCTGACTGAAACATGGCTTAAGCCTGATGAATTTACTGTGTTAAATGAGGCCTCACCTCCTGGTTACACTAGTGACCATATCCCCCGTGCATCCCGCAAAGGCGTAGGTGTTGCTAACATTTACGATAGCAAATTTCAATTTACAAAAAAAACAACAACGACGTTTTTGTCTTTTGAGCTTCTAGTCATGAAATCTATGCAGCCTACTCAATCACTTTCTATAGCTACTGTTTACAGGCCTCCTGGGCCATATACAGCGTTCCTCACAGAGTTTCCCGAATTCCTATCGGACATTGTAGTCACAGCAGATAATATTCAAATTCTTGGTGACTTTAATATTCACATGGAAAAGTCCACAGACCCACTCCAAAAGGCTTTCGGAGCCATCATCGACTCAGTGGGTTTTGTCCAACATGTCTCTGGACCTACTCACTGCCACAGTCATACTCTGGACCTAGTTTTGTCCCATGGAATAAATGTTGTGGATCTTAATGTTTTTCCTCATAATCCTGGACTATCGGACCACCATTTTATTACGTTCGCAACAAATAATCAAAAGTCATACTATAAATTCTCAGACAACCCAAAGATTCCTTGATGCCCTTCCAGACTTAACCACCTAACTGAGGAACTCATTTTAACTTTGCGCAATACCCTAGATGCAGTTGCACCCCTAAAAACTAAAAACATTTGTCATAAGAAACTAGCTCACTGGTATTCAGAAAATACCCGAGCTCTGAAGCAAGCTTCCAGAAAATTGGAACGGAAATGGCGCCACACCAAATTGGAAGTCTTCCGACTAGCTTGGAAAGATTGTACCGTGCATTATCAAAGAGCCCTCACTGCTGCTCGATCATCCTATTTTTCCAACTTAATTGAGGAAAATAAGAACAATCCGAAATGTCTTTTTGATACTGTCGCAAAGCTAACTAAAAAGCAGCATTCCCCAAGAGAGGATGGCTTTCACTTCAGCAGTAATAAATTCATGAACTTCTTTGAGGAAAAGATCATGATCATTAGAAAGCAAATTACTGACTCCTCTTTAAATTTGCGTATTCCTCCAAAGCTCCGTTGTCCTGAGTCTACACAACTCTGCCAGGACCTAGGATCAAGGGAGACACTAAAGTGTTTTAGTACTATATCTCTTGACAAAATTATGAAAATAATCATGGCCTCTAAACCTTCAAGCTGCATACTGGACCCTATTCCAACTAAACTACTGAAAGAGCTGCTTCCTGTTCTTGGCCCTCCTATGTTGAACATAATAAACAGCTCTCTATCCACCAGATGTGTACCAAACTCACTAAAAGTGTCAGTAATAAAGCCTCTCTTGTAAAAGCCAAACCTTGACCCAGAAAATATAAAAAACTATAGGCCTATATTGAATCTTCCATTCCTCTGAAATGTTTTAGAAAAAGCTGTTGCACAGTAACTCACTGCCTTCCTGAAGACAAACAATGTATACGAAACGCTTCAGTCTGGTTTTAGACCCCATCATAGCACTGAGACTGCACTTGTGAAGGTGGTAAATTACCTTTTAATGATGTCAGACCGAGGCTCTGCATCTGTCCTCGTGCTCCTAGATCTTAGTGCTGCTTTTGATACCATCGATCACCACATTGTTTTGGCGTGATTGGAAACCCAAATTGGTCTACATGGACAAGTTCTGGCCTGGTTTAGATCTTATCTGTCGGAAAGATAACAGTTTGTCTCTGTGAATGGTTTGTCCTCTGACAAATCATCTGTAAATGTTGGTGTTCCTCAAGGTTCCGTTTTAGGACCACTATTGTTTTCACTATATATTTTACCTCTTGGGGATGTCATTCGAAAACATAATGTTAACCTTTTGGGGGTAGGGGGCAGTATTTACACGGCCAGATAAAAAATGTACCCGATTTAATCTGGTTATTACTACTGCCCAGAAACTAGAATATGCATATAATTATTGGCTTTGGATAGAAAACACCCTAAAGTTTCTAAAACTGTTTGAATGGTGTCTGTGAGTATAACAGAACTCATATGGCAGGCAAAAACCTGAGAAGATTCTGTACAGGAGGTGCCCTCTCTGACCATTCCTTGAGCTTCTTGACTCTGTTTATTGAAGACTGAGGATCTTTGCTGTAACGTGACACTTCCTACGGCTCCCATACTTTGAACCTAAACACAGATTCCCGGTCGGAATATTATCGCTTTTTTACGAGAAAAATTGCATAAAAATTGATTTTAAACAGCGGTTGACATGCTTCGAAGTACGGTAATGGAATATTTAGAATTATTTTGTCACGAAATGCATTGTGCGCATCACCCTTCTTTACCATTCGGATAGTGTCTTGAACGCACGAACAAAACAGAGGATATTTGAACATAACTATGGATTATTTTGAACCAAACCAACATTTGTTATTGAAGTAGAAGTCCTGGGAGTGCATTCTGACGAAGACAGCAAAGGTAATAACATTTTTCTTGTAGTAAATAGCTAGCCCTGTGATGCTGGGCTATCTACTGAGAATATTGCAATATGTGCTTTCACCGAGTGCATAGAGGAGTTCTGTATCTATAATTCTTAAAATAATTGTTGTGTTTTTTGTGAACGTTTATCATGAGAAATTTAGTAAATTCACCGGAAGTGTTCGGTGGGAATGCTAGTTCTGAACGTCACATGCTAATGTAAGTGAAAGAAATATCAAATCAAATCAAATGTATTTATATAGCCCTTCTTACATCAACTGATATCTCAAAGTGCTGTACAGAAACCCAGCCTAAAACCCCAAACGGCAAGCAAAGCAGGTGTAGAAGCACGGTGGCTAGGAAAAAATCCCTAGAAAGGCCAAAACCTAGGAAGAAACCTTGAGAGGAACCAGGCTATGAGGGGTGGCCAGTCCTCTTCTGGCTGTGCCGGGTGGAGATTATAACAGAACATGGCCAAGACGTTCAAATGTTCATAAATGACCAGCATGGTCAAATAATAATAATCACAATAGTTGTCGAGGGTGCAACAAGTCAGCACCTCAAGAGTAAATGTCAGTTGGCTTTTCATAGCCGATCATTGAGAGTATCTCTACCGCTCCTGCTGTCTCTAGAGAGTTGAAAACAGCAGGTCTGGGACAGGTAGCACGTCCAGTGAACAGATCAGGGTTCCATTGCCGCAGGCAGAACAGTTGAAACTGGAGCAGCAGCATGGCCATGTGGACTGGGGACAGCAAGGAGTCATCATGTCAGGTAGTCCTGAGGTATGGTCCTAAGGCTCAGGTCATCCGAGAAAGAAAGAAAGAAAGAAAGAAAGAAAGAAAGAAAGGAAAGAAAGAAGAGAAAGAAAGAGAAGGGGTTAGAGAGAGCATACTTAAATTCACACAGGACACCGGATAAGACAAGAGAAATACTTCAGATATAATAGACTGACCCTAGCCCCCCGACACATAAACTACTGCAGCATAAATACTGGAGGCTGAGACAGGAGGGGTCAGGAGACACTGTGGCCCCATCCAATGATACCCCCGGACAGGGCCAAACAGGAAGGATATAACCCCACCCACTTTGCCAAAGCACAGCCCCCACACCACTAGAGGGATATCTTCAACCCCCAACTAACCATCCTGAGACAAGGCCGAGTATAGCCCACAAAGATCTCCGCCACAGCACAACCCAAGGGGGGGCGCCAACCCATACAGGAAGACCACGTCAGTGACTCAACCCACTCAAGTGAGTTGACGACATGGAAGAACACCAGTAAGCCAGTGACTCAGCCGGTGTAATAGGGTTAGAGGCAGAGAATCCCAGTGGAGAGAGGGGAACCGGCCAGGCAGAGACAGCAAGGGCGGTTCGTTGCTCCAGAGCCTTTCCGTTCACCTTCACACTCCTGGGCCAGACTACACTTAATCATAGGACCTACTGAAGAGATGAGTCTTCAGTAAAGACTTAAAGGTTGAGACTGAGTCTGCGTCTCTCACATGGGTAGGCAGACCATTCCATAAAAATGGAGCTCTATAGGAGAAAGCCCTGCCTCCAGCTGTTTGCTTAGAAATTCTAGGGACAATTAGGAGGCCTGCGTCTTGTGACCGTAGCGTACGTGTAGGTATGTACGGCAGGACCAAATCGGAAAGATAGGTAGGAGCAAGCTCATGTAATGCTTTGTAGGTTAGCAGTAAAACCTTGAAATCAGCCCTTGCCTTAACAGGAAGCCAATGTAGGGAGGCTAGCACTGGAGTAATTTGATCATATTTTTTGGTTCTAGTCAGGATTCTAGCAGCCGTATTTAGCACTAATTGAAGTTTATTTAGTGCTTTATCCTGGTAGCCAGAAAGTAGAGCATTGCGGTAGTCCAACCTAGATGTAACAAAAGCATGGATACATTTTTCTGCATCATTTGTGAACAGAAAGTTTCAGATTTTTGCAATGTTACATAGATGGAAAAAAGCTGCCCTTGAAACAGTCTTGATATGTTCTTCAAAAGAGAGATCAGGGTCCAGAGTAATGCAGAGGTCCTTCACATTCACAGTTTTATTTGAGACGACTGTACAACCATCAAGATTAATTGTCAGATTCAACAGAAGATATCTTTGTTTCTTGGGACCTAGAACAAGCATCTCTGTTTTGTCCGAGTTTAAAAGTAGAAAGTTTGCAGCCATCCCCTTCCTTATGTCTGAAACACAGGCTTCTAGCGAGTGCAATTTTGGGGCTTCACCATGTTTCATTGAAATGTACAGCTGTGTGTCATCCGCATAGCAGTGAAGTTTAACCTCTCTAGGGTCGGCGGGATGAAATCGTCCCACCTACGCAACAGCCAGTGTAATCCAGTGGCGCGATTTTCAAATACCTTAAAAATCCTATTACTTCAATTTCTCAAACATATGACTATTTTACAGCTATTTAAAGACAAGACTCTCGTTAATCTAACCACACTGTCCGATTTCAAAAAGGCTTTACAACGAAAGCAAAACATTAGATTATGTCAGCAGAGTACCCAGCCAGAAATAATCAGACACCCATTTTTCAAGCTAGCATATAATGTCACAAAAACCCAGAAGACAGCTAAATGCAGCACTAACCTTTGATGATCTTCATCAGATGACAATCCTAGGACATTATGTTATACAATACATGCATGTTTTGTTCAATCAAGTTAATATTTATATAAAAAAACAGCTTTTTACATTAGCATGTGACGTTCAGAACTAGCATACCCCCCGCAAACTTCCGGGGAATTTACTAACAATTTACTAAATTACTCACGATAAACGTTCACAAAAAGCATAACAATTACTTTAAGAATTATAGATACAGAACTCCTCTATGCACTCGATATGTCCGATTTTAAAATAGCTTTTTGGTGAAAGCACATTTTGCAATATTCTAAGTACATAGCCCAGCCATCACGGGCTAGCTATTTAGACACCCGGCAAGTTTAGCCTTCACCAAAATCAGATTTACTTTAACAAAAATGTTATTACCTTTGTTGTCTTCGTCAGAATGCACTCCCAGGACTTCTACTTCAATAACAAATGTTGGTTTGGTCCCAAATAATCCATCGTTATATCCAAATAGCGGCGTTTTGTTCGTGCGTTCCAGAAACTATCCGAAATGGTAAATCAGGGTGATTCGTGACAAAACATTTCTAAATATTCCATTACCGTACTTCGAAGCATGTCAACCGCTGTTTAAAATCAATTTTTATGCAATTTATCTCGTAAAAAAGCGATAATATTCCGACCGGGAATCTCCTTTTCGGCAAACAGAGGAAAAAACACAAAGACGGGGGCGGCCAGTGCACGCGCCTAAGCCCACAGTCCCTTGATCGGCCACTTGAGAAAGGCGATAATGTGTTACAGCCTGGGGCTGGAATGACGACATTCAGGTTTTTCCCGGGCTCTGAGAGCCTATTGGAGCCGTGGGAAGTGTCACGTTACCGCAGAGATCCTTTGTAATGGAATGAGATGTCAAAGAAAGACAATAAATGGTCAGACAGGCCACTTCCTGTAAAGGAATCTCTCAGGTTTTGACCTGCCATTTGAGTTCTGTTATACTCACAGACACCATTCAAACAGTTTTAGAAACTTTGGAGTGTTTTCTATCCAAAGCCAATAATTATATGCATATTCTAGTTACTGGGCAGGAGTAGTAACCAGATTAAATCGGGTACGTTTTTTATCCAGCCGTGTCAATACTGCCACCTAGCCCTAACAGGTTAAACTAGACATTGGGCCGATACCGATGTTGGCATTTTTAGCCAATATCGTCCAATTCCGATATGTTCACCGATATATCGTGCATCCCTTGTCCTAATGATCTTATGGAGAAATCTCCCAAGTCTTCTGTGGAAAACAGACCCATTGGATAGACGTAATCAATCAGATGTACTTTTCATTGTAATAGTCTGAATGAGTGTAGAGCAAAACCTTGGCTGTAGTCTGGTGTCGATTTCTTGAGCTTCAGTTAGTTTGGTCCTGAAATTCCCTAGAGCTAAATATTGATTGTAACAGGCATGTCAAGTAAGCCTGTAGCTCCCAACAGCCTCCCCACTATTTGTCACTAACCCCAGGAAGACAAAGAGAGAGTTTGTGTGTGTGTGTGTGTGTGTGTGTGTGTGTGTGTGTGTGTGTGTGTGTGTGAGAGATTTAGTGAGTGCGGGAAACATGCATGCGTACACGTGTGTGTGCGCGTGTGGAAGAATCACTAGCATGTTTCTGTCCTTTCACGACCTTGCGGTTGTGAACAGTTATGTCAGCCGTGTATTGATGTTGTGCACAGACTTTTCATGAGGCCATCCCCCAATGCCATTTAGTTTGTATTACATTCACATTCTAGTGTAACGATGTGAGGGCTAAAAAATACAGTGTTGTAGGATGTCCATATGTCAAATAAGTCAGCTTGTTGTAACATAAACACTAATTTGAAGACGTTGCATAGCAGAGTCCCTTTATCCTGTTGTGACAACCTGTAAATACAATCTCTAAATGCCTGGCACTCTTTTTAACATAATTCTGCTCAGGCAGACTGAGCAATAAACAATTACTGTACTGTCTCACTCCTTCTTACTGCCACAATGCCTGCGTGGTAGAAAACAAATGATATTGGCCCTTTGCCCTTTGTTTGAAAACATGGAAGTGTATAGACAAATCTCTCTCCAACGAATGTACTATTAATCTCAATGCCAAAAACGTTATATCGTTAAACTTAATAAAGAGACAATATCCAGACATATGGTGACTTCTGGCCCATTTTTAAAATTCCTGATATGATGGAAACCCAATATTCAAATAGGCATATTTGAAATTTGCCAGAGTTTTTTCGTGGGTGTGGGGAAGCCAAAGTAAATATTTTAGGTGTACAATACTATTCTATCCTAACCTATTCTATTATATTCTAGTTTATTCTGTTCTATACTACACTATTCTGCTGGAGTTGTCCATCGACCCATGCGGATCCATCCGACAAGCCATCCACACACCGACACACACACACACACACACACACACACACACACACACACACACACACACACACACACACACACACACACACACACACACACACACACACACACACACACACACAGGGTTCTATACAGTACCAGCGAACTCTGACGTGGCCAAAACTTCTCTTTCTCATGGGTTTGTACTATCTATAGTATGACAGCATCAGCAGTTAGCTACCAACAGCTGGCAGTCATTTGCTTAGTTTTATCAGTGTTATTTAGATAGTAGCTCTATAGCTAGCTAACGTTAGCATAGAAGTGTAGTGTTGCCTGAAGAAGTGGGTATGCTTTAATTTGGCAAAAAAATGAAAGGCACCTTGTGTGATAAGCTCTATGAGAAAAAGTGAAAAAGCTTGGGTTGTACTCTGAATTACCTAAAATGATACATTCCAAATTGGTCTTTCACAGTCAGGCCAACCCAAGCTGTACTGTGCAAGTCGGCTAAAAGCAGGCCTACTAATGTACATATAAATGAGGCTGTCAACTGCCTCAGAAATTCACAGGTTTAAGATGTTATATTTTTAGGTTTCCGCTCACAAAGTCACACTTTTGTAATAGAAAACCAACAAAATTCCATAATAATGCTTAAACCACATCAGGAGACCATTTTTGAAGTCTGGGAAAAATCTTTGAAATATTTTAGTCTATACTGAACAAAATTGTATATGCAACATGCAATAATGTCAAAGATCTTACTGAGTTAAAGTTCATATAAGGAAATCAGTCAATAAAAATAAATTCATAGGCCCTAATCTATGGATTTCACTTGACTGGGCAGGGGCACTGCCATGGTTGGGCCTGGGAGGACACCCACTTGGCAGCCAGGCCCAGCCAATTAGAATTTGTTTTTCCCCACAAAAGGGCTTTATTACAGAAGGAAATAATCCTCAGTTGCATCTGCTGTTCAGGTGTCTGGTCTCAGACGATTCTGCAGATGAAGAAGCCGGATCCAGAGGTCCTGGGCTGGCGTGGTTACCCTTGGACTACGTTTGTGAGGCCGGTTGGACATACTGCCAAATTCTCTGAAATGACATTGGAGGTGGCTTATGGTAGAGAAATTAATATTCAATACTCTGACAACAGCTTTGGTGGACATTCCTGCAGTCAGCATGCAAATTGCACTCTCCCTCAAAACTTGAGACATCTGTGGCATTGTGTTGTGAGACAAAACTGCACATTTTAGAGTGGCCTTTTATTGTCCTAAGCACAAGGTGCACCTGTGCAATGATCATGCTGTTTAATTAGTTTCTTGATATGCCACACCTGTCAGGTGGATGGACTATCGTGCCAAAGGAGAAATGCTCACTAACAGGGATGGAAACAAATTTGTGCACAAAATTGGAGAGATATAAGCTTTTTATGCATATGAGAAATTTCTGGGATCTTTTATTTCAGCTCATGAAACCAACACTTAACATGTTGTGTTTTGTTCAGTATACTGTATATTTCATAGTATTTTTTTTTCTCACTTTCACTTAGCTATTTAGCGAATGAATACAGCTAGCTAGTTTAGCCTACTCAAAAACCCGGCTCAAACAGAGAGGGATGCTATGTTAGCTAGCTGGCTATCCAACACTGGAACTTTTCCAAGTCAAGGAAAGCTTTTGGTTTAATTAATTTATTGCCACTGGGGCCTGCCGGTGTAACTGCTGACTGTACATTGTACTGCATGATGGAGGCGGGTTTACTAATGCGTTAGTTCTAGTAGCTATGTTGACTATGACACTATATGGTGACAACAATGTAGGCTGTGCGTAGCGGTCAGTGGTTATGATATAAAGGTTTGGCTTGGAAGGTTTTTGCCTGGTCACAGACAGCTGATGTGTTGTGCACTGAAGTCCACAAGCGAAGGAAAAAGGTGAAAGGAGGAGAGCGTGTAAATGCAAGAAGGAATTATGCTGTTTGTGTGGCTGCTATGAAAGTTTGATCAGGGGTGTTTTTATTCCGCAGATTCTGTTGAAAAACGTTTCTTAAACGGAAGCAAATGCAACATAACAGGGATAAACATACCTGAATTTGTCCAATAGAAACGCTCGTTTGCAACTGTTGAACTAGTGATTACACCCTAGATCAGCTAGATGCAGGCATGAGTGTGCAAGGCGGTATTGAATGTGTCACTGTCTGTCACCTTGACATTATTTCTCTCGACCTGCGCACCTACAGTGAGGGAAAAAAGTATTTGATCCCCTGCTGATTTTGTACGTTTGCCCACTGACAAAGAAATGATCAGTCTATAATTTTAATGGTAGGTTTATTTGAACAGTGAGAGACAGAAAAACACAAAAAAACCGCATGTCAAAAATGTTATAAAATGATTTGCATTTCAATGAGGGAAATAAGTATTTGACCCCTCTGCAAAACATGACTTAGTACTTGGTGGCAAAACCCTTGTTGGCAATCACAGAGGTCAGACGTTTCTTGTAGTTGGCCACCAGGTTTGCACACATCTCAGGAGGGATTTTGTCCCACTCCTCTTTGCAGATCTTCTCCAAGTCATTAAGGTTTCAAGGCTGACGTTTGGCAACTCGAACCTTCAGCTCCCTCCACAGATCTTCTATGGGATTAGGGTCTGGAGACTGGCTAGGCCACTCCAGGACCTTAATGTGATTCTTCTTGAGCCACTCCTTTGTTGCCTTGGCCGTGTGTTTTGGGTCATTGTCATGCTGGAATACCCATCCATGACCCATTTTCAATGCCCTGGCTGAGGGAAGGAGGTTCTCACCCAAGATTTACATGGCCCCGTCCATCATCCCTTTGATGCGGTGAAGTTGTCCTGTCCCCTTAGCAGAAAAACACCCCCAAAGCATAATGTTTCCACCTCCATGTTTGACGGTGGAGATGGTGTTCTTGGAGTCATAGGCAGCATTCCTCCTTCTCCAAACATGGTGAGTTGAGTTGATGCCAAAGAGCTCCATTTTGGTCTCATCTGACCACAACACTTTCACCCAGTTGTCCTCTGAATCATTCAGATGTTCATTGGCAAACTTCAGACGGGCATGTATATGTGCTTTCTTGATCAGGGGACCTTGCGGGCGCTGCAGGATTTCAGTCCTTCACGGCGTAGTGTGTTACCAATTGTTTTCTTGGTGACTATGGTCCCAGCTGCCTTGAGATCATTGACAAGATCCTCCCATGTAGTTCTGGGCTGATTCCTCACCATTCTCATGATCATTGCAACTCCACGAGGTGAGACCTTGCATGGAGCCCCAGGCCGAGGGAGATTGATAGTTCTTTTGTGTTTCTTCCATTTGTGAATAATCGCACCAACTGTTATCACCTTCTCACCAAGCTGCTTGGCGATGGTCTTGTAGCCCATTCCAGCCTTGTGTAGGTCTACAATCTTGTCCCTGACATCCTTGGAGAGCTCTTTGGTCTTGGCCATTGTGGAGAGTTTGGAATCTGATTGATTGATTGCTTCTGTGGACAGGTGTCTTTTATACAGGTAACAAGATTAGATTAGGAGCACTCCCTTTAAGAACGTGCTCCTAATCTCAGCTAGTTACCTGTATAAAAGACACCTGGAAGCCAGAAATCTTTCTGATTGAGAGGGGGTCAAATACTTATTTCCCTCATTAAAAGGCAAATCAATTTATAACATTTTTGACATGTGCTTTTCTGGATTTTTTTGTTGTTGTTATTCTGTCTCTCACTGTTCAAATAAACCTACCATTAAAATTATAGACTGATCATTTCTTTGTCAGTAGGCAAACGTACAAAATCAGCAGGGGATCAAATACTTTTTTTCCTCACTGTACATTGTAAACTTTCCTTCATAGGCTAGGTTGTAGCAACCTCATGATAGGTATAGGGAAAACTCTAGTATCATGTAGTAACCTAAAACTATTGATATTACATTGAGCTGGATGAATGGAATATGAATGACATTCATTTAATATCCTGTAATAGAAATAAGGCCATGCTCATAAAATGGCACCGACCGCCACTGTTTAATACACATATAAGTGAATTTGACCCAATACTTTTGCTCCCCTGAAATGGGGGGACTATGTACAAAAAGGGCTGTAATTTCTACACGTTCACCACACATAAATGAAAATACCCTCAAATAAAAGCTGACAGTCTGAACTCTAACTTCATAGTCATTGTTTGATTTCATATCCAAACTCTTGCAGTATAGAGACAAAATAAGAAAAAATGCATTACTGTTCAAATAATTACGGAGGGCACTGTATATAAACCACTAAACTACAACTTCAGAAGACCGGACTCCCCAAACTCACTGACATCAAACATGTCACCATTATTTTCCAGAGAGGAAAGCTGATGCCCGTTGATGGGCCAGACCAGTTATTCAAACATCCAACCATCAAAAAGCTTTGGAAGAAGTTGACCCTAAGCACAGATTTAGGATCAGCTCACCCTTCCAAAATCCCCACTGTAAACACTGTAACCACACACTCTTATGATGCAGCATGTGTCCCTAACCAGAAGAAACATCGCTTATACATTTTGCTGTGTCATCAATAAAATGGATTGGAGCAGAATGGCTTACAATATAAAAGGATGTATCCACGGTTGTGGTTTGTGTCACTATTACACCGTTTTTACCCATTTTGAAAGTAAGCCAAACATTTGCTATTCGTTTTTTTTCCTCAGTACAATGCATAATACCCATGGACGCTTTAAATACAGAAATGTTCAAATGATATACAGTAATACATTGATTTTCCTTGTGTAGAATGAAATCAATGTTTAACCCTGACCTGGGGTGCATTCATAATAAAGGGATATTAATCATGAGAGTTTAGACAAGGGCGAGCATTAAGATTCTATTCTTCAGCAGCGAAATGCTCAAACACTGACTACCCACTTATGCACTTCAAATAAAGCATAGACTGTATTCACACTGTTATTTACCACCTACTGTACTTCACCACTAGAGCAGAAGTAAGGCTTTCATCTCTAAGCACAGTGTGGGTCCCTACTATCTGATATAAGCTAATCGTACGTCATTTCACCAAGGGCTAACATTTTATGGCAGTCAATTTCACACACTGAGTCTTAGATCACTTCACAAACAGGGGGATGTGAGGACTAATCTGGAGCAGGCTGTTTTCTGAGGCCCTGTTCTTAGCCGGTGTTCTCAGATAGAGGCTGACCCCCAGGATTGGTTTCATTTAGATAAGCAGTGGGGGGCAGACTTATAGGGCGAGGTTCACTACACCATCTTGACCCTCATCAGAGTCAAATGGAAGTGCAAACTGAGAGGAATGCAGCTTTTTGATAATGTGAAGGTTGAGGTGGACTAAAGAGTTTATACTATTTGATATTTTTCAGAAAAAAATACTGAGACATACAGTGCGTTTAGAAAGTATTCAGACCCCTTGACTTTTTCCACATTGTGTTATGTTACTGCCTTATTCTAAAATTGATTAAATCATTTTTTTGTCCTCATCAATCTACACACAATACCCCATAATGACAAAGCAAAAACAGGTAAATCATTTTTTTATGGCAAATGTATTAAAAATAAAAACTGAAATATCACATTTATATAAGTATTCAGACCCTTTACTCAGTACTTTGTTGAAACACCTTTGGCAGTGATTACAGACTTGAGTCTTCATGGGTATGGCGACACAAGCTTGACACACCTGTATTTGGGGAGTTTTTCTCAATCTTCTCTGGAGATCATCTCAAGCTCTGTCAGGTTGGAGGGGGAGCGTCACTGCACAGCTATTTTCAGGTATCTCCAGAGATGCTCGATCAGGTTTAAGTCTGGGACATTCAGAGACTTGTCCCGAAGCCACTCTTGCATCGGCTTGGCTTAGGATCATTGTTCTGTTGGAAGGTGAACCTTCGCCTCAGTCTGAGGTCCTGACCGATCTGGAGCAGGGTTTCATTAAGGATATCGCTGTACTTTGCTCCGTTCATCTTTCCCTCGATCCTGACTAGTCTTCCAATCCCTGCCGCTGAAAAACATCTCCACAGCATGGTGCCAGGTTTCCTCCAGACGTGACACTTGGCATTCTGAGCAATCTTTCAAATTATTAGGACATGTAAACAACTTAATTGGCTTTCCAGCTGTGTATTTGATCTGCACATGTGCCAGCACCAGTAGTGCAAACCTCCTTCTTACATGCAAGTGAAGTGAGTTTGGAAAAACTGAAAGTATGCATCTTAGAAATAGTTTTCACATACATACCCTATATGTCAAACTTTTGCTTCGCAAAAATATCATGGTCACTGTGGTAGAACCTTTATTTAGTTTGGCAATTTTCTGCATTTATCAAATATCCCATCAGTTAGCCTGATTTGAGATGTGTCCATGTAAACAGGATTATTACGGAAATTGTTCTTCTTGCAAAGCATGTAAACGTTTTAAATGAACTATTATATTAATCTGACTATCCACAACAATCTTATTATTGTGTGCATGTAACCGTGCTCATTGAGAAAACTGAAAGGTGTCATGTTATTAACGGAGCGCCAAGTCTGGGTTCAAAAGGCTCCTTAACAGCTTCAACCCCCAATCCATAAGACTGCTGAACAGTTAATCAAATGGCTACCTGGACTATTTGCATTGACCCCCTTACTTTACTATTGTTTATTACTATTTTTTGCACTGATTCTCTTGCACAGGTTCGATGAACACTCACTGGCTCTAACCACACGCACACACATACTACACTGACATTCCAACACACACACACACACACACACACACACACACACACACACACACACACACACACACACACACACACACCCACACACACACACACACACGCGCATATTGACACCACACACAGACACACATTCACATTCCTTCACACTCTTCAAATACACTGCTGCTACTCTGTTTATTATCTATACATTATCACTTCATGCCTACCTCCAGTACATCAAATCAAATAAAATCACATTTGATTTGTCACATGCACCGAATACAACAAGTGTAGACCTCACAGTGAAATGCATACTTACAAGCCCTTAAGCAACGATGCAGTTAATACAAATAAAAAAAGTAAGAGATAAGAAAAACAAATAATACATTCGACCTCAATTACCTTGACTAACCTGTACTCCTGCACAAGGACTCGGTACATACATGGACTCGGTACCGGTACATATAACTGATAGTTACTCCCCAATACGGCTCCTCCTATAATCTCTCTCTCTCTCTCTCTCTCTCTCTCTCTCTCTCTCTCTCTCCGTGAGTAGAGAAAGTATTAGAACCCTACCTCCAGCTTTGCAACAGTTTAAGAAGGAAAGCTTGAGGAAGAAAAGTTTTAAAGTGAAGAAAAAAAACACTTGGATGTTTGAACTTATTTTTAAGCCATAGAGAATTGTAATTGTTTTTCACCAGCCTATGGCCAATCAATTCTCACTGTCAGAACTCTTATTGTGCTTGAATTAGTTGTAGTGTTTGGTGTCATGGGGAGTTTGGCAGCCTGAAAATTCTGTGGGGAGGAGTAGGGGTGATTATTTCACAGTTTGAGGTGCCATCGTTTTGGCCGAACAAATCCACCCTGTTCGATTTCTGAAGGAAATGTCTGCTGCAGTTGTTTAATTTCAGGTGATTTAATGTTAACTGTACTGCACAGTTTATTCGTTCCACTAAGGACATTTCCTCATGGGGGTCTTTCTGTTAGCTAGCATTAGAGGTGAGGTATGAGGGTCTTGTTTAGTGCCAGTGCTATTTGAGCTTTACATGATGGATGGTGACAGCAAATGCAATTAGGAAGCAGAGAACACTTTCCTTCCTAAAGCACAAAGCACAGCTGCAAATTTGTGCAAATATGCTTGACAAGAGGTATAGGATACCAAAAATAACAAACTGTTAGGTTCTGAACAAACAGAGTAAAAACTCAAATGAACAACTAAAAAAGCTCAAACCAAGTATATTCACCCACTGAGTCATACAACTACAAAGACAAAGCAAGATTCAACAAGCACATACATTTGTGCTTGTTGCACATGTTATTTGTGCATATATGTGTAAGGTCAACTCCTTACACATCTAGACAGCCAATACATCTCTGTTGCTAGGCAGGAACTTAATTGGTTCCTCTCACTTGTGTAGTCATGGCATTGCCTGATGCTAAAACCTTTGAGGGCGTGGAAATGTATGTGTGTGAGATAGGACACTGTAGTAGGAGGGTCGTTGTGGTGGCCCCTCTGGGCCCCCTCTCAGAGGTTTCTTTTCACTTCATCTGTTGACTTGATCTCAAGCCGAATTCCTTGCGCCTCCCTAATTCCTTCCTTATCAGGAACTGAAACAAGACTTTTGCCCTTTCCCCTTGTCTCACTCAGTAACTTTCTATACACCACATTCCTATCCACCCTTGATTGACCCCCAATAAATAAATTCCTTATACATGTAAAGTAATCAATAAGTTATAGCATGGTAACATGAATTAGTATATTTCAAGTAAAATCCAACAAAAAAAGGAGAAACATGGTAAAAGTGGTGAATAATAAAAAACACTATAGGTCCTTAACCCTAAAAGCGCTTACATACAGTACAGTATTTATTAACTTAAAAGCGCAAACTGTGGTCATTTTTCTCTTAATTTCTCTTGTATCACAAATTAATGGTTTAAATGACCCCAAATAAACATTACATTTTAGCGTTTCCACACCATTTACAGTCATATTTTATGTTAAAGAATGTATGTTTTTGTTTGTTTTCATGTTTTGAAAAGGTACTCTGATCAATTTCATCCACAGCAACTTGGCATGAAAGTGTTTCTGTTGTGTTTCTGTGATACTCAGATGCTGAGAAATTGTCTATTGAGCTAATCTGCAGCCTGGTCTCAGACTGGGCAATAGGGAAACTGCCCACTCTCACTCACTGGCCGTGATGCATTCATTTGAACCTCTTCTCACGCTCTCACGGCACACCTCTTATACACTATATATACAAAGTATATGGACACCCCTTCAAATTAGTATATTTCAGCCACAACAGTTGCTGACAGGGGTATAAAATCGAGCACACGGCCATGCAATCTCCATAGACAAACATTGGCAGTAGAATGTCCGTGACTTTCAACGTGGCACCGTCATAGGATGCAACCATTTCCAAAAAGCCAGTTTGTCAAATTTCTGCACAGTTAGACCTGCCCCGGTCAACTGTAAGTCCTGTTATTGTGAAGTAAAAACATCTAGGAGCATCAACGGTTCAGCTGCGAAGTGGTAGGCAACACAAGCTCAAAGAACAGGACCGGTGAGTGCAGAAGCGCGTAGCGCGTTAACATTGACTGCCTCTAGAAGCAACGTCAGCACAATTGTTCGTTGGGAGCTTCATGAAGTGGGTTTCCGTGGCCGAGCAGCTTCACACACCATGCGCAATGCCAAGCATCGGCTGGAGTAGCGTGAAGCTCGCTGCCATTGGACTCTGGAGCAGGGGGATGGATCACGCTTCACCATCTATCTGACAGTCCAACGGACTAATCTGGGTTTGACAGATGCCAGGCGAACACTACCTGCCCCAATGCATAGTGCCAACTGTAAAGCTTGGTGGAGGAGGAATAATGGTCTGGGGCTGTTTTTCATGGTTCGAACTAGGCCCCTTTGTTCCAGTGAAGGGAAATCTAAAGGCTACAGCATACAATGACATTCTACACGATTCTGTGCTTCCAACTTTGTGGCAAAGGTTTGGTGAAGGCCCTTTCTTGTTTCAGCATGACAATGCCCCCTTGCACAAAGCGAGGTCCATATAGAAATTGTTTGTGTGATTGGTGTGGAACAACTTGACTGGCCTGCACACAGCTCTGATCTCAACCCCATCGAACACCTTTGGGATGAATTGGAATGCCGACTGTGAGCCAGGCCTAATTGCCCGACATCAGTTCCCAACCTCACCAATGCTCTTGTTGCTGAATGGAAGCAAGTCCCCTCAGCAATGTTCCAACATAATAGTGGAAAGACTTCCCAGAAGAGTGGGGGCTGTTATAGGAGCAAAGGTGGGACCAACTCCCTATTAATGTGCATGATCTTTGAATGAGATGTTTGACGAGCAGGTGTAGTATAGAATAGTATATGTACAGCAATAGTTTAATAGGATGGCCTTGACTATAATACAGTATATACATATGAAATGGGTAAAACAGTATGTCAACATTATTAAAGGGACCAGTGTTCCATTATTAAAGTGACCAGTGATTCATGTCTATGGACATGGGGCTGCAGCCTCTAAGGCGCAGGGTTGAGTAATGGGTGGTAGCTGGCTAGGGACAGTGAATAAGTTCAGGGCAGGGTACTTGGTGGAGGCCGGCTAGTGATGGCTATTTAACAGTCTGATGGCCTTGAGATATAAACGTTTTTTCAGTCTCTCGGTACCAGCTTTGATGCACCTGTACTGACCTAGCGAGATGAACAGGCAGTGGCTCGGGTGGCTGAGGTCCTTGATGTTCTTCTTGGCCTTCCTGTGACATCGGGTGTTGTAGATATCCTGGAGGGCAGGCAGTGTACCCCTAGTGACCTGTTGGGCAGACTGCACCACCTTCTGGAGAGCCCTGCGGTTGTGGACGATGCAGTTGCCATACCAGGCGGTGATACAGCCCAACAGGATGCTCTCAGTGGTGCATCTGCAAAGGTTTGTTATGGTCTTAGGTGACACATCAAATTTCTTCAGCCTCCTGAGTTTAAGGAGGCGCTGTTGCGCCTTTTTTACAACACTGTCTGTGTGGGTGGACCATTTCAGATTGTCGATGATGTGTACGCCGAGGAACTTGAGGCTTTTCACCTTCTCCAATGCGGCCCCGTCAATGTGGATGGGGGCATGCTCCCTCTGCTGTCTCCTGAAGTCCACGATCAGCTCCTTCATTTTGTTAAAGTTGCGGGTTAGGTTATTTTCCTGGCAACACTCCGCTAGGGCCTCCCCCTCCCTGTCGGCTGTCTCGGCATTGTTGGTAATCACGCCTACCATTGTTGTGTCGTCTGCAAACTTGATGATTGAGTTGGAGGTGTGTGGGGCCACACAGTCATGGGTGAACAGAGGGTACAGGAGGGGGCTGAGCACGTACCCTTGTGGGGCCTCTGTGTTGAGGATCAGCGTAGTGGAGGTGTTGCCTACCTTGTCAGGAAGTCCAGGAACCAGTTACACTGGGCTGGGATCAGACCCAGGGCCCCGAGTTTAATGATACGCTTGGAGGGTACTACGGTGTAGTCAATGAACAGTATATTCCAATGTAATCAAGATAAAAAATTATGTTTTTGTTAAATACTATCTGTTTGGGGTCATTATGGTCAATTTGCAGTGTACAAATGATTTATAATTATGCAAGTAGTAGGAATTCATTTGACAAAGCTTTCTGCGGGACGGTTGAGCTAATGCAGGCTAATGTGATTAGCATGAGGTTGTAAGTAACAAAACATTCTCCCAGGACATAGACATATCTGATATGGGCAGAAAGCTTACATTCTTGTTAATCTAATTGCACTGTGACAAATACATTTTATTTTATTTGTATAGCTTCAAATTATCTTCAAAAGCTGTCAACTGCTTTGTCCATTTCCCATCTGAGTAGGCTCATGTATTAGGCTAGGTCAAATATAGGGTTAAGGAGCAGTTTTGTGGACACAGATTACTCCTAGTCCTGTACTAGAAATGATTTTCCAAGGATCTTGCTTTTTAGTGCAGGACTAGGCTTAATCTGTGTCCGGGAAAACCTCCCCATAATGTTTAAATGAGTGGAATGTGATGATGTCTTACATGAAAAACACATTTACATTACCAAGTACATTAATGGGGTAAACCTACTCTAAGAGTATGTTTTAGGCTGTTTGAGAGAAGGTTTGAATCCTAAGTAACCCATCCTATCAGAGCTCAGGATAAGACCCAGATGCAGACAGTTCGAATCATAAAAGTTTATTACGAAACAGGGAGCAGGCAAATAGGAGTACATAAAAACACACTGGTAGGCTTGATGAGACATGACAAACTGGCAACAGACAAACAGAAAACACAGGTGTAAATGCACAGGGGATAATGGGGAAAATGGGCGACACTTGGAGGGGGGTGGAGACAAGCACAAGACAGGTGAAACAGATCAGGGTGTGACACCATCCAATATGAGTACATCTGTTGTTTTAGTACAGTAGATGAACAATGCTACAGTACTCTAGCATTATTCAAGCTGCGCATGCTAAAAAGCCTTGTTAGTGCATAGGTCAAATTAGCTTCAGACAAAAGCTAATATTTTACTTAAAAATAGTGTTTTTTTGTATTAAGAAACTCGTACATTCAGCAACTATTTAGCAAGACAAAGGAGCTGATCGTGGACTACAGGAAAAGGAGGGCCGAACATGCCCCCATTCACATACACAGGGCTGTAGTGGAGTGGGTCGAGAGTTTCAAATTCCTTGGTGTCCACACCACGAACAAGCTATTATTATCCAAACACACCAAGACAGTTGTGAAGAGGGCACAACAATGCCTTTTCACCCTCAGGAGACTGAAAAGATTTGCTATGGGTCCCCAGATCCTCAGAAAGTTCTACAGCTAAACCATCGAAAGCATCACCGCCTGGTATAGCAACTGCTCGGCATCCGACTGTAAGGCGTTACAGAGGGTAGTGCATATGGCCCAGTACATCACTGGGGCCAAGCTTTCTGCCTTCCAGGACCTATATACTATGAGGTGACAGAAGAAAGCCCCCAAAAATTGTCAAAGACTCCAGTCACCCAAGTCATACACTCTTCTCTCAACTACCGCACGGCAAGCGGTACCGGAGCACCAAGTCTAGGTCCAAAAAGGCTCCTTAACAGCTTCTACCCCCAAGCCACAAGACTGCTGAACAATTAATCAAATGAGCACCTGGACTATTTACATTGACCCCCCCTTTTGTTTTTACTTTGCTGCTACTCGCTGTTTATTATCTATGCATAGTCACTTTACTCTTACCTACATGTACAAATTACCTCGGCTAACCTGTACCCTCACACATTGACTCGGTACCGGTACCCCCTGTGTAAAGCCTCATTATTGTTATTTTATTGTGTTACTTTTTATTTAATTTTTTACTTTAGTTTATTTATTAATTATTTCCTTAATTTCCTATTTCTTGAACTGCATTGTTGGTTAAGGGCTAGTAAGTAAGCATTTCACGGAAAGGTCTACACCTGTTGTATTCGGCCGTTGTGACAATTAACATTTGATTTAATTTGATTTTAGTATTCTGTGTACTTATTGCAGATGGGCAAGATAATCTACACACAATAAACATTTACTAATATTTAAAAACTTACTGTGTTGACCTGGAAAGAGATAACAGCAGATAATAGCTCATTGTGTTATTTAGCTTGGGTAATGATGCTACATTGTGTAGTGCTGTTAGAGTAATTCAGATTCTACTGGCTCTGCTTTTTCTTTGTTTATTTTCTCAAAGGCCCAGTGCAGTCAAAAACTGTCCTTAATGTTTCGTACAGTCAGTGTATATTTCCACACTCTGAAGTTGGAATAATACGGTGAAATTGTTAAACTGATGATTAGGCCCTTCTAGTGTAAGAGCTGTTTGAAAAGGTTGTTTGAAATTTCTGCCTTAATTTCTGTCCTTAATGTTTTGTACACTCAGTGTATATTTCCAAACTATAAGGTTGGAGTAATACTTTGAAATTGTCAAAATGTTGATAATGCCCTTTCAGTGTAAGAGCTGTTTGAAAGGCTGCTGGAAATTTGGTGACATCACCAGACAGTAAATTGGTTAATAGACCAATAAGAAAGACAGTTCCAAACCCCTAGCTCCACTAAAACCATTGACAAGTGTGTGCCGTTTTCAAGAGCAGTTTTGAAGAGCATAGTCAGAATTCTATATATTTTTTATTATTCCATGCAAAACAATTGCACACATTTAGTTCTATCATCAGTTATACAGCAAGTAACTGCATGCGTTTCAGTAAACATCAATTGGTCATATCATTTCAGATACGTGAGGGTAGCCTCATGATATCTAAATATCGGTCACCATTAATTTGATATAAAATAAAAGTGAACTGTACCTGTGTCACACCCTGATCTGTTTCACCTGTCCTTGTGATCGTCTCCACCCCCTCCAGGTGTCGCCCATCTTATCCTCTGGGTATTTATACCTGTGTTTTCTGTCTGTCTGTTTCCAGTTCATCTTGTTTGTTGAAGCCTACCAGTGGTTTGTGTCTCAGCTCCTGCTTTTTACAGTTTCTCTTTTCTCATCCTCCTGGTTTTTGACCCTTGCCTGTCCTGACCCTGTACCCACCTGCCTGACCACTCTGCCTGTCCCTGACCCTGACCCTGCCTGGCGTCCTGTACCTTTGCTCCACCTCTGGATTACCGACCTCTGCCTGACCGGACCATGCCTGTCGTCCTGTACCTTGGCCTCTACTTTGGATTATCGACCCCTACCTGACCTGACCCTGAGCCTGCCTGCCGTCCTGTACCTTGGCCTCTACTCTGGATTATCGACCCCTGCCTGCTTTGACCTGTTGTTTGCCTGCCCCTGTTGTTATGTTACAATAAACATTGTTACTTCACAGTCTGCACTTGGGTCTTACTTTGATTCCTGATACCTGACAAGTATGAGCGGTTAAGGTTAATTTCCAATCCTTTGTGGGCTCCGCCTGTAAAGCAGGAGAGGGGCGCATTTTCCAATGTACTGTTAGCTGATAATGTTTACTTTGCAAGCTACTGGTAGAATCATTGTACAGTTGGCTAAACATAGCGGTAAGTAGAACTAATGTACTTTTTTCCAACCAACATAGGCCTACATAGTGAAGGCCTACATTGTTTTTACATCAAATCAAATCAAGCTTTATTTATATAGCACATTCCAGACATGAATGCAACACTTTGCACTTCACAGCAAAAAATGAATAAAAGACAATGAAAATAAAAACAGAAATATATATACTACACAACAAACATATGAGGATAAATAAAGATTAACAATAAAAGACAAAAAAAATCACCCTAAGGAAAAGCAAAGCTAAAAGGGTGTGATTTAAGATATATCTTAAATATGTCCAAAGTTTTGGCCATCTTCAGGTTTTCTGGCAGGCTATTCCAGAGGCAGGGGACATAGTAACTAAAGGCTGCATCTCCATGCCTCTTGGTCCTAGGCTTTGGGATAGTTAAAAGGCCAGTGCCAGAGGACCTGAGGGACCTACTGGGTACATTAACTCAAATGCATGCCTGTGATGTATTGGGGTGCACAATCATGGATTGATTTAAAAACCAATAGAAGAATCTTAAAATTAATTCTAAACCTCACAGGCATCCAGTGCAGACTTTAAAACCGGTGTAATGTGTGTGCATTTTGTATGTTTTGCAGTTGATCAATGGCTTTATTGGGTAGATCAGACAGGAGAGCATTACAGTGGTCAAGCCTGCTTATAATAAAAGTATGGATCAGCCTGAGATAGAAACGGACGCACCTTGGCAATGTTCCTCAAGTGATAAAAAGCTACTTTGGTCACATTCCTAATGTGTGATTCTAAATTGAGTACAGAATCGAAAATGACACCTACGTTTTTAACATGGTTTTTCATCTTTATTGCCCTGAATTAAAATGTGTGGCCAGACTCTCTGTCTCTGTGCTTTGGCTCCAATAATAAGTACCTTGGTCTTATCTTGATTTAGCTGTAGGAAGTTGTGAGCCATCTAAGTATTTAAATCACTAATGCTGTCTAATAATTTATATGTGGAGCTAAAAACCTCTGGTGACACAGAACTGTAAAGTTGTGTATCATCTGCGTAGCAGTGAAAATCAATGCCGTGCCTTGAGATAACGCTGCCAAGAGGTAACATATATAAACAGAACAGTACCGGAACCAAAATCGAACATTGTTGAACGCCAGATGTGATATATATTATGTTATCTTCACCAAGGGTGACAAAAAACTCTCGACCGGTTAAATAGGTCCTAAACTAATTTAGAACTGGACCAGAGAGGCCAACCCACCTCTCCAGTCTGTCCAAAATGACTACATGGTCGAACAGATAGCTGTTTGGCATCTGTGTTGGCTCTAAAATTATTTACCACTTTAACTATGTCACGACTTCCACCGAAGGTGCCTCCTCTCCCTGTTCGGGTGGTGCTCGGCGGTCATCGTCGCCGGCCTACTAGCTGCCACCGATCCCATTTTCCTTTTTTGTTTAGTACTGTCTAGTTTTACACACCTGTGTCTAGTTGTTCTGATTGTGGGAGGTTTATATTTCCCCGCTGCAGGTTAGGCTGTGTGCGGAATTGTTACTGCTTTGTGCTGTAAGGGGTGCGTGCCTGCACCACGGGCTTTGTTTAATTTTTATACAGTATGTGTTTACCGTGGGCTGTTTGGCTCGTTAGTGTGCGGCGTAGAGATTTCTCCGCTGTGTGTACTGTAGTTTCTCCCTTGTGGGTGGAAGCTCCATTTGTGCAGTTTTCCCGTTGTATTTGTGCTGTGCTGTTGGAAACGCCTGGAATAAACGGTTGTTTTCCTTAAACCCATCTGCTCTCCTGCTCCTGATTCCACACACCCCCCTCTTCCCGAGAGGCATCGTTACAAACTATGGCTGTCTCTTTGCTGTGCTCTTTTCTGTGGTGGGCATGAAAACCTGATTGGATTTTTTTTTTTAATACAGTTGGCACTTAAAAAATCATTTAGCTGTTTGAAAACCAATTTCTCCAGAATTTTGCTTAAGAATGGAAGGTTGGAGCAAAATTGCTAAGAGCTGAAGAATCTAGATTACTTTTCTTCAGAAGGGGTTTCACCATAGAACTTTTAGTGCAGTGGGGAAAGTGCCTGTGAACAGGGAGTGATTAACAATAGCTTTCAATTCTTCCGATATGCAATTAAAAACAGTTTTGAAGAAGGTGGTGGGGATAGGATCGAGAAGGCAGGTAGAATGTTTAAGTTGTGATATCACTTTCCTGAGCATATCTGTGTCAACTAGGGAAAATAACTCCATAGTGCCTTTGTGTGGTAGGCTAGGGCACATATCATCAAACTTCTCATCAGGTCTTGCTTGACTGATACCCAGCCTAATGTTTGCTATCTTATCTCTGAAATATGCTGCATACTCCTCACATTTAGATGTGAAGGGAAGTTCACATAGGTTTGTGGGGGTAGGATTTAACAGGCAATCAATGGTCGAGAAGAGCACTCTCTAATTATTCTGATGATTAGTGATCAAGTTAGAAAAATGAGCCAACCTGGCATTTCAAATTGCCTTGTTATATATGCCAAGTTGCTCTCTCAGAATATCATAATGAACCTTCAACTTTTACTTTCTCCACTTCCGCTCTGCCTTCTGCAATTTATCTTTAATTGATTTGGTTCCTCACTCATCCAAGGGGCTCTCTGTTTGGTATTGGCCATTTTCAACCTTACTGGAGCATGGCAGTCATTGTAAATAAGAATTTGTTCTTAACTGACTTGCCAAGTGAAATAAAGGTTAAATAAAAAATAAAAATAAATGGCATCAATGGTTGCCCTTGATTTGCTATTCAAGTTATCAATTAAATCACAAAAGGAAGGCAGAATAGGTGATGATACTGTATATATATTTTTTATATATTTTTTAAATGATGCATTCAGTAATGACTCCAGCCACCCTAGTCATAGACTGTTCTCTCTGCTACCGCATGGCAAGCAGTACCGGAGCAACAAGTCCAGGTCCAAAAGGCTTCTTAACATGTGTAAATATTTGTATGGCCATAACAAGATTCAACAACTGAGACATAAACTGAACAAGTTCCAGAGACATGTGACTAACAGAAATGGAATAATGTGTCACTGAACAAAGGGGGGGTCAAAAGTAAGTAACAGTCAGTATCTGGTGTGGCCACCAGCTGCATTAGGTACTGCAGTGCATCTCCTCTTCATGGACTGCACCAGATTTGCCAGTTCTTGCTGTGAGATGTTACTCCACTCTTCCACCAAGGCACCTGCAAGTTCCCGGACATTTCTGGGAGGAATGGCCCAGGCCCTAGCCCTCACCCTCCGATCCAACAGGTCCCAGACGTGCTCAATGGGATTGAGATCCGGGCTCCTTGCTGGCCATGGCAGAACACTGACATTCCTGTCTTGCAGGAAATCACTCACAGAACGAGCAGTATGGCTAGTGGCATTGTCATGCTGGAGGGTCATGTCAGGATGAGCCTGCAGGAAGGGTACCACATGAGGGAGGAGGATGTCTTCCCTGTAACGTGCAGCATTGAGATTGCCTGCAATGACAACAAGCTCAGTCCGATGATGTTGTAACACACCGTCCCAGACCATGACGGACCATCCACCTCCAAATTCATCCCGCTCCGGAGAACAGGCCTCGGTGTAACGCTCATTCCTTCGACGATAAACGCGAATCCGACCATCACCCCTGGTGAGACAAAACCGGGACTCGTCAGTGAAGAGCATTTATTGCCAGTCCTGTCTGGTCCAGCGGCGGTGGGTTTGTGCCCATAGGTGATGTTGTTGCCTGTGATGTCTGGTGAAGACCTGCCTTACAACAGGCTTACAAGCCCTCAGTCCAGCCTCTCTCAGCCTATTGCGGACAGTCTGAGTACTGATAGAGGGATTGTGCGTTCCTGGTGTAAATCGGGCAGTTGTTGTTGCCATCCTGTACCTGTCCCGCAGATGTGATGTTCGGATGTACCGATCCTGTGCAGGTGTTGTTACATGTGGTCTGCCACTGCAAGGACGATCACCGGACGTGCTTGTTGCACCCTCGACAACTACTATGATAATTATTATTTGACCATGCTGGTCATTTATGAACATTTTAACATCTTGACCATGTTCTGTTATAATATCCACCCTGCACAGCCAGAAGAGGACTGGCCACCCCTCATAGCCTGGTTCCTCTCTAGGTTTCTTCCTAGGTTTTTGGCCTTTCTAGGGAGTTTTTCCTAGGGAGTTTTTCCTAGCCACCGTGCTTCTTTCACATGCTTTGCTTGCTGTTTGGGGTTTTAGGCTGGGTTTCTGTACAGCACTTTGAGATATCAGCTGATGTACGAAGGGCTATATAAATAAATTTGATTTGATGATGATTTGATTTGATCAGCTGTCCATCCTGTCTCCGTGTAGCGCTGTCTTAGGTGTCTCACAGTACGGACATTGCAATTTATTGCCCTGGCCACATTGCAGATCTCATGCCTCCTTGCAGCATGCCTAAGGCACATTCACGCAGATGAGAGATGAGCAGGGACCCTGGGCATCTTTCTTTTGGTGTTTTCCAGAGTCAGTAGAAAGGCCTCTTTAGTGTCCTAAGTTTTCGTAACTGTGACCTTAATTGCCTATCAACTGTACGCTGTTAGTGTCTTAACAACGGTTCCACAGGTGCATGTTCATTAACTGTTTATGGTTCATTGAACTAGCATGGGAAACAGTGTTTAAACCCTTTACAATGAAGATCTGTGAAGTTATTTGGATTGTTATGAATTATCTTTGAAAGACAGGCTCCTGAAAAAGGGATGTTTTTTTTTGCTGAGTTTACATGTGCAGCAATAGTATTCATATTACTTGTATTTTCTTTGCACCAAAAACCCTGTTGTTTTGACAAGTGACAATAAATCACTCATCTATTAGGGGGGAGATGAGGTTGCACATCCTGTTATAACTAACACAGCTCAATCTGGGAATAATGTGTACATCACTGGTTAGAGGACAACATGTAGAAGATAGCTTGCTACATTATGAAGTGTTGCATTTAGATTCAAGTCAGACACCAAGTGTAACGCAACACTTTTTTTGTTCACCACTTCCATCAATATCACAGTGAAATTAAGTCAGTTTAAGATTATAGTAAACAGTTTAGATTATAGTATACAGTATGTTGCCCACTCAGACTATTGCAACAATGACATCCATTTCTCAGTTTAACCATTCCCATACAAAAAAGTAATATATGGCCTTATACAGTTGAAGTCGGACATTTTACATACACCTTAACCAAAAACATTTAAACTCAGTTTTTCACAATTCCTGACATTTAATCCTAGAAAGAATTCCCTGTTTTAGGTCAGTTAGGATCACCACTTTACTTTAAGAATGTGAAATGTCTGAATAATGGTAGAGAGAATGATTCATTTCAGCTTTTATTTCTTTCATCACATTCCCAGTGGGTCAGCAGTTTACTTACACTCAATTAGTGTTTGGTAGCATTGCTTTTAAATTGTTTAACTTGGGACAAGTGTTTTGGGTAGCCTTCCGCAAGCTTCCCACAATAAGTTGGGTGAATTTTGGCCAATTCCTCCTGACAGATCTGGTGTAACTGAGTCAGGTTTGTAGGCCTCCTTAATCGCACATGCTTTTTCAGTTCTGCCCACAAATTTTCTATAGGACTGAGGTCAGGGCTTAGTGATGGCCACTCCAATACCTTGACTTTGTTGTCCTTAAGCCATTTTGACACAACTTTGGAAGTATGCTTGGGGTCATTGTCCATTTGGAAGACCCATTTGTGACCAAGCTTTAACTTCCTGACTGATGTCTTGAGATGTTGCTTCAATATATCCACATCATTTTCCTACCTCATGATGCCATCTATTTTGTGAAGTGCACCAGTCCCTCCTGCAGCAAAGCACCCCCACAACATGATGCTGCCTTCCCCGTGCTTCACGGTTGGGATGGTGTTCTTCGGCTTGCAAGCCTCCCCCTCAGACCAAAGCCTCAGTGGCTTCTTCCTTGATGAGCGGCCTTTCAGGTTATGTCGATAAAGGACTCATTTTACTGTGGATATAGATACTTTTGTACCTGTTTCCTCCAGCATCTTCACAAGGTCCTTTGCTATTGTTCTGGGATTGATTTGCACTTTTCGCAAAGTACATTCATCTCTAGGAGGCAATACGCGTCTCCTTCCTGAGCAGTATGACGCCTGCGTGGTCCCATGGTGTTTATACTTGCATACTATTGTTTGTACAGATGAACGTGGTACCTTCAGGTGTTTGGAATTTGCTCCCAAGAATGAACCAGACTTGTGGAGGTCTACAATTTTTTTCTGAGGTCTTGGCTGATTTCTTTTGATTTTCCCATGATGTCAAGTAAAAAGGCGCAGAGTTTGAAGGTAGGCCTTGAAATATATCCACAGGTGCACCTCCAATTGACTCAAATGATGTCAATTAGCCTATCAGAAGCTTCTAAAGCCATGACATTATTTTCTGGAATTTCCAAGCTGTTTAAAGGCACAGTCCACTTAGTGTATGTAAACTTCTGACCCATTGGAATTGTGATACAGTGAATTATAAGTGAAATAATCTGTCTGTAAACAATTGTTGGAAAAACTACTTATGACATGCACAAAGTAGATGTCCTAACCGACTTGCCAAACCTATAGTTTGTTAACAAGACATTTGTGGAGTGGTTAAAAAACAAATTTTAATGACTCCAACCTAAGTGTATGTGAACCTCTGACTTCAACTGTTAAAAAAAAACTCTACATATATTTTAAAATATATGATCATATATTTTTATTTATTATATTTATTTATTTCACCTTTTATTTAACCAGGTAGGCTATTTGAGAACAACACATATATAAACGTGACATACATTTGAAAACATATGATCATATATTTTAATAAAATAGCTAAATCTCACACCTACCATACAAGAAATACTAATGTGGGTATGTGTTTTCATCGTGAAAAATGTACTCGGAACGGTTTCTTTTTTTTATGCATTTATTGCTTTGAAATATGTTCCAGAATTTATTTTTTTTACATATATTTAAAAACAATATATCAATCTCACATGTAGGGATCAACTATTTTCTAATTGCATTTAGTGATAGGCATCCTTGACTACTTTTTCATATCTTTGTATCTACTGTAGATGTTGCCATTTCATTTTGAGATTAAATTGAGATGGTTGTAGACCATTCTTAGGTTATCATTTGTTATGTTTAAGTTTTGAAAGCGCACAGAGACCTAAGTATGAATGTTTATTTTCATGCACTATAGTTGTGGTTGCCCATAAGGTTGTAATCACATTGTTGGTTTAGATATTGTTGTAATCAATGACTGTATATGGCTGTAATCCACTATTATTTTGGTCCTCCAAGGATTTCCATTGGGAATTGTTTGTGCCTGTTGACACCAGCATGGGCGAGGGAGCACAGCCGTTTGCGTCTCCCCTCAACAACACTGGAAGAAGACTCTTGTGACAACTCTACCATTTCTCCTACTCTCTTTTCTCTTACATTACATTACATTTACATTTAAGTCATTTAGCAGACACTCTTATCCAGAGCGACTTACAAAAAACTTTCTTTGTTCTCTTAAACAGGTATGTGGTATACACAAGCACAGTATCTATAGAAAATGTTAGAGTTGAAATGGTTATCTGAGTGGTACTTAGTTTTTCTGTTGAAATTGTAAAGTTTAAATGTGGAAATTGATCGAGTGACAACTGTTAGCAATCTTGACATAAAGATGACGGTTTGCGGCTAAGCAAGGCTAGCCCATAGAATAACATAAGAAAAAATGGCGCTATATAATATTCTGGTTTGAATTTTATTGATTTATAGCTCCTCTGAGGTAATATTGTTGTTTCTTTTCTACTCTGTTTATACGATCTTGGCCCTGACATCTTCCCACCCAAGTGTTATATATTACAGAGTATATATATATATATTTTAACTGTATACGCTAATGCTAAGTTAACTACGCTAATGCTAGCCTGTCTAGCCAATAGGGTTGCTATTAGCTTAGGGGCTACCATTAGCTGGCTCGGTATTTAAATGGTTGTACAGGTTTATCGTTAATTTAAAGGCATTTTTTTTCGAAACATAGTACATGGCTTTAATGTGATATAAATGCGAACTTTGTCTGAGGTATCAGACTCGACGACAGTTGCTGTCCATTGAAGCACTGCCATTCGGTGCTTAACATTTTTGTCCGGGGCTTAGCGAAGGGTCATTTGGTGTTTGGAATTTTATTGTAGGATCTGTGCCTGTGACACATGCTTATCATAAAACCACAGTTGCTGTCCATCTCATCAAAACCCCAAATCTTGGACGCAAACATTCCATTGTTGATTACTAACCTGTTTAGAAGGTTTGAATCCCAAGAAAACTGCCCTGTGGTGAGTACATGTTGGAAGAACAGTAGACTGATATAGCTGCATTAATGTAACATGTTCCAAAGCTGTGTGCTGGAAAGCCTTGGTAGTGCATGGCTGAAGTTATGCTTGTAATACTTATTTGAGCTTTGTGTTTAATTAGGCTTTTGGAACCACATACTCTTCAAAAAGACCTCCTCAAAACACAACTCATGGAGACATATCTGACACAGAAGTGCTTTGACAGCTCACATGTGTGGAAGAATGAGGGAGGAAGATGGAGTAAGGAGGAGGGAGCTGATCATGGACTATAGGATACGGAGGGGTGAGCATGCCCCCATTTTCATAGATGGGGCTGTAGCGGAGCAGGTCGTGAGCTTCAATTTCCTCTGTGTTTAAGGAATTAACATGGTCCACACACAGAGAGCATGATAGCCCTCTTCTCCCTCAGGAGGCTGAAAAGATTTAGCATGGGCCCTCAGATCCTCAAAGTTATACAGCAACACCATTGAGAGCATCTTGACTGGCTGCATCACCGCTTGGTACGGCAAGTGCAAGGCACCCGGCCGCAAGGCGCTACAGAAGGCACTGTGGCCGAGCTTCCCACCATCCAGGACTATACCAGGTGGTGTCAGAGGAAAGCCCAAAACATTTTCAAAGACTCCAGCCACTCAGACTGTTGTCTCCGTTATTGCACGGCACACAGTATTAGTGCACCACGTCTGGAACGAACAGGACCCTGAACAGCTTTTACCCCCAAGCCATTAGATTGCTAAACAAGACTGATATATAGCTAATCAAATGGCTACCCACTGCTGCCTAGTATCTATTGTGTTGCCTAGTCACTTTAATCCTACCTGTATTTTTTAAATGTATTTAACCTTTATTTAATTAGGCAACTCAGTCTTATTTACAATGACGACCTAGGAACAGTGGGTTAACTGCCTTGTTCAGGGGCAGAACGACAGATTTTTACCTTGTCAGCTCGGGGATTCGATCTAGCAACCTTTCGGTTACTGGCCCAACGCTCTAACCACTAGGCTACCTGCCACCCCATAGTACATAGCTACCTCAGTTACCTTGTACCCCTGCACATCGACTCGGTGCTGGTACTCCCTGTGTATAGCCATGTTGTTTTGACTTGTTATTCATTATTCCATGTAGTTATTCCTCGTGTCACTATATTTTTAATATAATATTTTCTTTAAATCATTGAAAAAGGACCCGTACGTAAGCATTTCACTGTTAGTCTACACCTGTTGTTAACAAAGGATGTGACAAATACAATTTGATTTGAAAAAAAAATCACCTAATATGGCCATTTGTTGAATTTCGACAAAAATGGTGCTAGGTTTATCTGAGAGACATCGTTAAGCTGTCAGGGAGACTTTGAACAAGCTGCCTCATGTTCTGTGCACTTTGCGCAGCAGTGTATTTGGGGAGAACACTGTCATTACATGCATTGTCAGGCAGTGTGATTACTCAGAGACATATCTGTCACAGCAGTGCTTTGACAGCTCACATTGTGTGGAAGAACGAGGGAGGAAGATGGAGGGAGGGAGAGAGCTTAGGGCAATGCTTCAGTGTCAGCTCAGCTATACAGTTCATTAAGAGCACCCACCCTGTCATATAACCTGCCAGTTCAAGTCTACCTCTTCTGTCTCCCTTATTCTCCGCGCAGTAACATTTATGGTAGCATTTTGTCTGAAGCTCTCAGGAAAAGACTTCAGCAGGGTGAGTTATACTACACTCATCCATGATGTCTCTCCGTCATGAGACAACATCTTGTGATGCATTCATTTTAATAGCAGGTGTCCTTGTCTAAAAAACTGTCTTTGTACACCCTGTACCTGACATGTATTAGCCTCACATATGCAGAGTTTGACAAGAGTTTGATATGAAGAGTAACCATTGATTCTGGATAAAAGCGCATGTGGGTGTGAAAGAAATGGATATCTGAGAGTAAAGTACACCGCCAGACAAACAGCTTATAGTTGCACTTTAACACAGCATACAGTAAATGAAACTGACAATGATACACAACGAGAGGAGTTTTCTCACCTGTCAACCTATCAGAGAGTGAACATAGCTCAGACTGAGAAGAGGAGAACCTTTATAACCAATTATATCAGCTCCATCAACCTTAGTGCCAGGTGTTGCCTTTGCACCAGTGAGAAATAGGAGAAGGAGCACAATGGGTGAGACCGAGAGCAGGAAAGAGAGAGAGACAGCGAGAGAAAGTTGTTTCGTGCAGTAAAAATGTTCTGCTCCCCTGAACTTCGGCGTGTTTATTTTTGCAGTAAAGCTCTGAAAGCCCATTGCATATTTACTAAAAGCATGGGCCTCTAACATGCTGACCAGACCGGACACGTCGCGTGCGTCGCAAAAGAAATGTAGAAATCCATGTTTTTCAATAATTGCACCCACACTGCTCGTGTGCGCCAACGAGCGTCTGCGATGCCAAGGGCTAAAATAGAACTCCTTTCTATTTCTGACGCAGATCGTGCCGAAATTCCTGCCTCTCCCATCTCCTCATTGGTTTATAGAAGCAGGTACCCACGTGCCATCTCCTCATTGGTTGTACCCACGTGGGTGATTGAAAGACAAAATGTTTTGCCGGTTGTTGTGGTAAAAGTGTAGATGCCAATCACCATATAAATTCAAAGATGAAAAAGCCTGGAAGCAGGAGAGATGACTAGAAACGATTCGGTTGGCCGTTTTATGTGTGGATTAATTGTTGGAGTAGAGAACCTTCTGCATTTCAGGTAAAATAACAACTCAGTGTTTATATCCCAGGACAAATTAGCTAGCAACAGCAAGCTAGCTAAATAGGACAAATTAGCTAGCAAGTGCAAGCTAACGAGCTAAATTGCCAAACGTGTTTATTGCTTTTCGACCTGTCCCCAAATTAATGTCATTGGTTCAGAGTTTGTTTTGATATTTTAACCTGTGTGTCGGGATCGCGTTTGGTGTAGGGGTACAAAATTCATTTATGCACAATAGCGCACGCGCACAGCCGGTTTGGGTTCCGTGTAAGAAATGCTCCCCTCTAAAAATCCAGTGTGTTGCTTTGGGTGCTAACCAAAACAGTTTATGCTTGGCTTGTAAGCTACATGAGGTGGATATATTTTGAGTTTAAAAGAATAGTGTCCTTCTCGACAGTGGGATGAGTCGTCAGCAATATGTTTTCTTAGACCAGACATCAATAGTGTTATAAATAATACATTATAAAGTGTGGTAGGTAGGAGTGCATGAGATTACCCTTCACTGTGCTGCAGATGTGACACTGCATGACAGTCTTATTGCCTTCCTTGCAAACTGACATCTGCCACTGTGCCAGCTAACCCTATCTACCTGACACACATCAAATTGTTATTGGGCTCCATTTCCATAGCAACCAGGTGTGTCATATCACATATTCTATGGTGAACCTGTCAGTCTACCTCTGTGCCTCAGGGATAAATGGATCCAATCAGAGAGAGGAAGGAAAACAGAAGCTGAAATAAGGGAAGACAGATGACTAGTCAGTACAATGAGTTGCCTTGAGGTTGTTTGTGGGGTTCAGATAGTAAACTTTGATCTCTTCCTAGAGAACTCCACACCCTACATTATTAATCAACACACTAATTGATATTTCTCACATAAACAAGGCGTTTGACGTGAGCTAAGAAATTATACCAATGAGAGACTGAGCCATATAGGAAAGTCTCTTCTACAGTAGATCAGCTGCTTAAGTAATATATAGCATTTTTGAAACTATAGTGTTCACAGACCACATGACTTGACATGAAGTCGATATTTCTCATCAGACTTATGAGCTATGGGTAGGTGTTCATGATGCCGATCATGACAAGATAAATTATATACTGTAGACCAGGGTTCCCCAACTGGTGGCCCGGGGGGTGAATTTGCCCCTCGGGTGATTTTTATTTGGTTTTCTGAGCCCCTCCCCCCAAAAAAGTATATACAGTATATACTACTGTTCCAAAGTTTGGGGTCACTTAGAAATGTCCTTGTTTTTCAAAGAAAAGCATCTTTTTTTGTCCATTAAAATAACATAAAATTGATCAGTAATACAGTGTAGACATTGTTAATGTTGTAAATGACTATTGTAGCTGGAAATGGCAGATTTGTTTTTTATGGAATATCTACATAGGTGTACAGAGGCCCATTATCAGCAACCATCACTCCTGTGTTCCAATGGCACGTTGTGTTAGCTAATCCAAGTTCATCATTTTAAAAGGCTAATTGAACATTAGAAAACCCTTTTGCAATTATGTTAGTACAGCTGAAAACTCTTGTCCTGATTTAAAGAAGAAATAAAACTGGCCTTATTTAGACTAGTTGAGTATCTGGAGCATCAGCATTTGTGGGTTTGATTACAGGCTCAAATGGCCAGGAACAAATAACTTTCTTCTGAAACTCGTCAGTCTATTCTTGTTCTGAAAATGAAGGCTATTCCATGGGAGAAATTGCCAAGAAACTGAAGATCTCGTACAACGCTGTGTACTACTCCCTTTACAGAACAGTGCAAACTGTCTATAACCAGAATAGGAAGAGGAGTGGGAGGCCCCGGTGTACAACTGAGCAAAAGGACAAGTACATTAGAGTGTCTAGTTTGAGAAACAGACGCTTCACAAGTCCTCAACTGGCAGCTTCATTAAATAGTACCCGCAAAACACTAGTCTCAACGTCAACAGTGAAGACGCAACTCCGGGATGCTGGCCTTTTAGGCAGAGTTGCAAAGGAAAAGCCATATCTCAGACTGGCCAATAAAAAGAAAAGATTAAGATGGGCAAAGGAACACAGACACTGGACAGAGGAAGATTGGAAAAAAGCTTTATGGACAGATGAATCTAAGTTTGAGGTGTTCATATCACAGAGAAGAACATTCGTGAGACGCAGAAAAATGAAAAGATGCTGGAGGTGTGCTTGACGCCCTCTGTCAAGCATGGTGGAGGCAATGTGATGGTCTGGGGTTGCTTTGGTGGTGGTAAAGTGGGAGATTTGTACAGGGTAAAAGGGATATTGAAGAAGGAATGAAATCACTCCATTTTGCAATGCCATGCCATACGATGTGGACTGCCCCTAATTGGATCTAATTTCCTCTTACAACAGGACAATGACCCAAAGCACAGCTCCAAGCTATGCAAGAACTATTTAGGGAAGAATAAGTCAGCTGGTATTCTGTCTATAATGGAGTGGCCAGCACAGTCACCGGATCTCAACCCTATTGAGCTGTTATGGGAGCAGCTTGACCGTAAGGTACGTAAGAAGTGCCCGTCAAGTCAATCCTACTTGTGGGAGGTGCTTCAGGAAGCATGGGGTGAAATCTCTTCAGATCACCTCAACAAATTGACAACTCGAATGCCAAAGGACACAATTATTATTTCAATTAAAAAACACAAATGTGAAAAATTGGTGGATATAGAGTTTTGGAAATAACCTCTTCATCTTAACCTAAACGATTTTAGTAGCTAGCATAAGACCACAAAAGTAGAGTTACACTTAAAGCAAACTATTCATAATAATGACTAGGACAATAGCTATCAAAATAGCTTAAAAAATAAGAAAATAAGCTTGCTACTTAGCTAGAGCAGAAAGAAATGTAAACTTATCCGCCGCCATGACAGCTGTGACAGCTGGACTTCTTTGGTGGACATGGACACTGGTCTCAATTGAAATCATCCAAAATCACAATAGAAAACATTGTACTTGAAAATTGCAATATGAATATTTAATTGCAACCTTCTGACCAACTACTGGGTCAGGCGGTGCCCTCGGTCTGATTCATATCGCTTGATTTCTAATGATTGTTCTCGATTGTATTGACTGATTTGGTTCCATATGGGGTGAACCAACAGTAAAGAACTGGATAATAACTTAGGTTGAGTTAAACAATGTGTATTAAGATGAAAAACGAATTGTGTTTAAGGTGAACTTGAAAGAGAATAATGAGCGAACTGCAATGTAAGCTTTATAATTCAGAATTCCTGCTGTAGCTAGCAAGCTAGTAGCTAGCTAGCTAGCTATGCATTGGTGGGGGCACAGATGAAAGGGCGCATGGTGTTGCTGCTCGTGCTGATGTCGTGTCACTACAGGTGTGAATAGCTAGCTAGCAAGTGGCAAGACTTTGCCTCTCTAACCAATAATGTTAAAGTTACTGCCTGTCCACGGGGAGAGGTTTGATACAATAGACCTGTGAGCTAGCTAGCAGCAGTAGAAAGCTACAGACTTGTGTGCGGGGAAGTGGAGGGGAATGCAATGGGCTGCCTGCAACTACCTTGGCAAAGTAATGTTAATGTCTTGACTGTGAATGTTATCCTTGTGTATTGAAATAATGAACAGCTTTGCTTAAAAATCTCCATATTAACTGACAATGTCAAATGAAATGTTACCAGGGTAAGGTAACTAACTGTCTTGTGTGTTTTTTTTCTTTCTATTGTGGAAAATTATCTCACTTTACTTAAAGCCTACAAATACCTAGCCTATTATGGTGTTTTATAATTAAGTGAATAACTTTATTTACAGCAAACAAAAATACATGAAAAGTGCTTTAAAAAGCTTTAGTATGAGGTGTTTGTTATATTGTATCACAGGTCCCTTATGTGTGTAAGAAGTGTCTTGTTTCTGTTTTCAAACCAGTATGGCTATAATATTTTATTCACTATAATCGCATAATTCATTATAGTTAATGATCTATAAAACATCATACTGAGTTTTATAAATACTTATGAGTTATTATGGATGCTTATAGTCAGTGTTATATCGCATTATAAAAGGTTTATAAAGCGTTATATGTACTTCATAGAAAGTGTTACCTACTGTATATTTATTTTAGGTGGATTAATTCTGTATCAAATCTCTCCTCTTTCTGGTAGGATTAAGAAACTCATAACACAGGCTATACAGTATAACCTTACTTGACCGCAATCATTTCCATACTATCAGCCTATCACCCCTGTTTTGAAACCCACTGACTAACTACAATGCGAGAGGGTGAGTAAGGAGGCAGGGGGAGGAGAGGAACAAAGGTTAGCTCACAGCATCATAAAGAATATCTGCAGCATGCCTTGACTTTTTAAACATGGGAGGGCAGACGGAAGGCAAAAGTTAATTTTTTCCTCAAGAGAGCAACTGCCACAGAGCGTTCTAACAGGGAGGTGTGGGTGTTTTGCTAATGATTATTGCTCTCATCCAACCTCTAAATCTGCCCTCAGACATTCCTCTGACTCAGTAAATGAGTATGTATGGGCACAACCCTGACATTTCCCTTACACTGAGCCACTCAAATCAAATCAAATTTTATTGGTCACAAACACATATTTAGCAGATGTTATTGCGGGTGTAGCGAAATATTTGTGTTCCTAGCTCCAACAGTCAGTAATGTATAACAATTCACAACAATACATATAAATCTAAAAGTAAAATAATGCAATTAAGAAAAATATATATATTAGGACGAGCAATGTCAGTGGCATTGACTAAAATACAGTAGAATAGAATGCATTACACACATTTGAAATGAGTAAAGCAGTATATTAACATTATTAAAGTGACTAGTGTTCCATTTATTAAAGTGACCAGTGATTCCATGTATATGTATATAGGGCAGCAGCCTCTAAGGTTCAGGATTGAGTAACCGGGTGGTACCTGGCTAGTGATGGCTATTGAGATAGAAGCTGTTTTTCAGTCTCTCGGTCCTAGCTTTGATGCGCCTGTATTGACCTTGCCTTCTGGATGATAGCAGGGTGAACAGGCTGTGGCTCGGGTGGTTGATGTCCTTGAGGATCTTTTTGGCCTTCCTTTGACATCGGGTGCTATAGGTGTCTTGGAGGGCAGGCAGTCTGCCACTCTGGGGTTCAATGGCTCTGTAGAAGTCTCCCTGAAAGCTTATGATTGCTGATGACTTATATTAGGGTTGCCCAACTGGCAGTGATTTTATTTGACCAGCCTAGTTTTCCTGAGCAAAAATATATACTGAACAAAAATATAAATGCAACATGTAAAGTGTTGGTCCTCGTTTCATGAGCTGAAATAAAAGATCCCAGTAATGTTCCATACGCACAAAAAGCGTGTTTCTTTAAAAGGTTGTGCACAAATTTGTTAACATCCCTGTTAGTGAGCATTTCTCCTTTGCCAAGATAATCCATCCACCTGACAGGTGTGGCATATCAAGAAGCTGATTAAATGGCATGATCATTACACAGGTGCACCTTGTGCTGGGGACAATTAAAGGCCACTCTCATCCTAATATTTATATTTTCCGCTGTGCTAACATAATTGCAAAAGGGTTTTCTAATGATCAATTAACCTTTTTAAAATTATAAACTTGGATTAGGTAACACTACGTGCCATTGGAACACAGGAGTGATGGTTGCTGATAATGGGCTTCTGTACGCCTATGTAGATATTCCATAAAAAATCTGCTTTCCAGCTATAATAGTCATATGCAACATTAACAATGTCTGCACTATTTCTGATAAATTTGATGTTATTTTAATGGACAAAAAATGATATTTTCTTTCAAAAACAAGGACATTTCTCAGTGACCCCAAACTTTTGAACAGTAGTGTCAATCTTTCTTTTTTTCAGACTGCAAAAACACCAGCAAATTATTTTAATTTGGGAAATCTGTGCCAAAGTATTCCCATGCATAATAGATATACAGTACCAGTCAAAAGTTTGGACTCACCTACTCATTCAAGGGTTTTTCTTTATTTTTACTATTTTCTAGACTGTAGAACTATGAAATAACACATGGAATCATGTAGTAACCAAAAAGTGTTAAATCAAAATATGTTTTATATTTCAGATTCTTCAAAGTAGCCACCCTTTGCCTTGATGACAGCTTTGCAAACTCTTGGCATTCTCTCAACCAGCTTCACCTGGAATGCTTTTCCAACAGCCTTCAAGGAGTTCCTGTGACGTCTACACCTGCTCCCCCTCTCCGGGGCTCTACATCGCCAGTTTATTCATTATTACGCACACCTGCCACCATCGAAACGTGCACCTGCGCCTCTTGAGATTTATGTACACTACTCGTGTTTCTTGTTTTGTCCTATGTTCCGCTATTTATTAAATTCACTCCCTGTACTTGCTTCCCAATTCTTAGCATACATGTAACAGTTCCCACATATCCTGGGCATTTGTTGGCTGCTTTTCCTTCACTCTGCGGTCCAACTCATCCCAAACCATCTCAATTGGGTTGAGGTCGAGTGATTGTGGAGGCCACTCCATCCCTCTTCTTCTTGGACAAATAGCCCTTACACAGCCTGGAGGTGTGTTGTGTCATTGTCCTGTTGAAAAATAAATGGTAGTCCCACTAAGTGCAAACCAGATGGGATGGTGTATCGCTGCAGAATGCTGTAGTCATGACTTTACTTTCATTAATCTGATGACTGTTATATTTAATCAACTAACTATGTTTAATTGTTACCTGATTAAATTAATAATGTAACAATTAACTCATTAGGAATTTGGGGCACCACAAGAGCAGTTGTTTAAAGAGTTACCATCTCCCGAATTAAACTCCAAAAGGTCTTTACCTATTACATCCATAAAACAGTCAACGTATTAATCATAACCTCGTATCATCATCATTCTGAACAGTTGTAACCTGCATCTGCAAAAAACCCAGCCTTACTTATGATTCAGTACTACACAAATTGGTTAAATTATTTATTTACTAGCTAACTAAATTATAACACAGAATAAACATACACACTTAATACATTAAAACAGGTCCCTAGCTGACTGACATAATATGGCAGCTTTTTACAAAGGAGATGGGAGGGAGAGAGAGAGACTTATCATTGATACATTTTAGGAACTACTCTCACAGTAATCATTTACTTTGCACATGAACTGCTGCCCATTTGGAGTAAGAAATCATGAATTTATTTACGTGTGAATGCCTTCGTTCACCATTTATACCTGTCGGAACCAGGCCTTCTTAGGAAGGGTGTTGGCCTTTCCGCAGCACGCTTGTAAGTCTCTGATTGCCAAAAGGTCCCCCCTCCCCAATCTTCTACTGTTGTTCATTCTGGAAGATAGGCTAGCCAGCCGTGACGACGGTTCCCATTGGTGATGAGAGTAGTAGAATAGCATGGTTTGAAGAGTAGTAGAATGGTCCCACTTAAATTCACATTTCTGGATACTTTACTTAGGAGAGCTAATCAGCCGTACCAGTGATTGTCTGCGAGGTGAGCTTCTTGCCTCCACCTTGTGTTAATATTCAGAGTTCGAACCACTTCCGACGTGAGCTGCAGCTCAATGCCTTTCTGGTCTAAATGTTAATTTCTTACCAATCCTTTGATGCACTCTGGTCAAAAGGGACGGTTCTGTCAGGCTGACACAATCTCTGACCTAACTCGGGGCATGGCTACATACTGTGAAAAGTTTATAAGACACAAATGATCTCTTATGGCTCCTAAAATCACATTCCTATCTTAACAAAAGTACTTTCATGATGTTTCCTATTTCATATACAACATTAACGATGGAGACTTCATACATGTAGTGTATATACTTTTCAAGTTACAATATTTATAACATTTTTAATGACATCACAAAATAACAACCCATATTATATTATTATTCTTTAGATTTGCCTCCCCACGTCCTATGTAGAAATATTGTTCCAGTATTTGCTTTAGAGAGTGTTAAAGTTTTGTCGGGAAAAGTCTCTGGAGACAAAGATACATTCCTGTGTTAATTTGGAGAGGGAGACCCTGGATGTCCTCTCCTTTAATTTACAACAGGGTGTGAGGTGTCAACCCCTCACCAGCTCACTCCTCCCCCATCTGTGGGTGAGAGAGGGTCTGGTTACTGTCATCCATTGCCAAGCTGATCCGACCCATTCGGATCCCCACAGGACAGTCATGACACTGGTAGCCATGCTGCTTAAGTGTGCCTTGAATTCTAAATAAATCACAGACAGTGTCCCCAGCAAAGCACCCCCACACCTCCTCCATTCTTCATGGTGGGAACCACACGTGGAGATCCGTTCACCTACTCTGCTTCTTACAAAGACACGGTGGTTGGATCCAAAAATCTTACATTTGGACTCATCAGACCAAAGGACAGATTTCGCCGGTCTAATGTCCATTGCTCGTGTTTCTTGGCCCAAGCAAGTGTCTTCTTCTTATTGGTGTCCTTTGTAGTGTTTTTTTTGCAGCAATTCGACCATGAAATCTCATCTGAACAGTTGATGTTGAGATGTCTGTTACTTGAACTCTGTGAAGCATTTATTTGGGCTGCAATCTGAGGTGGAGTTAACTCTAATGAACTTATCCTCTGCAGCAGAGGTAACTCTGGGTCTTCCTTTCCTGTGGCAGTCCTCATGAGACCCAGTTTCATCATTGCGCTTGGTTTTTGCAACTGCACTTGAAGAAACATTCAAAGTTCTTGAACTTTTCCATATTGAATGACCTTCATGTCTTACAGTAATGATGGACTGTCATTTCTCTTTGCTAATTTGAGCTGTTCTTGCCATAATATGGACTTGGTCTTTTACCTAACAGGGCTATCTTCTGTATATCACCCCTACCTTGTCACAACACAACTGATTGGCTTAAACGCATTAAGAAGGAAAGAAATTCCACAATGTACTTTTAACAAGGCACACCTGTTAATTGAAATGTATTCCAGGTGACTACCTCATGAAGCTGGTTGAGAGAATGTGAAAAGTATGCGAAGCTGTCATCAAGGCAAAGGGTGGCTACTTTGAAGAATCTCAAATATAAAATATATTTGGATTTGTTTAACAATTTTTAGGAATACTCATCAAAATGACAAAATAAAGTAATATGTGATAGCTAAACTACTGTAGCACTGACTTTGCTGTACTTACTATAACTGTGAAATGTGGTTGTCTCACCTAGCTCTCTTAACTGTAAGTTGCTTTGGATAAGAGCGTCTGCTAAATGTCTAAAATGTAAATATTAAAAAGCATGCCAGTATACAGATCAAATCCTCTACCCAGACGAGACACCAGACACGTGGAGATTTGTTTTGACTGCTTGCTCTTATCCCTAGTTTGTTCATTTGTTTATGTTGCTAAAGTTACTGTCTAGAGATACTCTTCAGAAAACCGTCCTATTATTCTACTCCTGTTTAGTCTGTGAGAGCCCTGACAGCCTAAAGGAAACAGACTGGAACTATCACACCAGACCACCACCGCTCCCAGACTGTATGGCACACACACTAAAATATACACAGACAGAGACCACGAGCACTCTACACATTTGTTTCGGTCCAGTGGTCCTGATGCTGGCACATCAGCAGCAGCCATTCATGTAAAGAGAATACTGATTTTGTTTGTAAAAGGTTTGGCTTCCACCTTAACCGTTCATATTTGTATCATTTTCTGAGGGAATGACTTTTGCTACCCTTTGGTTCATTGTCTCTAGCACAGCCTGAGACATATGATGAATATACAGTATTTCTAATAATCATTATAATTTTTTGTTGTACAACATGTTTAATCTGTGTGGTATATGACGGTTCACAGAGGGGATTCATAACTTTCATTTAACAGTTTTAAATAAGATATAACAGACAAAACAAATTACTGCATGCAGCTCAGTAAGGTATCCTGTTGCTTTCCATATGTTCGGATACAGCACACATGGCACCATGAACTAAGCAAACCAAATTCAGACCAAAATCTCAAGCTAACTACCGTTTTTCATCTCACAATCTTTATACTAACTGACAGCTAGTGAAACTTATTAATGGGTTGCATGTTTTGTCTCAATATTGTTTTGAATGTTAATTTTGCACTGATGCCTAACTGAGAATTTTACTCAATGCATTCTCAATGAGAGCTGATAAAGATTTCATCAAAAGTGCATTACAGTGGCTTGGAATAACAATGCCATTCAATAGGAGGCAAATACAGTGGCTTGCGAAAGTATTCACCCCCTTGGCATTTTTCCTATTTTGTTGCCTTACAACCTGGAATTAAAATAGATTTTTCGGGGGTTTGTATCATTTGATTTACACAACATGCCTACCACTTTGAAAATGCAATATATATATTTTTTGTGAAACAAACAAGAAGTAAGACAAAAAAACTTGAGCGTGCATAACTATTCACCCCCCAAAGTCAATACTTTGTAGAGCCACCTTTTGCAGCAATTACAGCTGCAAGTCTCTTGGGGTATGTCTCTATAAGCTTGGCACATCTAGCCACTGGGATTTTTGCCCATTCTTCAAGGCAAAACTGCTCCAGCTCCTTCAAGTTGGATGGGTTCCGCTGGTGTACAGCAATCTTTAAGTCATACGACAGCATCTCAATTGGATTGAGGTCTGGGCTTTTGAGTGTTGCTTTAGCAGTATGCTTAGGGTCATTGTCCTGCTGGAAGGTGAACCTTCGTCCCAGTCTCAAATTTCTGGAGGACTGAAACCGATTTCCCCCAAGAATGTCCCTGTATTTAGCGCCATCCATCATTCCTTCAATTCTGACCAGTTTCCCAGTCCCTGCCGATGAAAAACATCCCCACAGCATGATGCTGGCACCACCATGCTTCACTGTGGGGATGATGTTCTTGGGGTGATGAGAGGTGTTGGGTTTGCGCCAGACATAGCCTTTTCCTTGATGACCAAAAAGCTCAATTTTAGTCTTATCTGACCAGAGTACCCTCCCATATGTTTGGGGAGTCTCCCAAATGCCTTTTGACGAACCCCAAACATGTTTGCTTATTTTTTTCTTTAAGCAATGGCTTTTTTCTGGCCACTCTTCCGTAAAGCCCAGCTCTATGGAATGTATGGCTTAAAGTGGTGCTATGGATAGATACTCCAATCTCCGATGTGGAGCTTTGCAGCTCCTTCAAGGTTTATCTTTGGTCTCTTTGTTGCCTCTGATTAATGCCCTCCTTGCCTGGTCCGTGAGTTTTGTTGGGTGGCCCTCTCTTGGCAGGTTTGTTGTGGTGCCATATTCTTTCAATTTTTTAATAATGGATTTAATGGTGCTCCGTGGGATGTTCAAAGTTTCGGATATTTTTTATAACCCAACCCTGATCTGTACTTCTCCACAACTTTGTCCCTGACCTGTTTGGAGAGCTCCTTGGTCTCAATGGTGCCACTTGCTTGGTGGTTCCCCTTGTTTAGTGGTGTTGCAGACTCTGGGGCCTTTCAGAACAGGTGTATATATACTGAGATCATGTGACAGATCATGTGACATTTAGATTGCACACAGGTGGACTTTATTTAACTAATTATGTAACTTCTGAAGGTAATTGGTTGCACCAGATCTTATTTAGGGGCTTCATAGCAAAGGGGGTGAATACATATGCATGCACCACTTTTCCGTCTTTAAATTGTTTTTTTAAACAAGTCATTTTTTCCATTTCACTTAACCAATTTGGACTATTTTGTGTATGTCCATAACATGAAATCCAAATATAAATCGATTTAAATTACAGGTTGTAATAGGAAAAATGCCAAGGGGGTGAATACTTTTGCAAGGCACTGTAATTAGTAGGAAAACCACTTGTCATCATTTTGATGTGTCCACATTGACTTTAGATGCAGAATAACATTAGCTAGTTAGCTAAGATTGAGGAGAGGACACTGGATTTTAGCAAGCTAACGTTAGCATTGCTAGCAATTTTTCACTAACTTTGCTAGCTAATGACAACATTGTCTAAAGTAAATTTGACTACTTAGCAATGTCTTAGTATTTCCAGGCACTATCGTGTAAATTAGAATAAACTGTCGTTAGCCTTCGTCCAGAACGACTGGGCTTATCACAACTTTAGGGCACCACTATTGCGCAGCCGGTAGAGGGCGGCTTGAGAATGTTCAAAACAATGGCATGACGCGACCGAGTGACGGAGGTGCAGCCTATGAATACTATAAGTCCACAGTTAGCTAAGTAAGCAGTTTAGAGGAGGAAGGGGTATTGTACTGCAAAAAGTGAAATCTAAGCAAGCCTAAATATCTTATATTGAGTGATAATTCACTTAAACTTTTTTTTTGTACTTTTTTTTGTACCAAGCTAAGTTATCATTGGCAGATAATTTTGTTAATTTTAACCTAAAAACGGCTTAATATAAGTAGTTTATCTTATTTCAAGATATTTTTCAAGATATTTTAAACGGCTATTATGACAATAAATTACATTGTGCAGTGTATTAGTTTGGATGCTTCATAAACCACACTTTATTTGGCAAGGCAGATACTGCCCTTGCTAAGATTCTGCTCATTCCTATTTGGGATGCATGCTTTAATGTAACCTTGCAGGCCCTCCAGCATGTCCTCTCATCATCTCCCATTGGGTACAGTGAGATGCTAAATTAATTTTGTGCTGTAGAACGAAACTGTACACAGAGCTCAAGCTCAGCCTGTGGGAAACAAATGCCAGTGTCCTGCAAAACACGTCAGTATGAATTCTGTCCACACCAGTAGTGGTATTGCAAAAAGCACCCTGCCAAGCTATCCAGCGGAGGATTTTTTTTTAAATGGACCTCATCAACAAATCACTCTGTCTGTTTAAATCACAGTTCAATATTTTAGTTGAATAGATAGCCAGCAATGATGAGTGGAGAGTGGAGTAGAGGAGTTTTGAAAAAGGAGAGATGAAGTAATACAAAATCTTGTGTGCCCGAGTGATTGTAGGCCTGTGTGTGAGCTTGCAAGCAAGTGTGCATGTGTATGAGAGCACAGGGAAGACTGTAATACAAGGCACTTATGGTATTATAGCCCATTCATCTGTCATGGAACCAGACTTCTTTATAGCAGCTGTCTTGCCCTCTGTTCGTGGGAGATGATGGGTTTTTCTCTGGGATTTCATCAGGTCAGGAGTTTAGCCCCATATCTGAACCACATTAGTCGAGAAATAAGTGCTCCCCCTCTCGCCTTGTGTGTGTGGCCCTCCATACCTCCCTCCCATTGTCAGCATGCTTTACTGCCACTGCCAGCAATCTCTCAAACATTCTCCTCCCCCAGAGCTGCAGAGAAACCAGGGGGATAAGAAAAGGATGGGAAGAAAACCCAGGTGCTCAGATTTCAAGACCACTTACCAAGTCAGACATATGGGGCTCTAGTTTAACAAACCTAACGCAATGATAAATCTTAGTGCTGACGGTAGGGCTTTAGGTCTGGGGGGTGTCAGAAGTATTTTAGCGATTTTCACTGTGGGAATTATGCTCGCAATAGATGGTGTCGCAAAAAGGCTGGGTTTTGAGGAATAAGTCTCAGCCTCCAGTATTTATGCTGCAGTAGTTTATGTGTCGGAGGGCTAGGGTCAGTCTGTTATATCTGGAGTATTTCTCCTGTCTTATCCGGTGTCCTGTGTGAATTTAAGTATGCTCTCTCTCTTTTTATCTCTTTTTTTCTCGGCTGGGGGCACAAAATATACTCTTCCTAGTCCATTGTAGATTGATACAGTTTACTAAGCATATAGGCTACAGCATTAAAAATAGTAAAATAGCATCCTGTGTTTGCTCAATATGTTTGCAGTGTTGACAGTCATCATTGTTGTAATTGGCTTCAACAAGCCTTTACACATTGCAGTTCTCAAATATAAAATACAAAGCTCACTTTATCAATAAGTAAGATATAGCCTAGGCCTACTGTTTCTTATTGCGTTATAGGACTGAATAATTTGTATATGTTTGGTGGAGTGCATCTTTGGTAACCGGAAAAGACGCGCTCTTTGGAAATGGGGATGGATACACACAGAATGGAGTAGCCTATGCACTGCAGGTAGTCCTATGTGATTTGTGAATAATGATGGCAAAAGCCTCATGTAGAAAGCAGGGGTTCAAACTGTAGAACCAAGTTCCTACATATGGAATATAAAAATGTATTTTATCAAACAAAACTAAGCTACATTTTATCTCTGGGACCCTCAGGATGACAAATCAGAGCAATATTACTGAATGTAAGAACATTATTTACCTTCAGAGGTGAATGTATCAAATCAGTTGCCGTAATAAAAGTGTTTTGTTGTGCACTCTCCTCAAACAATAGCATGGCATTTTTTCACTGTAATAGCTACTGTAAATTGGACACTGCAGATTAACAATAACTTAAGCTTTCTACCCATGTCTATTTCCCGGGAAAGTTGGCTGTTGTTTACAATAGCGCACATTAGCAACAACCTTCCTGGTTTAGGGACACCGATCCCGTAGAGGTTTTAATCAAACGAAACAGAAAACAAGCAATTGTTACATGAAAATAACTTAAATGTTTCTAAATACTAGTGTCACCGGATCATCTCATCTCTCATTCCATTATGGGCATATACAGTTGAAGTCGGAAGTTTACATACACCTTAGCCAAATACAATAAACTCAGTATTTCATAATTCCTGACATTTAATCCTAGTAAGAATTCCCTGTCTTAGTTCAGTTAGGATCACCACTTTATTTTAAGAATGTGAAATGTCACAATAATAGCAGAGAGAATTATTTATTTCAGCTTTTATTTCATCACATTCCCAGTGGGTCAGAAGTTTACATACACTCAATTAGTATTTGGTAGCATTGCCTTGAAATTGTTTAACTTGGGTCAAATGTTTCGGGTAGCATTCCACAAGCTTCCCACAATAAGTTGGGTGAATTTTGGCCCATTCCTCCTGACAGAGCTGGTGTAACTGAGTCAGGTTTGTAGGCCTCCTTGCTCGCACACAGATTTTCAGTTCTGCCCATAAATGTCCTATGGGATTGAGGTCAGGGCTTTGTGATGGCCACTCCAATACCTTGACTTTGTTGTCCTTAAGCCATTTTGACACAACTTTGGAAGTATGCTTGGGGTCATTGTCCATTTGGAAGACCCATTTGCGACCAAGCTTTAACTTCCTGACTGATGTCTTGATGTTGCTTCAATATATCCACATCATTTTTCTACCTCATGATGCTATCTATTTTGTGAAGTGCACCAGTCCCTCCTGCAGCAAAGCACCCCCACAACATGATGCTGCCACCCTCGTGCTTCATGGTTGGGATGGTGTTCTTCGGCTTGCAAGCATCCCCCTTTTTCCTCCAAACATAACCATGGTCATTATGGCCAAACAGTTCTATTTTTGTTTCATCAGACCAGAGGACATTTCTCCAAAAAGTACGATCTTTGTCCCCATGTGCAGTTGGAAACAGTAGTCTGGCTTTTTTTATGGTGGTTTTCGATCAGTGTATTCTTCCTTGCAGAGCGGCCTTTCAGGTTATGTCGATATAGGACTTGTTTTACTATGGATATAGATACTTTTGTACCTGTTTGCTCAAGCATCTTCACAAGGTCCTTTGCTGTTCTGTGATTGATTTGCACTTTTCGCACCAAAGTACGTTCATCTCCAGGAGACAGAACGCGTCTCCTTCCTGAGCAAAATGACGGCTGTGTGGTCCCATGGTGTTTATACTTGCGTACTATTGTTTGTACAGATGAACGTGGTACCTTCAGGCATTTGGAAATTGCTCCCAAGATTGAACCAGACTTGTGGAGGTCTACCATTTTTTCTGAGGTCTTGTCTGATTTCTTTTGATTTTCCCATAATATCAAGCAACGAGGCACTGAGTTTGAAGGTAAGCCTTGAAATACATCCACAGGTCCACCTCCAATTGACTCAAATTATGTAAATTAGCCTATCAGAAGCTTCTAAGGCCATGACATCATTTTCTGGAATTTTCCAAGCTGTTTAAAGGCACAGTCAACTTAGTGTATGTAAACTTCTGACCCACTGGAATTGTGATACAGTGAATTATAAGTGAAATAATGTCTCTAAACAATTGTTTGAAAATTACTTGTATCATGCACAAAGTAGATGTCCTAACCGACTTGCCGAAACTAGTTTGTTAACAAGAAATTTGTGGAGTGGTTGAAAAACGAGTTTTAATGACTCCAACCTAAGTGTATGCAAACTTCCGACTTCAACTGTAGCTTACATGGATTTTTTTTTTTTTTTAACAGACATCGCAAATAATAGCAGGAGCTGGCTAAACAGCCAGATCTCATAGATTGGATGTAAAATATTAAACGCAAAACCTTTATGATTGTCTTGACTACTTGTCAAATGCATTTGGCAGGACAAAAAAAACTGCCTTCATTGAGAGGAGGGGATGCTATTTCTTGGTTTCTAATTCTAAATATGAAGTTTATGGTCATAACAACCACATCTCACTTATAGCATGTGCATATGGGCGTTGTGCATCATGGCTGCGCTTCCTCTGTCAAAATCCATGACATAACCAACTGTGTCAGCTAAGACCAGGTTTTGGTTGGTCTTAAATATCCCCTTCAGCACTGCCGGATGTTGGTACTTTGGTGCACGTTTTTTAAGGACACACCTCAGATATTGTCACCCTTCCCATCTTAGCACAAGTGAGCTCAAATAAGACAGGTAAATTACAAATCCTGTCACTTGGGTATGAAAAGAGAAGAATGCCAGCTTTTACAGCTCGAAATTACAAACGAGTGTGTGTTTGACAATTGTGCTGCCTTAACGCCAGCTGAAAATAGAGCCCGTGAAATACAAATGGACAGTAAATTCAGTCTGAGGAAGTGGAGACTTGGTGAAATTGTCAAGAAAAGACCTGGGGCCTCCTTTATCAATCATGTGTAGACACAAATCTGTACGTAAACCATGTGTGAGATCATTTCCATGCAAGGTGTGAGATTTATCAATATGAACGTTTGCTTGACAGTGTGCATAAATTGAGGTGGAATAAGGGAACTGCTTGTCAAGCGTAGAATAGGTAAAATATATGTTGAAAATGTGTGAAATTGTGAGAGTAATATTTAAATCATCGTGAATTCATGCAACATATCTTGACAAGCTATGTAACAATTTGGCCCAGTCAGTGCATTTGTTACGATAATAATCCATATAAAGTACAGTAATTTGTTAAATTAGAGGCACATGTGAAAGTGACACCATTGTTGAAGTACAGAGAGTACATTTTTAGAGACAGATGGGACTTTTTTGCAGAAAGTACAGATCAGATATTGCTTCCCACAACCAATCGTGTAGGATCTTTGCGAGGATTTAAAAAGGCAAGCACATGCCATTCTGGTGCACATCCAAGTGCTATCCACCCTCTGGTTTTTGGGAACAGGCACTTTTCAACAGGAGTTTGCTGATTGGCATCTCACAGCCCTCGATGAGCCAATGTTTTCGAGTGCAATCATCAGCAAAACAGTAACAAATACAATTTCCATACACCATCGCACAACAGGTTGAAGTCAATCGTTTTTTTTGTTGTTGCCATGATGCCATCAATGGGTTCCCAAATATGAACAGAGTAATAGATGGAAACCATTCCAAAGCAATTTAAACTAGGCAAACAGAAAAGGTTTCCACTCTTAATGTGCAGGTGAAAGGTTATGTGGAAAATATGCTGCTGAATATGGTGGCCTGGTGGAGTTAATGCCTTTAGTTAACCCTAACCTTAAAAGTTTGGAGTTAATGCCTAAACTAAACACTTCGAAATTTGAAGTTTAGAACAACTTCAAAATGTAATGTTTGTGAGACATCGATGAATGTCTCATTCTGACATGAGACTGTGAGAGCTTGTTGCCCTGTAAACTTTAGACCAATGGTCACCAACCTTTTCTTAGTCAAGATCACTTTGAGTCAAAATGCAAGCCGAGATCTACTGCTCAGATTTGTTTGTAACTTAAACATAAGCCTATACAACATTAACCTATTTATTAAAAACAGTTCTGTAGTAGAAGTTCGTAGTAGGCTATATGCCTAAAACATTATCTCTGCATATTGGCTATGCTTGAATTGGCTGCCAATGTTGTTCTTCTCAGACCATTTTGAAATTCTATTTAAAAATTGTAAGTATATAATCACACTTGTAATAGCTCATTTGTTTAATTACTTTTGAGGCACAGCTGAGTAAGCATAATAATTAACTTTTTTATTTATTTTACTGGACTGATGGCCTGCATCTGATGGTCAGTTTTAAGGGACGGAAGGAGCAACAGTAAAGGCCTCAGCATGCTTCAGTTCGGCTGGCGGTCAGCCGAAGTCGGCTAGGAGCACCAAACGAGTGTGCTTGCATACCCCCTTAAGACATTCGCTTGAAAAACAAGAAAAAATATATATATACATTTCCTCAAAATAGTCAGAATTAATCTAAGATAACTCAAGATATCTGTCGTTCATTTTGACGTTTCTGACGAGGAGTACTTAGTCGTGCCATTTTACATGTAACTAAGATGTTTGGTGCAGTATTTCTCAATGTAAAGATGTGCATGAAAACTAATCGTCTCTCATTGAATGACAACAAAGACTTTATTGAAGAATCCCTACTGTTGACCAATCACCGACAAAGGGGCGTAGTGTCACGTCCTGGCCAGTATAAGGTTAATTTTTTTGTAGTTTGGTCAGGACGTGGCAGAGGGTATTTGTTTTATGTGGTACGGGGTGATTGTTCTGTGTTGAGCTTTGCTTTGCCAGACTGTTTGTTAGTTGTTCGTTTTTCGGTTTTGTTATTTTGTATGTTCATTTTTGAAGATAATTAAAAATCAAGATGAGCATTCACGTACCTGCTGCGTTTTGGTCCTCCATTTCTACCAACAACAACTGTGATAGAATCACCCACCACTCAAGGACCAAGCAGCAGAAGAAGGAGCAGAGGGAATTCGAGTTGGACTGGCGGGAGAAGTGGACCTGGGAGGAAGTTCTGGACGGCGCCGGACCTTGGCACCAGGCTGAGGATTATCGCCGCCCGCAGTGGGCAATTGAGGCAGCCAAGGCAGAGAGGCGGAGGTACGAGGCCAAGTACGCGCTGAGGGAGAAGCACGAGAGGCACCCCCAAGAATTTTTTTGGGGGGGGCACACGGGTAGGTTGGCTAGGCGTAAGAAGAGCCGGAAGCCAGCTACTCGTGGTTATATGGAGGAGCGTATGGGGTGGAGAGCGCTATGTTTCGCTGAGGAGCGCACTATTTCACCCATACGCACGCACAGTCCGGTGCGCGTTATTCCAGCCCCTCGCAGGTGCCGTGCTAGAGCGGGCATCCAGCCTGGTAGGAGACGGGTTGTGCAGGAGGTAAGATCGAGACCGACTGTGCGCCTCCATAGCCCTGGGTTTCCAGCTCCTGTCTCTCGTACGGACCCGGAAGTGCGTCAACCCGGTCCGACTCGTCCTGTTCCCGCTCCCCGCACTAGCCTGGAGGTGCGTGTACATAATCTGGTAAGCCCAGTACCAGCACCATGCACCAGGCTACAAGTGCGTCAACCCAGCCACGCCAGTCAACAGTCACCAGAGCTGCCCGCCAGTCAACAGTCGTCACCAGAGCTGCCCGCCAGTCAACAGTCGTCACCAGAGCTGCCCGCCAGTCAACAGTCGTCACCAGAGCTGCCCGCCAATCAACAGTCGTCACCAGAGCTGCCCGCCAGTCAACAGTCGTCACCAGAGCTGCCCGCCAGTCAACAGTCGTCACCAGAGCTGCCCGCCAGTCAACAGTCGTCAGAGCTGCCCGCCAGTCAACAGTCGTCAGAGCTGCCCGCCAGTCAACAGTCGTCAGAGCTGCCCGCCAGTCAACAGTCGCCAGAGAGGCCAGACTGCGCTGAACTGCCGGAGTGGCCAGACTGCGCTGAACTGCCGGAGTGGCCAGACTGCGCTGAACTGCCGGAGTGGCCAGACTGCGCTGAACTGCCGGAGTGGCCAGACTGCGCTGAACTGCCGGAGTGGCCAGACTGCGCTGAACTGCCGGAGTGGCCAGACTGCCCTGAACTGCCGGAGTGGCCAGACTGCCCTGAACTGCCGGAGTGGCCAGACTGCCCTGAACTGCCGGAGTGGCCAGACTGCCCAGACTGTCCCGAGTTGCCAGACTGTCCCGAGTTGCCAGACTGCCCAGACTGTCCCGAGTTGCCAGACTGCCCAGACTGTCCCGAGTTGCCAGACTGCCCAGACTGCCCCGAGTTGCCAGACTGCCCCAAGTTGCCAGACTGTCCCGAGCTGCCAGACTGTCCCGAGCTGCCAGACTGCCCCGACAGCCTGGAACGGCCTGAGCCGGAGCCACCTCCAGAAATAGGTGGGTTGGGGAGGGGGGGTGTAGCACAGTGCCGTCTTTGACGGCAGCCACCCTTCCTTCCCTCCCTTTAGAAAAGGGGATTTTTTTTTGGTGTTGCTTGGGGTTATTTTTTGTTAAGGTGCTTCTGGGGTAGCACCTTTAAGGGGGGGGTACTGTCACGTCCTGGCCAGTATAAGGTTAATTGTTTTTGTAGTTTGGTCAGGACGTGGCAGAGGGTATTTGTTTTATGTGGTACGGGGTGATTGTTCTGTGTTGAGCTTTGCTTTGCCAGACTGTTTGTTAGTTGTTCGTTTTTCGGTTTTGTTATTTTGTATGTTCATTTTTGAAGATAATTAAAAATCAAGATGAGCATTCACGTACCTGCTGCGTTTTGGTCCTCCATTTCTACCAACAACAAGCGTGACACGTAGACGTCGGCTACCGACTTCGGCTTGCCTTCAGAAAAAATGTAATGTGCCCGAAAGTCCGGAAAAAAAATCTATAAAAACTTCAAAATTTACAGCATAATATATGCACAAACTCTTCCAAACTGTTTCGGCTGGGAAGTATGTGGACACTTTTAAGAATGCCTCTCACTCAACTCACCGTCCCTCTGCTCTCCCTCCCTCCACTGAAAAAAGGGGACACTGTCTTTCAGCTGATGGCGAATCTCAAGTCGCACTCCATTATTTCTGCCTCATGCACCAATTCATGTTGTTAATCCAGTGTCCAGATAAAGTGAAATATTACTCAATATAAAAAAAGAGACAAGCCACTAATAACACAAGCTTATTGAAATACTTTGCTATACTCATTCATTGCAGTTGTGCTGCAGTGCTGGTTGTAGTGTATTTTATGGCTTATAAAATATGTTGAACAAAGTGTTGACAGTGCTGCATAACAACTTAAACATGAACTTACTCATAAAAACAGCAGCACTTTGCTGTATTTGTTGAGTATCTCTCTAGTCATGCTTAACTTTTTTTTTTTATCTCACAGTATTAACTTTCCTGTGCAATGAAGAATAATTTTTACAGTCTATGGCTCGTGGAAACTGTGGTGATCTGAGCTATCTGATTGGCCAGCAGTAGGCCTACAGGTGCACTTTGGGCCTGCCGGGTAGCTGAAGTTCTACCTTCAGACACATGAAATGTTTCAAAAGGGGATCACTTTGCCTTCCCGGCACTAGGGCACCTACCGCCAACAGCACGAATGGAATAAAGAAAATAGGAACGCAAGGCTTTATCATTAGGTTTTTTACAAAAATGTTTGGTGACCGACTAGGAATGCCGTGGAGATCGACCAGTCTATAGTAATCAATATTTAAGCACTCAAAATATTGCCAAGCACATTCTGTAGGAAGGGTTAATATACATTTAAAATAATGACATGATTTATATGAATCGGGTCATCAACATATGGACTTAAATGTAGGCTAAGTCTGGCATAAGCTTTTCCCCACATTTTACAATAACTCTGTTGCAGTGGTCTTAGGTAGTCTCCGTATAAGCTATTCCCTCCATCGCAACACTGCTGCCCAGTTGAAGAGTTGGTGTTCTCCATGCAGCACCACAGAACAATGCGCCTTCGGGAAAGCACCCCTCAGCCTCAGGAGATGCCCTTCTGGAGGCATGCAGCCATAGTCATTATACCCTAATGTAGGCCTATTTGTCTACTAGCCAAATAAAGTGCAGAGCATGCATGTTGCGTGCAACTCATCATTACAATATATTTGAACATTTAATTAATCCTTCATTGAGTCCCGTCAGTCAGTATGTCATCAATTCTGTAATATGTCTGAGTTGCTATAGGAACTAAATCAAAGTGAATAGAACAGTCTTAATTTGTTTATTGAAATCCATGTGTGTATTCAAAATTATCTAAATTCTCCAAAGTTCTTTAGCCTGTCACTTTAATAATTCAATGTTTAATTTAGGCCTATCCAAATTTTAAAGAATAGGCCTTCAACTTGATAGGCTATCATTTTGGGTACTGGTGTCTTGCGGTAATATTTTAGAACTCTATTTTTGAGTTTTAGAACGGTTTCTATTATAGGCCTCCCCTTAAAAAGAGGCCCTAGCTCACAGGCCTCTAAATATAGCCACTAAATAACTGTTAAACAAAATATTTGAAGAAGCACATGCAATGGCTGATAGGGAAAACAGATCTGGCAATAAGAATAGTATATAGATAGTCTTGACTCTTTGGGACCCATTAGCTATTTCGCTCAGGACAGATTATAGCCAAGATTTAATCAATATTTAGTCTTGTCTCATTTATTGATATGGATATAGCCTCTGCGTGATGGGGTTGTGCAACGCAAATGGCTATAACATGTCTACATACAGACTGGAATTCTCAAATACAACAGTCAAAATGCCTAATATAAGGCTTACAGTCCATGCTCCCAAATACTGGAAAAAGTGTGACTCATTAGGTTACATGATCACCACAGTAGTCCCACGCGGCTATAAAAATAAATAACACACAACAGCATGGCATATTTAGATATTGGAATGGGCCTAGCCTAAATCGTATTTACTTTCTAATTTGAAGCTCAGGCAGTTATTCTAGACAAGGCTCTTCTGTGTCTTTATAATTTACTGAAGGCCCAAGCCTATACTTTGCCATCTACTGGTATAGCATCGTTATCAAATGCCGTTCAAAAACAAGCTCTGGACTTGCAAAGCAACTGTAACGTCTTGGCTAGAGTTGCTTGATTGACTAGCTACGTTGAGTTCATGTCCTTTGCAGATGCCACAGTACTGACAAAAGTTTGTACACATAAAAAAGATCTGTAACAGAGTAAAGGGAGATGTAAAGTAACATGTAAATGTTCATTCCATAAATTGGGTTTGTACATTTACCGATCTAATTGAAAGGTTACGTTTCAGGTTTCACTCATGGCTTTTTTTACAATCCTAACAATTTCTATATGGATTTTCTTTCAATCCTAATGATACGTACTGTGAGTGGACCAAGTAATTTGGTGTCACTCTAAAGGGGAAAGGTGGAATAAACGAGTCAGGAGTAGGTTTTCTTGATTGAACACAGTTATCTATTGAGAGATTTCTGACAATACAAACACTCCAACACAATCAATGAGAATCTCCCAAGGAACAACATACATCTTCTTTAGATGACACAGGAACACAAGACAATTATCTTTAAACTATAACAATCACAGATTTGTCACCGTCTTAATGGATCTTCTTGGATAGCTCCCCTCTCTTGGTAGCCATTCTACAGAGATAGTTTATCTTCCCCCTCCCTGCTGGTTCCCTAAACTATATAAAATTGTTTAGGGAACCTCCTCTCTCTTATAGGTGAAAGAGAATATGTCATTAGTACTGTCAGCTGTGCTTAATTGCCTCTGGTTACCTTGTCTCACATGCCTTGTTGGGCTACTATCCGTGAGCCCAGACTGCCCTCTGGTAGTCCTTCCACATACCTCCCCCCTCAAGACCAGAGGGTCGTGTGCCAGACACACCATCTTGGTCGCGTCGGGACAGCGCCTCTGCATTCCCGTTCCTCGATCCGGCCCTGTGGATGACATGGAAAGAGAATGGTTTTAAAGCAAGAAACCATCTGGCTATTCTGTTATTGTTTCTCTTGCCAGCCATCCACGTGAGGGGAGCATGGTCAGTAACTAATGCAAACCTCCGACCCAGTAGGTAGTACCGGAGATAAAGCGAGGGCCCAGTTAATGGCTAGGGCCTCTTTCTCCATGGTAGCATATCTCTGTTCCCGGTCACTGAGCTTCCGACTTATGACGAGAATCGGTCTCTCTTCTTCGCCTTCACCTTGAGCTAGGATGGCCCCGAGCCCCGTATCCGAGGCTTCTACCTGCACAATGAACTCTTGTGAGAAGTCCGGAGCCTGTAGGACGGGATCAGAACACAGGCCATCTTTTAGCAATTGAAAGGCATCTTCTGTCTCATCCGTCCACTCTACACGGTTTGGCAAGTTTTTCTTGATGAGGTTTGTCAGGGAGTTGGCAATGGTTGCATATCCAGGGATGAAACGGCGATAATATCCCGTTATCCCTAAGAAGGCTGAACGTCCCGCTTGGTCCGGGGTCGAGGCCAGTCCCAAATTGCCCTGGTCTTCTCTGCCTGTGGGCATATTTTCCCATTCCCCATGGTGTACCCCAGGTATTCCGCGTCGGACAGACCCAGGCAGCATTCTTTTGGATTGGCCGTCAACCCTGTGGCTTCCAGACTCACGAGCACTGCCTGTAGTCGCAGGAGGTGACTATCCCAGACCTTGCTGTGGATGACCACATCGTCTATGTACGCCGCTGCGTACTCTTGATGGGGCCATAGAATGGCATCCATGAGGCGTTGGAAAGTTGCAGCGGCACCATGCAGTCCGAAGGGCATCCTCACATACTGAAAAAGCCCCTCTGGTGTGGTGAAGGCAGTCTTTGGGCGATCCTCCGGAGCCACCGGCACTTGCTAGTCAAAATCCAGGGTGGTGATGAACTTGGCCTTTCCTAAGCACTCCAAGAGGGGCATGGGATACGCGTCGAATGTAGAGATGGAATTCACGCTCCTTAAGTCATTGCAGTCTCATACTACCATCGGGTTTGGGGACCAGGACTATGGGACTGGACCACTCACTCGTCGATGGCTCGATCACACCCATCCTCAGCATCTCCCTTACCTCATTCTTAGTGATGACTCGGCGAGCCTCAGGAATCCTGTAAGGACGGATATGCACCTTCTTGCCAGGTTCAGTGTGGATATGGTGGAACAGGACATCTGTTTGTCCTGGGAATGGGGAGAATAACCAGCCGAAGTTCATAATCAGCTTGTCTAGCTGTCTCGACTGCTCCGGCAGGAGAGTTTGGCCACGGCGCACTTGTGGTAGAGCCTCCTTTTTTCCTTTGCCCTCCAGGGCCATCAAAGCCACCTCCTCCTCTCTTCCATGGTACTTCTTCAATGGGTTTATATGATAGAGTTGGACCTTCTTCCTCCTGTCAGGTTGCTTGATGAGGTAATTGACCGGTGAGACCCTTTTCATTACCTCGTAGGGCCCCCTCCACTGCGCCAGCAAGCGGTGTTCAGCCGTGGGCACGAGCACCATCACTTTCTCTCCCACGGGGAACTCACGGCGTGTCGCGGACTTATCGTAGGCCCGGCCTTGGGTCCTTTGCGCCTTCTCCATATGCTTCTTTACTATGGGCCACACTGCCGACAGGCGGTCTCTCATCAGGGTAACGTTCTATTGTGGATCGAAAGGGGCATGGTTGGGTCTCCCAGGTCTCCTTGGCTAAGTCGAGGATCCCTCAACAGGGTCTGCCGTAGAGCAATTCAAATGGGGAGAATCCAGTGGAAGCCTGGGGTACTTCTCGCAGGGCAAACATTAAGTGTGGGAGAAGCATGTCCCAGTTTTTCCTGTCTCTGGAGACCACTCTTCTCAACATGCTTTTAAAACCTCTTACATCTAGACATTCCGCTAGCGGAACACCTGCTCCAATATCCAATGATAGGCGTGGCGCGAATTACAAATTCCTCAAAAATACAAAAACTTCAATTTTTCAAACATATGACTATTTCACAGCATTTTAAAGACAAGACTCTCCTTTATCTAACCACACTGTCCGATTTCAAAAAGGCTTTACAGCGAAAGCAAAACATTAGATTATGTCAGCAGAGTACCAAGCCAGAAATAATCAGACACCCATTTTTCAAGCTAGCATATAATGTCACAAAAAAACAAAACCACAGCTAAATGCAGCACTAACCTTTGATGATCTTCATCAGATGACAACCCTAGGACATTATGTTATACAATGCATGCATGTTTTGTTCAATCAAGTTCATATTTATATAAAAAAACTGCTTTTTACATTAGCATGTGACGTTCAGAACTAGCATACCCCCCGCAAACATCCGGTGAATTTACTAAATTACTCACGATAAACGTTCACAAAAAACATAACAATTATTTTAAGAATTATAGATACAGAACTCCTCTATGCACTCGATATGTCCGATTTTAAAATAGCTTTTCGGTGAAAGCACATTTTGAAATATTCTCAGTAGATAGCCCAGCCATCACGGCTAGCCATTTAGACACCGACCAAGTTTAGCCCTGATCAAACTCCGATTTACTATTACAAAAGTTTCATTACCTTTGTTGTCTTCATCAGAATGCACTCCCAGGACTGCTACTTCAATAACAAATGTTGGTTTGGTCCAAAATAATCCATCGTTATATCCGAATAGCGGCGTTTTGTTCGTGCGTTCCAGACACTATCCGAAATGGTAAAGAAGGGTCGCGCGCATGGCGCAATTCGTGACAAAAAAATTCTAAATATTCCATTACCGTACTTCGAAGCATGTCAACCGCTGTTTAAAATCAATTTTTATGCCATTTTTCTCATAGAAAAGCGATAATATTCCGACCGGGAATCTCCTTTTCGGCAAACAGAGGAAAAAATCACAAAGACGGGGGCGGGCAGGTCACGCGCCTAAGCCCACAGTCCCTTGATCGGCCACTTGAGAAAGGCGATAATGTGTTTCAGCCTGGGGCTGGGATGACGACATTCAGGTTTTTCCCGGGCTCTGAGCGCCTATGGACGACGTAGGAAGTGTCACGTTAGAGCAGAGATCCTTAGTAAAAGATAGAGATGGCAAAGAAGTTCCAGAAATGGTCAGACAGGCCACTTCCTGTAAAGGAATCTCTCAGGTTTTGACCTGCCATTTGAGTTCTGTTATACTCACAGACACCATTCAAACAGTTTTAGAAACGTTAGGGTGTTTTCTATCCATATATAATAATTATATGCATATTCTAGTTACTGGGTAGGATTAGTAACCAGATTAAATCGGGTATGTTTTTTATCCAGCCGTGAAAATACTGCCCCCTAGCCATAAGAGGTTAATCGTTTTGTTCAAGCGTTCGCACAACCCGTCTGTTTGAGGTTGGAATATGCTTGTACGTATCTGTTGAACCTGATATAAACGACAAGTCCTTCATCAACCGGGACATGAACGGGGTTCCCTGATCGGTTAAGATCGTCTTGGGAAGGCCCACCCGAGAGAACATCATGAACAACTCCTTGGCAATTCCCTTTGACAAAATGTTACGCAGGGTTATGGCCTCTGGGAACTTGGTAGCATAATCTATGACCACTAGGATGTACTCGTGTCATCTGGCGGATTTTGGGAGGTGGCCCACGAGGTCCATAGCTATGCGTTCAAAGGGGGTCTCTATGATGGGGAGAGGAATCAAAGGGTTACGTAGGTGTGACCGTGGGGCTGTACGTTGACATTGATCACACGTCCTACAATACCTGGCCACATCCCGGGTGACACGGGGCCAATAGCATCTCTGCATGATTCTGTCGATAGTCTTGTCTCGTGCCAGGTGTCCTCCTAGGACGTGGGAATGGGCTAACTGTAGGACCCTGTATGGTCTAGGCACCATCAGTAATTCCTGGTTTTCCTCCCTTCGTTGCACGACCCAATATAAGAGACCCCGCCTGATTGCATAGTAAGGAAGAGGGGGCTCACCTGATCCGTCGACGTTCCTCCCGTCGATCACCTTCACCTTCCTCATGGCCTCCCTTAGGTCCGGGTCTCTATGCTGCAAGGTGCCGAACTGTCCCTTTAATTCCTGGGAAAGGTCGACCTCGGTAGAGGGGTGAGGAGGTTGTTCCCTATCCCCGCCAGGGGTGACCGAGGAGAATCCCTTCCAGGTTCCCTCCTCGGATAGGGCTTCAAATATATCCCTTAGCGCCTGGTTGCTCCTTCCTTCCTGCGCCGTGTATAACCCTCCGCAGGTGTCTTCATCAGTGGTTTCCTGGAATATCTGTCATAAACGTTGGGTCGCTATTTCTTCCTCTGCTCCAGAGGACGAGGACGAGGCTACATCTCCTTGTAGGACTACTACCTCGGGCTTGGATTTTTTTTTTTTCCTTCTTTCCTGTCCCCCTTCTTCCCGTGCATAACGTCATCTACCGAAGCTCTTTATATAGGGGACAGTCTCTCCCGATCAATAATGGCACCTTCAGCTGGGGTACTTTCCCTGCCCTGACTGTACACCTTCCTTTCGGAATGAGAATAGACAGATTCACGGTGGGGTAATAGTGGGTGTCTCCATGGATACAGGACACGGCTACTTTGTCTGGTAGCAGTGTTGCGGAGGTCAACATCCGCTCCTCTACTAACATAACCATACTTCCCGAGTCGAGAATGGCTACCACATGTTGTCCTTCTACTCGAACCAGAATCTCTGGGGCTATTTCTGCTAACCAACAGTGTTAATCCTGCCCTCTCGAACCGGGATGCTTGGGGATGGGCAGCGATGACTCCGTGACCATGGACTCGTCCTTGCTAGGACATAATGGTCTGGAGACTGACATTTATAACACCGACCCTGCTGTGTGGGGGATGACTTCTCCCACCTCCGGAGGGGGTTTGGACGTTTCGGTTGCGGACACACCAGTGTGAGTCGTGGTATGGGATTTGCAGAATCCTTCCATTCCTCGTCACCTTTTAACAACTCCCCTGTAGATCGGTATGTTTACATCGCCTGGGCTATGTAGTCGGCTGACAACGGGTTGGCTTGCCCCACGACCCTTTTTAAGTCACTGGGTAATTCCCTCAATATCTTGTCCACTACGAGGGTCTCTATTACCTGTCCTACTCCCTTCCCGGGTTCCAGCCACTGTTTCGTCAGTCGTATTAGTGCGAAGATCTGGGCACGGACAGGTTGGTGAGCCGTATAGGTCCATTGATGGAACTTTACAGCTCTATCTCGAGCAGTCAGCTGGTACTGGGACAGGATCTCAGTTTTTAGTCGCCCATAGTCCGCAGCTTCGCGGGAATCCAGGTCAAAATTGGCTTCCTGTGCCACCCCGGTCAAAAGATGGGCTAATGCGCTCGCCCATTCTGTGGGCGGCCACTCTACCAAGGTGGCCGTCCTTTCGAAAGTCATGAGGAAGGCCTCAATATCATCCTCATTGGAGAGACGAGGTAAGATGGCGTGAGCAGCCGCTCTTGGCTTAACTCTAGGTTCTTCTCGCCGGCTCAGCTGCTGTTGCAGGAGTTCTATGGTTGTCTGCTGTGCCGTGATCAACTGTTATAGTAGGGCGTTGTCCATCGTTCTTGAATGGTTCCTCTGTGTCTACTGGAAGAAGTTTGATTTACTCACTTATTCTTGTGTCACTTGTCCACCTAATGCCCGCATTCTCCACCAATGTGAGCGGACCAAGTAATTTGGTGTCACTCTAAAGCGGAAAGGTGGAATAAACGAGTCAGGAGTAGGTTTTCTTGATTGAACACAGTTCTGTATTGAGAGATTTCTGACAATACAAACAGTCCAACACAATCATTGAGAATCTCCCAAGGAACAACATACATCTTCTTTAGATGACACAGGAACACAAGACGATTATCTTTAAACTATAACAACAATCACAGATTTGTCACCATCTTAATGGATCTTCTTGGATAGCTCCCCTCTCTTGTTAGCCATTCTACAGAGAGTTTATCTTCCCCCTCCCTGCTGGTTCCTTCCTCTCTCTTATAGGGAAAAGAGAATATGTCATTAATACCGTCAGCTGTGCTTAAAGACGTTCCGCTAGCGGAACACCTGCTCCAATATCCAATGATGGGCGTGGCGCGAAATACAAACTCCTCTAAAATCCGAAAACTTCCATTTTTCAAACATATGACTATTTCACAGCATTTTAAAGACAAGACTCTCCTTTATCTAACCACACTGTCCGATTTCAAAAAGGCTTTACAGCGAAAGCAAAACATTAGATTATGTCAGCAGAGTACCAAGCCAGAAATAATCAGACACCCATTTTTCAAGGTAGCATATAATGTCACAAAAAACAAAACCACAGCTAAATGCAGCACTAACCTTTGATGATCTTCATCAGATGACAACCCTAGGACATTATGTTATACAATGCATGCATGTTTTGTTCAATCAAGTTCATATTTATATCAAAAACCAGCTTTTTACATTAGCATGTGACGTTCAGAACTAGCATACCCCCCGCAAACATCCGGTGAATTTACTAAATTACTCACAATAAACGTTCACAAAAAACATAACAATTATTTTAAGAATTATAGATACAGAACTCCTCTATGCACTCGATATGTCCGATTTTAAAATAGCTTTTCGGTGAAAGCACATTTTGCAATATTCTCAGTAGATAGCCCAGCCATCACGGCTAGCCATTTAGACACCGACCAAGTTTAGCCCTGATCAAACTCCGATTTACTATTACAAAAGTTTCATTACCTTTGTTGTCTTCGTCAGAATGCACTCCCAGGACTGCTACTTCAATAACAAATGTTGGTTTGGTCCAAAATAATCCATCGTTACATCCGAATAGCGGCATTTTGTTCGTGCGTTCCAGACACTATCCGAAATGGTAAAGAAGGGTCGTGCGCATGGCGCAATTCGTGACAAAAAAATTCTAAATATTCCATTACCGTACTTCGAAGCATGTCAACCGCTGTTTAAAATCAATTTATATGCCATTTTTCTCGTAGAAAAGCGATAATATTCCGACCGGGAATCTCCTTTTCGGCAAACAGAGGAAAAAAAATCACAAAGACGGGGGAGACCAGGTCACGCGCCTAAGCCCAGAGTACCTTGATCGGCCACTTGAGAAAGGCGATAATGTGTTTCAGCCTGGGGCTGGGATGACGACATTCAGGTTTTTCCCGGGCTCTGAGCGCCTATGGACGACGTAGGAAGTGTCACGTTAGAGCAGAGATCCTTAGTAAAAGATAGAGATGGCAAAGAAGTTCCAGAAATGGTCAGACAGGCCACTTCCTGTAAAGGAATCTCTCAAGTTTTGACCTGCCATTTGAGTTCTGTTATACTCACAGACACCATTCAAACAGTTTTAGAAACTTTAGGGTGTTTTCTATCCATATATAATAAGTATATGCATATTCTAGTTACTGGGTAGGATTAGTAACCAGATTAAATCGGGTACGTTTTTTATCCAGCCGTGAAAATACTGCCCCCTAGCCATAAGAAGTTAATTGCCTCTAGTTACCTTGTCTCACATGACTTGTGGGCTACTATCCGTGAGCCCAGCCTGCCCTCTGGTGGTCCTTCCACAGTACATTCAACCTTTTGGCAGCTATCTCGCTCCATGGGAGGGGTTTGACTTTTCATCAACAACAACTGACTCGAGCGTGTTGGAAACAAATCGGCGACATTGACTACCGCCCTGTAGCACTCACATCTGTAATCATGAAGTGCTTTGAGAGGCTGGTTATGGCACATAACAACTCCATCGTCCCAAGCACCCTAGTCCCACCCAAAAGTACATACTGTCCCAACAGATCCATAGAGGATACAATCTCAAACACCTATGTGAGAATGCCGTTCATTGATTACAGCTCAGCGTTCAACGCCATTGTCCCTCCAAGCTCATCACCAAGCTTAGGACCCTGGGACTGAACACCTCCCTCTGCAACTGGATCCTGGACCGACCCCAGGTGGTGAGGATATATAACCTTTATTTAACTAGGCAAGTCAGTTAAGAACAAGGATAGGCAACATCACCCCCGCCACTCTGACCCTCAAAACGGGGGCCCCACGTGTGCTTAGTCCCCACCTGTAGTCCCTGTTCATCCACGACTGCGTGGCCACACACGACTCCAACACCATCATCAAGTTTGTTGATGACACGACGGTGGTAGGCCTGATTACCGGCGACGATGAGACAGCCTGCAGCGAAGAGGTCTGTGACCTGGCAGTGTGGGGCTGGAACAAAAACCTCTCCCTCAATGTCAGTAAGACCAAGGAGCTGATCGTGGATATCCACATCGACGGGGATGCAGTGTAGCAGGTTGAGAGCTTACATACACCCACTCACATACAGTACAATCATCATATATGCTGCTACTCTGTTTATCATCATCATGAGTCACCTTACCCCTATCTATGCATAGCTACCTCTATTGATCCATATCCCTGCACATTGTAAATATGGTACTGGAAATGACTCTGTATATAGTATGCTTACTTACTTTATAATTTTCTTCTTATATCTTATGTTGTGGGTTTATATTCTACCTTGTTATTTTTAGTATTACATTGTTATTGATTACTGCATTGTTGGGGTTAGAGCTTGCAAGAAAAGGCATTTCACTGTACCAGTGCATGTGACATTAAAACTTGAAACTTATAATTAGACATAGGAATCTTTTTCTTATTTATTTAATTTTCATAATGATTGCAGAATATATTCCTCACCTTTTCTAGGCAATGATGGGTTCATATTCCCGAAGGAGCCATACAATAAATGACCATGCGCATCTCTCATTTAATTGGACCTAGTAGCCTAGTAAGTAGATAGGCTATATGTATTTCAAGTTTTGCAATATCATAGGCAGTGGGGTTTATAATACCAGTATACAGTCGAATTTAACAGCTGATATTTTACATTGACGTAGGCCTATGTATCAAGTTTTTATTGTCAAGTGCACAGTGAAATGCCTTTCTTGCTTGCTCTTTCACAACAATGCAGTAATGAATATCAGTGATATTATAAAAAAATACATAAAGTCAAGTAGAACAAAAACACATGACAAATAGTACTGTAAGTACTATAAGTACTGTAATTGCATTTTTTTGAGTAGCCTACCCTACAATGTTTCAGAATTTGCAGGCAGTCCATCATATTTATAGTAGGTGGGGGAAAAGTCGATGCA